>NC_091283.1:770150710-770457961 GCF_032444005.1 Ranitomeya imitator
TGACAAGTCACTGAAATCACTATATTTCTATGTATCGCCAGATGATTCCTCCCGTGGTGACAGAGACAAGTTTGCAGGGGTCTGTCTTTAAGAATCTTTTTCCTTTACATTTTTTCCCCACAACCCTCCAAGTCACAATCAAAAGTCCCGAAAGCTGTTAAAATTAAACTTTCCCACAAATTTGTTGGGTGTATGAGAAAATTTGCTTGTGACTACATGGCTTCATCCAACTCAATCCAGAGGGTAAAGGGTCAGTGAAGCAGCTTCCCGGCCTCTTGTGAGCATGAGATATAGTGATGAGTAGTGATGAGCGAACGTGCTAGGATGAGGTGTTATCTGATCATGCTCAGGTGTCAACCGGACGTCTTCGTTGTGCTTGAAAAATATGTTCCAAGTCCTTGTGGCTGCATATCTCGCGACTTTGACAGCCGCAACACGTGCAGGGATTGCCGGTTTGTTAGGACAACCCTGCATGTGTTGAGGCTGTGGAACAGCCACGAGACATGCAGCCGCAAGGACTTGAACATATTATCCGATCACGCCCAACACACTCGGATAATATGTTCAAGTCCTTGCGGCTGCATGTCTTGTGGCTAACAAACAGGCAATCCCTGCATGTGTTGTGGCTGTCGAACAGTCACGAGATATGCAGCCGCAACGACTTGGAACATATTTTTCAAGCACAACGAAGACACTCGGTTAGCACCCAAGCATGCTCAGATAACACCTCACCTAGCACGATCACTCATCACTAGTGATATGCTTTAGAGGACATTGGACATTCAGTATGGAGCATAAAATAGTGAACAACAAACCCAAATTGTACTCACTGGCATGATCTGATACAGGTCATCTAGTGTGACAGATGCAAGGCCTACGGGGATGTTCTGGTCACAGGGTACTATGGGAGGACTTAAAAGCTTCTTGTAACAGCAAGGTGGGAAGCGGATATCTAGAGTGATGCTGTTATAGACAGCCAGCCCCATCAACTATTGGGAAATGTTAAGTCTAAACACGTCACACAGATCGGAACACAGTTATCGCAATTACGGATCTATTTCTTGAATATCATCCTACATTACGATTATATTTTACTGCAATGTTGGCTCTGAAGGCTCATTAGGATCCACTTCACACAGCAAATAAGAGAACAGTGAAAGTTAAAATCTGATATATTATTATTGGAGGCCCTTTCGTCTCGGGGGGCTTCTAAATATAACCGTGAAATGAATGAACTGCAGATTTGCTAGAAGATACAGGTTGATGTATAATAATCCGAAGATTCAATACCATAGAAGGACTTCTTGAAGTTGGCCAAAAAAAACCAGATGTGTAGTCATTATGCCCAGTCTAGTAATATAGCAGCAACTTGAGGATGCACAGGCTAGATTATCATATGCTGCATTTCATAAGGGTGTATTATAAGAGCACATTACATCCTAATGACTAGAGGATTTACTATGAAACTGGTTGCCCGGTCGCAAGTGAAAAGTCTGCAATCCCTCTGTGTGACTGCATACAAATAAAAGAACGACCGATGTCACTTCTAAACAGAAACCAGTTGTGTACAGGTGCAAACAGAGTAGCCATCAACATACAGAACTGACAAAGTTGTACTCTGTAGCGCTATAACATGCAACTGTGACATATATGATAGATTAATTGCTTTACTGCTTTAGAAAATGTGAAAAATTGCGAATACTTAGCATATAAATTGGCTAATTCTTCTGTACCCAGCAGCCACGATAAGGCGATACTCGCTGCTGGGAACCTATCTAATGTGAATCCTCTCCTAGGCTGAAGCCTACATTAATTTGGGTACATACAAGTCTGCAGTCACTCAGATCCCAAGTCCTCCCAGCACTTGCACTGTGTGCTGCGAGAACTCGCCATTGTTTTCCCTGGGAACAGCTGTCAGGTATGCAATATGCATAGTCCGGGGCATAACCTGTCTAGTAGGCGCGACCTCATTCCATACACTTGTATTGAGCAAGGCTCTGCTCACTGCACGAGTTCTGCCCAGGAGAATGCTTATTGAATACCTTACCGCCATTCCTGGGATAGACAACCACAAATTCTCGCAGTGAAGTGTGTGTTGGGAGGACTCGCAAATTTGCGGTCAGACATAGGGACTGAAGACTCTTCATTTTAGACCAGACAACCCCTTTAAGGAATTTTCCCATTTTATAACAGAATGGCAAATGAAAGTTATGTCATCACGTTATAAACAGAAGGGATGTAATCACCAGGACCCCACTGATGAATGCTGCTTTAGTGTGGTATCCCCCTCTAAGTTTGGCTATGACACTGCGGTGAAAAATGTCACACCACTATACCAGTACAGAATACAAAGTTATGGCACATCCTAGCAACATGATACTTTATTTTAAAAGATGCTATTAAATACTTTTGAATTCTTTTAAAAAGTTTTAGGGTCTTTCCTATATGCCATTTGAGAGCATGTGGTAACATTACAATGAGAGACCCTCTTATAACTGGAGAGACAGTGAAAAGTGTGGCTTGTGCTCTAGCGGTCTCCGCAGCCATATCATCTGATCAGGACAGCATGCTGGCTCAGCGGTTACTGCTGCTCTGCAGCACTGAAGTCCTGGGTCCAAATCCTACCAAGAACAACTGGGTTTCCTCCAGGTTCCTCCCACACTTCAAAGACATACGGATAGGGGATATACAGTGCATTGCGAAAGTATTCGGCTCCCTGGAACTTTTCAACCTTTTCCCACATATCATGCTTCAAACAAAGATACCAAATGTACATTTTTGGTGAAGAATCAACAAGAGGAACACAATTGTGAAGTTGAACGAAATGTATTGGTTATTTTAAATTTTTGTGGAAAATCAAAAACTGAAAAGTGAGGTGTGCAATATTATTCGGCCCCTTTAATACTTTGTTGTGCCACCTTTTGCTGTGATTACAGCTGCAAGTCGCTTGGGGTATGTCTCTATCAGTTTTGTACATCGAGAGACTGAAATTCTTGCCCATTCTTCCTTGGCAAACAGCTCAAGCTCATTAAGGTTTGATGGAGATCGTTTATGAACAGCAGTTTTCAGCTCTTTCCACAGATTCTCGATTGGATTGAGGTCTGGACCTTGACTTGGCCATTCTAACACCTGGATACGTTTATTTGTGAACCATTCCATTGTAGATTTTGCTTTATGTTTGGAATCATTGTCATGTTAGAAGAAAAATCTCCGTCCCAGTCTCAGGTCTTTTGCAGACTCCAACAGGTTTTCTTCAAGAATGGTCCTGTATTTGGCTCCATCCATCTTCCCATCAATTTTAACCATCTTCAATGTCCCTGCTGAAGAAAAGCAGGCCCAAACCATGATGCTGCCACCATCATGTTTAACAGTGGGGATGGTTTGTTCAGGATGATGAGCTGTGTTGCCTTTACGCCAAACATATCGTTTGGCATTGTTGCCACAAAGTTCGATTTTGGTTTCATCTGACCAGAGCAACTTCTTCCACATTTGGTGTGTCTCCCAGATGGCTTGTTGCAAACTTTAAACAACACTTTTTATGGATATCTTTGAGAAATGGCTTTCTTCTTGCCACTCTTCCATAAAGGCAAGATTTGTGCAGTGTACGACTGATTGTTGTCCTATGGACAGACTGTCCCACCTCAGCTGTAGATCTCTGCAGTTCATCCAGAGTGATCATGGGCCTCTTGGCTGCATCTGTGATCAGTCTTCTCCTTGTTTGAGATGAAAGTTTAGAGGAACGGCCGGGTCTTGGTAGATTTGCAGTAGTATGATACTCCTTCCATTTCAATATGATCGCTTGCACAGTGCTCCTTGGGATGTTTAAAGTTTTGGAAATCATTTTGTATCCAAATCCAGCTTTAAACTTCTCCACAACAGTATCACGGACCTGCCTGCTGTGTTCCTTGGTCTTCATGATGCTTTCTGTGCTTCAAACAGAACCATGAGACTATCACAGAGCAGGTGCATTTATACGGAGACTTGATTACACACAGGTGGATTATATTTATCATCAATTAGGCATTTAGGACAACATTGGATCATTCAGAGATCCACAATGAACCTCTGGAGTGAGTTTGCTGCACTGAAAGTAAAGGGGCCGAATAATATTGCACGCTCTACTTTTCAGTTTTTGATTTTCAACAAAAATTTAAAATAACCAATAAATTTCGTTCAACTTCACAATTGTGTTCCACTTGTTGTTGATTCTTCACCAAAAATTTACATTTGGTATCTTTAATGTTTGAAGCATGATATGTGGGAAAAGGTTGAAAAGTTCTAGGGAGCCGAATACTTTCACAAGGTACTGTAGATTGTGAGTTCCAATGGGGACAGTGATGATTGTGTCTAAAGCGCTGATGAATTAATGGCATGATAACAATCATAATAATTTTTAGAAAATAGGTTAAATATAACCTTTTTGTTACCTTCTAAGCAGCGGCAAAAAAACCCAAATATCATTAATGTGTCTAATATGTAGTGCATTTGTTTGCTCCTGCTGGCCAGACATAGACAAGGTAGTGATTTGTTCCAATTAAAGGATACAGTTCCAACCAGACGAAATTCGGAATAGTTGTCACACTTAAAACTGCTGAACCAGTGGAAGTTGGAGTCCTTGTGATACGTGAACATGCCTGAAACACGGAAACAGGATTAATGATTGAGAGCAATATGGGCGTATGAAACTAATCAATATGAATCAGATCTGTGAACGTGTAATAATCCACGCTAGGAAAGAGGCGGCTGTTCTACAGCACTGTACACTATTCACTTCCCAAATATCTGCTGATGGGCAAAGACCCCACTAGTCTCATAGTAGGGGGAAGCACAAAATGATGCCACAGTCAGACAGTCTTAGTGTTGTCGTTATTACTGCTCCAAATTATCTATTAGTAACTAGTAGATTCCTCATGGGAGTTCAGGGGTAGGGTCAGCCATGTCCACCTGTCTCATAAGAACATGCAGACAAAAAAATCAGAAGCATTGAAAGAGGCCTAGATGCTCATGACCACCAAGTCACTAATGCGGCCACACTTAGAATACTGGGTACAATTTTGGTCTCCATTGTATAAGAAGGACATAACTTAACTTGAGAAGGTGCCAAAAAGAGACAACCAGGTTATTAAGGTTTTGATGGGAGTTGCAATGCCAAGACAGGTTATCAAACTTGGGGTTTTTCAGTTTGGAAAAACAAAGGCTAATGGTGCAATCTCATTACAAAGTACGAATATATGAGGGGACAGTACAGAGATCTTACTAATGACCTGTTTACACCTATTTCTTCAACAGCGAAAGGGGATATTCTCTACATTTAGAAGATAGAATGTTGGTTGAATCATAATCTCACATGCAGATTCTTTACTGTAATATGGAACGCTCTGCCACATGATATTGTAATGGTTGATTCGTTAAAGAAAAAAGTGTAATAAGAGCCTGGATGCCTTTCTTGAAAAATATAGTATTACAGGTTATGGATACTAGATTCTGTGATGAGACATTGATCCAGGGAACTAGTCGGATTGCCGTATGTGGAGTCGGGAAGGAATTTCTCCTCTAATATTTGGCAATTAGCATCTGCCTCATGAGGCTTTTGCCTTCTTCTGGATCAACGAGTTATAGGTTGAACTCGATGGACATATATCTACTTTCAACTTTAAAACAAGAATTGACTGCAAAAGTGTAATTTTAGGAAGCAGCTCTATTCCATTAATAGTGCCCCTACACCACAGAGCCACGTACTAACTGGACTTCTTCGTCTTGAACATCTTTTTGCCACAAAAAGCAGAAGAGGGGAATGGCACCAACTGCCCTGCGATTATGTATTGAGTCCATGTTTGTCCTTCTTTTGTCATGTCAATGAGTAAATAAAAAAAAAAAAAAAACTGTATTGGTGGAAATCTGTGACAGACACCCCTTAAAATGAGAGTCTCAACAACCATGCCACACAGCTCAGAGATTTGGGCAGTAGGGGCACTCTACTAAGCATAGGAACCCAAGTTCTAGCCATAGGAGTCTCAAAATATAGACACAAATTGCATTTTATGTTCTGATTTTATTTTAGATAAGCACATTATTAGACATCAGTTCTTCACACCAGTCCCAAGACTACAATCACTATTTTTACTCGAGCCTCCATCTTTATTCATTTAAATTGCTATGTGGTAATCAAGCCGACTTACCATAGTCCGGATGGAAAATCTGTCTGATTAGCAAAAGAAACCACTCTTTAGTAAGACCACCCAAGTCAAGGCCAGCTTCACCTACAAATGTAACTTTCAACTTTTTCTTTAGGTCAGCTTGTTTTCTCGTAAGCTGCGGAAATAGAAGATTTAATGTGTTTTACAGGCTGCAAAGTGATTTGGTCAAAAGTTTTCTTATAAAAGGTATTTATTTTTGGACCACTCGTAGACTATAAACGTGTGTGTTTTTCATGCTTTACTCTGCACTGGCGTTCTAAATTATCAATGCAGAGCACATAGCTTGCAGGAGATCATCCAGCTAAGGGTGGAAAGGCGGCTGTCAGACACAGCTAGACTCTCCACATAGACAGGTTATACCATCTTTGCTTTCTCGATCTTGTATACACAATACTGAATTAGCACTTGTTTATACAGATGAGGAAGCACTGATAGTGCTTCCTCCTCTGGACCCAATGTTTATGAGATTGTTGGCTGTGAGTGAGGTAACAGGAGATGCTAGGTTCTAGGACACAGCAGTTGTATTATGCAGAAAAAAGGCTGAATCTCCCCTGTAACTGAGGCTAATATTCCAACCCCACTTACAGGGAAAATCAGCAATAGTGTTGACCAACAAGTGAAATGCTCGAGTGCTCATTATTCTATTCAAGCATGTCAGACATTCTCGACTCGAGTAGCGAGCATAAT
Organism: Ranitomeya imitator; assembly: GCF_032444005.1. Taxonomy (NCBI): domain Eukaryota; kingdom Metazoa; phylum Chordata; class Amphibia; order Anura; family Dendrobatidae; genus Ranitomeya; species Ranitomeya imitator. Next base: position 770,157,595 of record NC_091283.1, read on the forward strand.
GTAAGTGAATAAGCATTTTTCTGGAGGACTGAAAAATTCTCGCTCTCTCATAGTTCACTTACAGAGATCGGAGCACTCGAGCCCCACATGATACTCTGCACTGCTCACTACTCGATTGAGCACCCCCCGAGCCTCGATCAATTATCGAGAGACGCCGAGCACGGTCGCCCATCTCTAATAAGCAATGAAAAAAAAATTATTAATATGTTAAAATGCCCCTAAAGGTTTTAAAAGACTTTATGAAGGGCAAAGTGTACAAAATACATAAAACCAAAAAAAATATATATAAAAAATAAAAAAAATTAAAAAGGCAAGACATTACCAGTCCAAATAATTATTTCTCCCCCCCCCTCCCCCCCCAAAAAAAACCGTCCAAAATAGAAGTTAAAACTCAGACATATTTCTGGTTCTCTACATTGTTCCCTTATGTAAGAAAAGAAATAATATACAAATAAGACACAAATTAAGCCCAATTTACAGACAATATGAGAGGCAAAAATTATTTTCAAATCATATTAATAATTATTTGAATAAGAAAACATTTTTTTTAGAGCCATTAAAAGTGCATGTACAAAAAAACCCTGAAAATGTGCCAGGCCGGAAGTGGGGGAAAATGTCCCAGTCGTGAACTGGCTAATCTGGACAAAAGATTGCCAAAAGTAGCTTGATTAAAAGAGATAAAAATGTCCAGGTCAAAATTGACTGACCTACAGCTGTATGTGTATCTAATAAGATAAAGCGTGCATGCAGATACTGAAAGCTGGCACATCATCAATCCCCAATTGTGTAATCTGGCTTTTACTAGTAACCCAAAATTACTTCAGGAACTACTGGACTTTCGGAAGACATGTGATATGTCGGAAGACTTTTTTTTTTTTTTTTAAAGGGAACCTGTCACCGGGTTTGCCTGATACGAGTTATGGCCACTGCCTTTCAGGGCTGACATCCAGAATTCTATAATGCTGTAGATAAGCCCCGATCCAGCCTGCAAGAGAAGAAAAATAACATTATACTCACCTACGGGGCGGTCCGGTCCGATGGGTGTCGCTCTTCTTTGTCCGGCGCCTCCCATCTACACAGGCTCCCCGGCATCGCGCTCCTGCACAGGTGTACTTATCTGCCCTGTGGAGGGCAGAGAAAAGTACTGTAGTGCGCAGGTGCCGGAAAAGGTGAGAGAGGAACAACGCCTGCGCACTGCAGAACTTTGCTCTACCTTCAACAGGGCAGATAAGTAGGCCTGCATAGGAGCGCGATGCCGAGGAACCTGTGTGGATGACGCAGGGCCGCGTCATCCACTTGATGCAAGCAGGAGGGCGGCATCGCAAGAAGATGGGAGGTGCCAGACCAAGAGGAGTGACACCCCTTGGACCAGACCGCCCCGCAGGTGAGTATAATAAAAGTTATTTTTCTTCTCTTGCAGGTTGGATCGGGGCTTATCTACAGCATTATAGAATGATGTAGATCAGCCCTGAAAGGTTATGGCCATAACTCATATCAGCCAAACCTGGTGACAGGTTCCTTTTAATAGCTTTTTCATAACTTTAAATATTATTTTTTTGCCATAACGTTTTAATTTTTTCCATCAATGTAGCTATTCGAGCTCTTGTTTTTCGAGAGAGGAGTTGTATTTTAAAAATACTATTTTGGGGGGCATATATCATATTAAAAACCATTCCTGAACTCTAAAGTGGGATAAATTATAAACAGCCGTGGAGGTATGGCTGTGCAGGTGCTTCTTCCATAATAACAGATACCTTTTCGTAGAGATCTGAGGCGCTAATCAGCAGAAATCTAATGTAGAAGCCATATGCAAATCTGTCCGAAAATATACTGGCGAATGGGTCATTAGAAAATGATGTATTGTTTACATCAAGTTTTACATTTACTTTTTAAAAACATGTTTTAATTTTATTTTACGTATCGTATCTCTTTCAGTTTTCACTCAGCCCACTAGGCTGAATACTAGACACATAATTCCATTTTATTTTCAGCAGCCACACAGAAATAGGATGAAATTGACTGTCTCGGACTGACAGTGATACATGAAGATTTTCTGGCCATGGTCTGAGCTTGGGCAAAGGGCATTGGGAAGGGGGAAGGGAGCTATGGCCATCACCTACAGTGAATGGTGGGTGCTTTGTTAACTGCTGTATATTGCGGTGATCTCTTTCATTGTAATCCTGTCTGTAATGATAATGAGAAAGCTGAAAAGTCTAGTCTTAAGTCAGCCATACACCTTAGATGACTCCCAGAAAAACGATGCTACGGCCGGCATCCATCTCGGGCGAGTCTCTCATACACAGGACGACCTGTTTGGATTTTTGTTAGCCTTTTTAACAAGGTCAATAATCAACCACTGACCAAGATAAAAATCGTCGATCAGCTCTCATTTAAAAGCATGGATTGGCAAGTGTAAACCCGGGATTAGTGGCAAGTGTGAAAATGACAAGATTTCTCTGTTTTTTAATATTGATAGGGATACATAACATTGAAAAAATAAATAAATGTGATGGTCCCATGCTTAGCTCTTTCCCAAACTAACATACAATAAGTGGTGCATGCACCGCTAATGCTTTCCAGCTAGCACTCTCTAAATTGAATCTGTCGCCGAGTTTTTGCTACCCCACCTGAGACACATAGACCCCGATTCCAGTGATGTGTCACTTACTAGGCTGCTTGCTGTACTTTTAGTAAAATTACTGTTCTGGCAGCTGCAGATCTTACAGTTCTCTGAATGCTGAGCCCTCTATTGCCCCGCCCACACCACTGATTGGCAGCTGTGCACAGGCAGGAAGCTGCCAATCAATGGTGAGAACAGGTTAAGAGAGAGTTAATGAATATGGGGAACTTTCAGATTAGGTGGCCAAAACATGGTGACAGATTCCCTTTAGGGCCTCCATACACATTAAAATAGATCGGCTATATGATGTTTGTTGGGCCTCCCAACTACCTCAAATCACTGCCAGAGGTGACTGTAAGTGGCCTTCTACTCTTAACCCACTGGACTGGGCATTCATGTGTGTGTGGGGGGGGGTTGCCCAGAGAGACGGCTACCTCCTGGGTTTGTACAGAGATTTTAGGAGGAAGATACGTCTATGTAGCTGGTCTCCACTTATTGGCCCCCATCTAAAAAAAAAAAAAAGACAGGGACTGGTAACTACAATGTCAGCAGTTCAGCCTCATACTTTGGTCCTTCAACTTGAAGCCATCACATCTCAGCATACAAGTAAAATATTAAAAACAAGATTCCAAGTTGTCAAATTGTTGAAGTGTAAAGAAGTGTCTTTCATATATTTCGGCTAGTTGAGATTTAACAATTTTATTACCTCGTCCAGAGAATCGCTCACCAGCTGCAGCCTCCTGACTTTGATATTAAGAAACAACATGTTCATATCTGGTTTCTGTCTCCGAGACACTTTATCCACAAGACTTTGCTGGAAAAAAAAAATAAAAAATTAAAGAATAGTTAAAACTGAACAAGGTTCGGAATTTCAACAATATTTGGCAAGTCTGCGATGGTTTAATTTATCAGCAACGTTGACCCAACCTGGTCTCACATTGACTTGAAATGATGAAACCAGAGATTAAATAAAGTCCTCTACACATCACCGTGGAGTTTGTAATGTGTGCACGGGCCATTGATTGCCTTTCTTGTGCAAGCTCCAGGGCTTTGCATCATGTTTGTGTTGTGGGGCCCCAGACCGGCTCAGTGGATGTTTCACTTACAACAAAAGTAATTCATTTTGTTTTGTAATTTCCGCACTACGAAGCTTGGGCAAGAATTTCAACAAATTTCTGTTTCATGTATGGTAAGATTGGCCGAATTTCTATATTACATAACATATCAATATAAAATGCTGTTTTAGGTATAAAGAACTGGACAGTGTTACTGTGCAGAAGCCATGCCATGATAAGGCAGCCCTCGGGCGCCAGCCTCGCAGCCTCTCCTAGGCTACCGCCTCAGGCATCAGCCCCGCTGACTCCCTTCGGGCCCCAGCCTCGCAGCCTCCCCTCGGCTACCGCCTCAGGCATCAGCCCCGCCGACTCCCTATGGGCGCCAGCCGCGCCGCCTCCCCTTGGCCGCCACCTTGGGCGGCCTCTCCTCAGCTACCGCCTCGGGGCCAGCCCCGCTGCCTCCCCTTGGCCGCCACCTTGGGCGGCCTCTCCTCAGCTACCGCCTCGGGGCCAGCCCCGCTGCCTCCCCTTGGCCGCCACCTTGGGCGGCCTCTCCTCAGCTACCGCCTCGGGGCCAGCCCCGCTGCCTCCCCTTGGCCGCCAACCTTGGGCGGCCTCCCCCCGGCCACCGCCTCGGGGCCAGCCCCGCTGCCTCCCCTTGGCCGCCACCTTGGGCGGCCTCTCCTCAGCTACCGCCTCGGGGCCAGCCCCGCTGCCTCCCCTTGGCCGCCACCTTGGGCGGCCTCTCCTCAGCTACCGCCTCGGGGCCAGCCCCGCTGCCTCCCCTTGGCCGCCAACCTTGGGCGGCCTCCCCCCGGCCACCGCCTCGGGGCCAGCCCTGCAGCTTCCTTTGGCTGCCGAGGTTTTTTTGTTTTTGTTTTTTTGTTTTTAGACAAAAGTGATATTCATTTCTAATACATTATTAACAAATCTATTAAACAAAGGAAGAAATCAAAAAAAGAATCACTAAAGATAGATGTCAGATGACTGAAGGCCAGAGGTTAACCAGAAAATGGATCAGAGATTAACTTCTCCTCAATTTAAAAAAAAGAAACTGTTTACGTCCATTGAACACAGTTTCCAGATTTCTCAATGTTTTGTATTAACTGCCAGAGAGGTCAGTGCTCCTCCAGTTTCTGCAGTAATACATTACACCGCCATGTGCCTCCTGCTCACGTTACAATGCAGCAGTACTAAACCACACACAAATACTAGCGGTGCCGCTGCACATTAGACTAAAGTTGCTGAAAATGGAAAATTTCAACCATAACGAATATTTTGGGGTGAAATTTAATGATCATTTTAGGCACACACCTTCATTGCCTGGAAACAGGCATGGCCATGTTAGAAATGTTCAGTAGATACAGAGACGATTGTTTCATAAAAACTATGGCCCTGATTCATCAAGACCGGCAATTTTCATGCCCATCTTGGTGGGGTATGTTGGAGTCAGACGCAAAGGATACATGAAGAGGCAGAATATACATTGATATACTGCAGCGAAGCAATTTTTTTTTGTAACATGAGATTCTTCATTAATATTTTGATCAAAGTGTATGAACCCACTGCCACGTCACAGAAACCTATTCTTAAGTGGGTCCCTGCAACGCTGCTTGGTGAACACTGCTACACACAGAGCCACCCAGGTGTCCCTGGGTGCCCCCTTGTTGGAAAACCCCACCACACCTGGCCTACGGTCCACACCACCACACAACATCTTTTTCCAGTTTCTGGCCTAAGACCACATAGAAAGTGAACTACTATTTTTTTTTAACTAACTTTTTTATTGATTTTCAAGTTATTCAATTACAGAGAGCTAATAGAAACAAACGTAAACATAAAGGAGCAAGTTCAACAGATATTGACATAACTAAAAGTAAAAATAAAACGTCATATACAAAATATATAGGTATATTACTGTAAGACGATAGACTACTTATAAAATATCCCTTATTAATAGTGTCTGGGTGTTTTTTTCTAAATTATTTGTTCTTGGAGTATGACTTGCTATACCCATGCATACATACAGTAGAGACCAAAAGTTTGGACAAACCCCATTTAAAGATTTTTCTGTATTTTCAGGAAATACGTATGAAAATTGTACATTCACACTGAAGGCATCAAAACTATGAATTAACACATGTGGAATTATATACTTAACAAAAAAGTGTGAAACAACTGAAAATATGTCTTATATTCTAGGTTCTTCAAAGTAGCCACCTTTTGCTTTGATGACGGCTTTGCACACTCTTGGAATTCTCTTGATGAGCTTCAAGAGGTAGTCACCGGGAATGATCTTCCAACAATCTTGAAGGAGTTCCCAGAGATGCTTAGCACTTGTTGGCCCTTTTGCCTTCACTCTGCGGTCCAGCTCACCCCAAACCATCTCGATTGGTTTCAGGTCTGGTGACTGGAGGCCAGGTCATCTGGCGTAGCACCCCATCACTGTCCTTCTTGGTCAAATAGCCCTTACACAGCCTGGAGGTGTGTTTGGGGTCATTGTCCTGTTGAAAAATAAATGATGGTTCAACTAAACGCAAACCGGATTGAATAGCATGCCGCTGCAAGATCCTCCTCCATGCTTCACGGTGGGAACCAGGCATGTAGAGTCCATCCGTTCACCTTTTCTGCTTCGCACAAAGACACGGTGGTGGGAACCAAAGATCTCAAATTTGGACTTTTCAGAACAAAGCACAGAATTCCTCTGGTCTAATGTCCATTCCTTGTGTTCTATAGCCCAAACAAGTCTCTTCTACTTGTTGCCTGTCCATAGCAGTGGTTTCCTAGCAGCTATTTTACCATGAAGGTCTCATGTGAGCCAGGTTCTTTGTAGCACTTGATGGTTTTTGCCACTGCACTTGGGGACACTTTCAAAGTTTTCCCAATTTTTCGGACTGACTGACCTTCATTTCTTAAAGTAATGATGGCCACTCATTTTTCGTTACTTAGCTGCCATAATACAAATTCTAACAGTCTATTCAGTAGGACTATCAGCTTTGTATCCACCAGACTTCTGCTCAGCACAACAAATGGTCCAAACACCATTTATAAGGCAATAAATCCCACTTATTAAACATGACAGGGCACACCCGTGAAGTGAAAACCATTCCCGGTGACTACCTCTTGAAGTTCATCAAGAGAATGCCAAGAGTGTGCAAAGCAGTCATCAAAGCAAAAGGTGGCTACTTTGAAGAACCTAGAATATAAGACATAATTTCAGTTGTTTCGTTTCACACTTTTTTGTTAAGTATATAATTCCACATGTGTTAATTCATAGTTTTGATGCCTTCAGTGTGAACTTACAATTTTCATAGTCAAGAAAATACAGAAAAATCTTTAAATGAGAAGGTGTGCCCAAACTTTTAGCAGTGGTTTCCTAGCAGCTATTTTACCATGAAGGCCTGCTGCACAAAGTCTCCTCTTAACAGTTGTTGTAGAGATGTGTCTGCTGCTAGAACTCTGTGTGGCATTGACCTGGTCTCTAATCTGAGCTGCTGTTAACCTGCGATTTCTGAGGCTGGTGACTCGGATAAACTTATCCTCAGAAGCAGAGGTGACTCTTGGTTTTCCTTTCCTGGGGCGGTCCTCATGTAAGCCAGTTCTTTATAGCGCTTGAACCGAAAAGACCAAAAAGGAAAAGGAACCGAAAGAACAAGCACTTGCTCGAACCTCTGCTATTCTCACGCTCTATGGACCTTCTGTAGAAAGAAGAGAACACCACGCTACAGGTCGAGCATGTGCACCTCTCCTCCATTCAAAAAGGGTTTTTACAGAGTCCCATTCTACGGGGATCAATAGCACCATTTATAGGTTTGATGAGGGACCCAGAAGTTAGACCCCAAAAAGTCAGCAAGTTATCCCCGATCCTTTGGTTACGGAATAATTTGCTATTTTGGGAATACTTTAAATTACACAGATTGTTACTGTATTAAACAGCGACACAGGGTTGGATTTTTTTTTGGTGTAATACAATGATCTCATAATCAATATTTGAGTTTTCAAAGAAATTAAGAAATGTCAGCATCCAAAAGAGCTTTTAATTAAAATTTTTCATCAATATGGAAATATAAAGGGAGACATGAATTTTCAGGAGTCTGAAGCAGGAATAATTCTATGAAGCATCCTACTATGATAATATTAACAATCGTGACCAAAATATTTCAAATCGGAATCAAAGTAATTGACTAAGCAACCCTCCCTCCCCCACCAAGACGCCAACATCCCTCCATATACATTAAATGAAGCTAGTACCCGTGCAATGCTGATCATCTGTTGCTCCGAGTCCTTCTGAATTATGACTTTTTTGGCTGCAATGGATACGACAAATGGAAACTGACAGAATGAAAATCTAAACAAAAAAGATAGAAACGTGAATATTGTTACATCAGAAAGTTCAAAATCAAGACATCATTTTATTTAACAGATTATAACGACATGAGAATTATGTAATTTTATACAGCGTATGGCTTCTAGGTAAGATATACCATTCTAGGAGTTATGTTAAAATACTTCCTATTGTTCATAAATCTTTATTATCATGTGTCATGTCTTTAAAAAAGAGGAGATAAATCAAAGATAAAACAAATCAAGAGATGAGAACACTAAAATATCACAATTGTCATTTTCTTAGTCCTAATTACTGCACAAAAAATGGTTGTTCTCAATAGAATGTAATATATCTCAAGAGTTTGCGAATTTGCTGCATCGTTCAATGTGGTCACGAGAAGCAGAACAGACGGAGCCATTACTTCGAGTCAGATCCCCTAATACCGGCCTTGAATAATGAAAATGGAAGAGAATTGGATTTCGTAAAAACAGGAATAAACCATGAAAACTCAGGGATGGTTCAAAAAAATTCCCAAATAAAATATTGAAACTTTAAAAATGATACTAACAAGAATTTTGGGGCTAATTCATTAAGACCGGTGTTGCGCTCATCAGTCTTAATAAAGGGCTCCTTAGAATACGAAGTGCCAAACTCAATGAGAGGCACACGGCACTTAATGAATTCAGGACATTTTCGCAGTAGTAAGTGCCTCGCTAGAAATGCTAGTCTAGTCAGGGACTGTCCTGAATTTGATGGGCAGGTGCGGCCATGTTCTATCCCGGTCAGTCTCTGCACAAGATCTGCTAATTCTAGCAAAGCTTCTTCAAACTGGGATGAAAGCACCAACAGGTGCAACATTTCTTCCCAACTCCGTGGTGCACAATTTTTTAAAATGTTTTACGCAGTTTTATGGTGTAGAAGCTTTGACAAACTGCATCGTACGTTCACATAAAATGCTCTCTACCAATAAACTTATACTAATCAATAGGTGTGCGCAACATGTGAACAGAGCTGATTTTACAGTCCAAAAAATATAAAAAGACCACCTGATACGGATATCTCCCTCTCACACAAGAGCCAGCTTACATAGTAGTTCTTTAAAATCCACAGGGCCAAAAGAGGAGGGTAGAGGTCCAAGATCATGCTCTAAGGAGAAGTCAATAGATGAAAATGAGTCGACAAGTGACCTGGAGTCTGTTTCTACAGCGTATGTGATTTTAAAGGAGAGTTCATGCAAATAGAATAAAATCTAATGGGAAAACTACGTTTTTCCCACAGGTCTTCACTATTGGAGGATATGTTGTGTTTTCGGTTTTAGGACTGGGAAGGAGAAGCGAGGTCGAGATCCATAAATTGGCCCTGTGGTTTTCACAGAACTGCTCCCTGTCCCGACACTCATATGCCTGTGTGAAACATCATTATCAAGTGGTCTTTATCTCTTTGGACTAGAAATATCAGCTAAGTTCTCATATTGTGCACACCTATTGAGAAATGGGACAGTTTTTTGCCTAATCAGTTTTTGAGTACGATGGACTCTCTAGTAAAAAGTGGTTTATTGTGTAACAGTTTCATCTGCATTTATTGAATATACTACGGTAACTACATAGTTTGTACAAGTCAGTTCTGTCTTTATTTGAGCATTGAATAGACATGTCAATCAGCAGAGTTCGGCAGGGAGAAGCTGGGGGGATCCGCCCTGCAGACTCCACTACCAAACTACCACTTCAGATGGTGGTATCCCATGGTCCGCATACAGACTACAGTGCCTGCAAGGCTCTTTGCTTGAATTTAAAGCCTAATATACGGCTAGAAAGCTGTATGTTTGGGTCAGAAGAACCACGGTCAGTCAGATCACCCCAATATGTATAAGGACCGTGAAATACAGCCTTCTAAACCTGGCCTAAAATGATTTTCTTGGAAATGCTGCTGGAGTTTAGAGGAAAAAATGGTTCATAGTAATAAAAAGAAATGTTGGTATTTTGTTAGGGCGGCATACACTTCTACGGTGCAGTGAGGCTTTGAGAGAGATTGGTTGACCTCACGGACATGCACACTATGCGTATGTTGCATTTGTTTTGTGGTCTTCTGACCACACCCTGGGTGTTAGCCCTGCTATTGGGTGCCGCCACGCAGGTGCACTGTGCATGTATCGTCTGTCATGCTGTGATAGGCTCATATATGCACTGGTAATATGGATGCTATCCTCAGATTCGGGGATGAGCGATACACCCTATATATGCCCATACTCTTTGAATAAAACAGGACTATTTGGGGAGATGTTTTCTGATCCTGTGATTGGACCTCATCTACACAGGCGCTGTATTATACCCCCAATAGCCAGTTAACCTTGTATTGGGCGATAATGGCCATGAAACACACACATTATAATTTTTATATATAGACATAATTTCAGTTGTTTCACACTTTTTTGTTAAGTAACTCCACATGTGTTATATATGCACCATAGATAGTTAATACTTAACTGTTCTACCCTGCTAATTATACCATACTAATAATAATGTGTAAACTATAAATTTATTTAACCCTATAGAGGATACATTCCTTAGCGTGCATAATTTACTCTATTTAGATTACCTATTGTTTGAACATATATGCATACATATTTTTCTACTATATTGGTCTAGGCTGTGCCACCTATCTACCCCCTCTGTGTGGTCACGTTCTATTTATTTTTTTATTTGTCTTTGTGGCTTGATTTTATTATTGTATTCAATAAAGTTTATTTTATCCATTTGACTAATAATTATAATAATAATAATAATAATAATAATAATAATAATAATAATTTGACCTGCCTTTCAATGGAGCCTTCTTCATTTGCGTTTCCTTATTGGTTTATGCTTCATGACATAGATGCAGGAGATATATATATATATATATATATATATACACACAGTACAGAGAAAAAGTTTGGACACACCTCATTTAAAGATTTTTCTGTATTTTCATTACTATGAAAATTGTACATTCACACTGAATGCATTACAACTATGAATTAACCCCTTCATGACCCAGCCTATTTTGACCTTAAAGACCTTGCCGTTTTTTGCAATTCTGACCAGTGTCCCTTTATGAGGTAATAACTCAGGAACGCTTCAACGTATCCTAGCGGTTCTGAGATTGTTTTTTCGTTACATATTGGGCTTCATGTTAGTGGTAAATTTAGGTCAATAAATTCTGCGTTTATTTGTGATAAAAACGGAAATTTGGCGAAAATTTTGAAAATTTCGCAATTTTCACATTTTTAATTTTTATTCTGTTAAACCAAAGAGTTATGTGACACAAAATAGTTAATAAATAACATTTCCCACATGTATACTTTACATCAGCACAATTTTGGAAACAAAATTTTTTTTTGCTAGGAAGTTATAAGGGTTAAAATTTGACCAGCGATTTCTCATTTTTACAACGAAATTTACAAAACCATTTTTTTTTAGGGACCACCTCACATTTGAAGTCAGTTTGAGGGGTCTATATGGCTGAAAATACCCAAAAGTGACACCATTCTAAAAACTGCACCCCTCAAGGTACTCAAAACCACATTCAAGAAGTTTATTAACCCTTCAGGTGCTTCACAGCAGCAGAAGCAACATGGAAGGAAGAAATGAACATTTAACTTTTTAGTCACAAAAATTATCTTTTAGCAACAATTTTTTTATTTTCCCAATGGTAAAAGGAGAAACTGAACCACGAACGTTGTTGTCCAATTTGTCCTGAGTACGCTGATACCTCATATGTGGGGGTAAACCACTGTTTGGGCGCACGGCAGGGCTTGGAAGGGAAGGAGCGCCATTTGACTTTTTGAATGAAAAATTGGCTCCACTCTTTAGCGGACACCATGTCACGTTTGGAGAGCCCCCGTGTGCCTAAAAATTGGAGCTCCCCCACAAGTGACCCCATTTTGGAAACTAGACGCCCCAAGGAACTTATCTAGATGCATAGTGAGCACTTTAAACCCCCAGGTGCTTCACAAATTGATCTGTAAAAATGAAAAAGTACTTTTTTTTTTTTCACAAAAAAATTCTTTTCGCCTCAATTTTTTCATTTTCACATGGGCAATAGGATAAAATGGATCATAAAATTTGTTGGGCAATTTCTCCCGAGTACGCCGATACCTCATATGTGGGGTAAACCACTGTTTGGGCACTCGGCAGGGCTCGGAAGGGAAGGCGCGCCATTTTACTTTTTGAATGGAAAATTAGCTCCAATTGTTAGCGGACAGCATGTCGCGTTTGGAGAGCCCCTGTGTGCCTAAACATTGGAGATCCCCCAGAAATGACCCCATTGTGGAAACTAGACCCCCAAAGGAACTAATCTAGATGTGTGGTGAGCACTTTGAACCCCCAAGTGCTTCACAGAAGTTTATAATGCAGAGCCGTGAAAATAATAAATACGTTTTCTTTCCTCAAAAATAATTATTTAGCCCAGAATTTTTTATTTTCCCAAGGGTTACAGGAGAAATTGGACCCCAATAGTTGTTGTCCAGTTTCTCCTGAGTACGCTGATACCCCATGTGTGGGGGTAAACCACTGTTTGGGCACACGTCGGGGCTCAGAAGGGAAGTAGTGACTTTTGAAATGCAGACTTTGATGGAATGGTCTGCGGGCGTCACGTTGCGTTTGCAGAGCCCCTGGTGTGCCTAAACAGTAGAAACCCCCCACAAGTGACCCCATTTTAGAAACTAGACCCCCCCAAGGAACTTATCTAGATATGTGGTGAGCACTTTGAACCCCCAAGTGCTTCACAGACGTTTACAACGCAGAGCTGTGAAAATAAAAAATCATTTTTCTTTCCTCAAAAATGATGTTTTAGCAAGCATTTTTTTATTTTCACAAGGGTAACAGGAGAAATTGGACCCCAGTAATTGTTGCGCAGTTTATCCTGAGTATGCTGGTACCCCATATGTGGGGGTAAACCACTGTTTGGGCACACGTCGGGGCTCGGAATTGAGGGAGCACCATTTGACTTTTTGAATACGAGATTGGCTGGAATCAATGGTGGCGCCATGTTGCGTTTGGAGACCCCTGATGTGCCTAAACAGTGGTAACCCCTCAATTCTACCTCCAACACTAACCCCAACACACCCCTAACCCTAATCCCAACTCTAGCCATAACCCTAATCACAACCCTAACTCCAACACACCCCTAAGCACAACCCTAACCCCAACACACCCCTAACCCTAATCCCAACTGTAGCCATAACCCTAATTCCAACCCTAACCCTAAGGCTATGTGCCCACGTTGCGGATTCGTGTGAGATTTTTCAGCATCATTTTTGAAAAATCTGCGGGTAAAAGGCACTGCGTTTTACCTGCGGATTTTCCGCGGATTTCCAGTGTTTTTTGTGCGGATTTCACCTGCGGATTCCTATTGAGGAACAGGTGTAAAACGCTGCAGAATCCGCACAAAGAATTGACATGCTGCGGAAAATACAATGCAGCGTTTCCGCGCGGTATTTTCCGCACCATGGGCACAGCGGATTTGGTTTTCCATAGGTTTACATGGTACTGTAAACCTGATGGAACACTGCTGCGAATCCGCAGCGGCCAATCCGCTGCGGATCCGCAGCCAAATCCGCACCGTGTGCACATAGCCTAATTCTAAAGGTGTGTGCACACGCTGCGGAAAATGCTGCGGATCCGCAGCAGTTTCCCATGAGTTTACAGTTCAATGTAAACCTATGGGAAACAAAAATCGCTGTACACATGCTGCAGAAAAACTGCACGGAAACGCAGGGGTTTACATTCCGCAGCATGTCACTTCTTTATGCGGATTCCGCAGCGGTTTTACAACTGCTCAAATAGAAAATCGCAGTTGTAAAACCGCAGTGAAATGCGCAGAAAAAACGTGGTAAATCCGCCATAAATCCGCAGCGGACCAGAATACGTGTGCACATACCGAAACCCTAACCCTAGCCCTACCCCTAACCTAACATTAGTGGAAAAAAAAAAAAATCTTTATTTTTTTATTGTCCCTACTAGGGTTGAGCGACCTTTACTTTTACAGGATCGGGTCGGGTTTCATGAAACCCGACTTTTTCAAAAGTCGGGTCGAGTGAAATCGGCCGATCCTATAAAAAAGTCGGGGTCGGCCGAAACCTGAAACCCAAAGCAGTGCATTGGGTTTCTATGGTTCCAAGGGTCTGAAGGAGCGGAAACTCTCCTTCAGGCCCTGCGATCCATATTTTAGTGTAAAATAAAGAATTAAAATAAAAAATATCGCAATACTTACCCTCTGACGCGCCCTGGTACTAACCGGGAACCTTCCTTCCTTAGAATCAGCCTTCCAGGACCTTGCGGTGATGTTGCGGTGACGTCGCGGCTTGTGATTGGCCGCGCGGCAGCCCATGTGACCGCTCGCACGACCAATCACAAGCCGCGACGTCACCGAAGGTCCTGGAATATTCCTATTAGGTATATACTCACCCTCGGACGCGCCCTGCTTCTTTCCGGCAGCCTTCCTTCCTAAGAATCAGCCCTTCCAGGACCTTCGGTGACTTCGCGGTGACGTCGCGGCTTGTGATTGGTCGCGCGAGCGGTCACATGGGCGGCCGCGCGGCCAATCACAAGCCGCGGCGTCACCGCAAGGTCCTGGAAGGCTGATTCTAAGGAAGGAAGGTTCCCGGTTAGTACCAGGGCGCGTCAGAGGGTAAGTATTGCGATATTTTTTATTTTAATTCTTTATTTTACACTTAAATCTGAATTCCAATACCAATTCCCGATATAAACATATCGGGAATCGGTATCGGAATTCCGATTCTAGATTCAAAAGATCGCCGACTTCATTGCCGACCCCACACAGGGGTCGGGTCGGGTTTCATGAAACCCGACCTTGCCAAAAGTCGGCGACTTTTGAAAATTTTCGACCCGTTTCGCTCAACCCTAGTCCCTACCTATGGGGGTGACAAAGGGGGGGGGGGGGTCATTTATTATTTTTTTTATTTTGATCACTGAGATATAATCTATCTCAGTGATCAAAATGCACTTTGGAACGAATCTGCCGGCCGATTCGGCGGGCGCACTGCGCATGCGCCCGCCATTTTGGAAGATGGCGGCGCCCAGGGAGAAGAGTGACGGACCCCGGCAGGATCGGTAAGTATGATGGGGTGGGGGGGGCAGGGGTGGGGGGAATCGGAGCACGGGGGGGGTGGAACGGAGCACGGGGGGGGTGGAACGGAGCACGGGGGGTGGAACGGAGTGCAGGGGGGGTGATTGGAGCACGGGGAGAGCGGACAAGAGCACGGGGGGAGCGGAGCACAGGACGGAGGGGAGCCGGAGCAGTGTACCGGACAGATCGGTGGCTTGGGGGGGCGATCAGTGGGGTGGGGGCACATTAG
Source organism: Ranitomeya imitator (assembly GCF_032444005.1). Taxonomy (NCBI): domain Eukaryota; kingdom Metazoa; phylum Chordata; class Amphibia; order Anura; family Dendrobatidae; genus Ranitomeya; species Ranitomeya imitator. Next base: position 770,172,954 of record NC_091283.1, read on the forward strand.
TGTTTCCAGCCATGGCCGATGATATTGCAGCATCGGCCATGGCTGGATTGTAATATTTCACAAGTTATAATAGGTGAAATATTACAAATCGCTCTGATTGGCTGTTGAAAGTGAAACTGCCAATCAGAGCGATCGTAGCCACGGGGGGGTAAAGCTAAACTACCACTCCTCCTGTCCCTGCAGATCGGGTGAAATGGGAGTTAACCCTTTCACCCGATCTGCAGGGACGCGATCTTTCCATGACGCCACATAGGCGTCATGGGTCGGATTGGCACCGACTTTCATGACGCCTACGTGGCGTCATGGGTCGGGAAGGGGTTAACACATGTGGAATTATATGCTTAACAAAAAAAGTGAAACAACTGAAAATATGTCTTCTACTCTAGGATCTTCACAGTAGCCACCTTTTGCTTTGATGACTGCTTTGCATACTCTTGGCATTCTCTTGATGAGCTTCAAGAGGTAGACACCGGGAATGGTTTTCACTTCACAGGTGTGCCCTGTCAGGTTTAATAAGTGGGATTTCTTGCCTTATAAATGGGGTTGGAACCATCAGTTGTGTTGAGCAGAAGTCTGGTGGATACACAGCTGATAGTCCTACTGAATAGACTGTTAGAATTTGTATTATGGCAAGAAAAAAGCAACCAAGTAAAGAAAAACGAGTGGCCATCATTACTTTAAGAAATGAAGGTCAGTCAGTCCGACAAAATTGGGAAAACTTTGTGCAGTTGCAAAAACCATCAAGTGCTACAAAAAATGGCTCACATGAGGACCGCCCCAAGAGTCACCTCTGCTTCGGAGGATAAGTTTATCCGAATCACAAGCCTCAGAAATCGCAGGTTAACAGCAGCTCAGATTAGAGACCAGGTCAATGCCACACAGAATTTAGCAGTAGACACATCTCTACAACGACTGTTAAGAGGAGACTTTCTGCAGCAGGCCTTCATGGTAAAATAGCTGCTAGGAAACCATTGCTAAGGACAGGCAACAAGCAGAAGAGACTTGTTTGGGCTAAAGAACACAAGGAACGGACATTAGACCAGTGGAAATCTGTGCTTTGGTCTGATGAGTCCAAATTTGAGATCTTTGGTTCCAACCACTGTGTCTTTGTGCGACGCAGAAAAGGTGAACGCATGGACTCTACATGCCTGGTTCCCACTGTGAAGCATGGAGGAGGAGGTGTGATGGTGAGGGGGTGCTTTGCTGGTGAAACTTTTGGGGATTTAATCAAAATTAAAAGCATAATGTTAGCCCTCCCCCGTCCATAATAAAGAATTATAGGGGGGGGGGGGGTTGTCTCATGGACACACAGGCCCTGAAAAAAAGCTGATTTGCCTCCTTGTGGTGGTATATGAGGTAAACTTATAATAAGAAGTTAGCGGTGGTAACTATGCCATGAGCAGTTTAAACCGGTTATTTCCAGCTGTTTGGCGCTGGAAATAACGGTTTCTTATTGGTGGATTGTGGTTTGGCGGGCTTTTTCTGGGCTATAAAAAGCCCTGTATTTATGATTTCACCTCACTCATCGGTTACCTGAAGAAACCAAAGATACCTGGAGAAGAATGGAGAGCCTGTTGCAGCAGATCCTGACGAGGGCCGGCCAGGAGGACGGGGCGGACTGGCTTAGGAGCTGCCTTGCTATGAAACCTGTACTGGCAGCTTCCGACGCCGTTCCCCTTACTCCGGTGCCTCTGCCTCCGGTCTGCCCGCCGAGTCAAGTGGAGGAGCCGGCGGTGAACCATTCCAGCCGGGGGAGGAAGAAGACGCCCCGGAGATCTTACTCACCACCGCTGCATCTGACGAGGTCCGGCAGCCGCGCACCGGATGTGCGTATGAGGTCCCGCCGCCCATCCTCCACGAAGTCTCGCAGCCCAGCACGAGATTCCCAGCGCGGCCACCGGGCGGCGCCAGTGGCACCGGTGACGCCGCATCAAGCTGCCTGCAGGTTACCCGCCCCCCGCGGCCGTAAAAGCGCTGCTGGGGCATCGACCTGCCAGGCAGCAGCTTCCACCTCAGCGCCGGTCTCCAGCGTGCAGCCGCAGGCATCGCCCTTCATTGCCCAAGAAGTGGATTCGGATGATGGGCAGAACTCTGCTACGCCGGCTCCACCACAGCTGTACTCGCCCTCTCCTCAGGGCTGGAGTACTGGCTGCTCAGCGGATCGGACGACCGGAGGAGTACCTTCAGGAAGGGGTGAGATGCTTAATGTGCCCCTGTCTGTTCCACATCACCAGCTTAGGGATATTATTAAAAGCATTTTGTCAGAATCTTTGGGGAAGCTGTTAACCCTCTCCCATCCTCCTTAATCAGACCTATAGTGGAGTGTGACCCTCCTCCCCAGAACCCCTTTAAGGAGGCATTGACCTGTGACCTTTCCCCTCTGGGTTTCCATTTGAGCTCCGTAACTAAAGAGCTCATTTGGAATAATAACTATATAGATTTATTTTCTCTTCTTCCCAGAAAAGAACAGCTGAGTAGACCTGAAAAGAAAGAGGATAAATCTGATGTTGATGATTCAAAACGCGGCTCTCTGAAGTCGTTTAACAATTGGATTCAGGCTTTTTCGATCTACTCAGCCGTCTTGGGAGAGAAGTTCCCTACCTTATGCAGTAAATTGTTTCAGCATATTGATATTATTTTAGAGGCGTACCGCAATTTCGGAGGTATGGCATGGCTTCATTACGATGAAGCTTTTAGACAAAAGTTAGCGGTGCACCCTGATGTTAATTGGGGGATAAAAGATGTAGGTTTGTGGATTAACCTTATGTTGCCACAAAGACACTACACAAGCACACAACCAGTTTCCAGTCTAGCCAAGAAAGGAGTCTGTTTTGCATTTAATGAGTCGGCTTGTAGGTGGAATAACTCATGCAGGTTTCGCCATGAATGCTCCTTCTGCGGACATCCACACCCCATGTCTAAATGCTTTCGTAAGCAATCCTCTCAATCAGCTCCCAGAGATCCTAATTCAAAGAGCTCAGACTCTGGTGAGACTGGGAGAAATGCTTTGGTGGCTAAGCATTTACCCAAATCGGGAGAGCAGTAAGCTGTTATTTTCCGGTTTTTCTTCAGGTTTTGAAATACCGCAATTCAAAGGCCCTGGATGCGTCATGGTAAAAAATTTATCTTCCCTGAATTTTCATCACAAAGTGGCTAGGAAAAAGATTAATGAAGAATTGAAATTGGGTAGGATTGCAGGCCCCTTTTCTTGCCCCCCTTTTTCAAATTTTCGGATCTCTCCCTTAGGTATTGTTCCTAAGAAGGAACCTGGTAGTTTCCGTATGATCCACCATTTATCATATCCCAGTGGTTCCTCCCTCAACGATGAGGTGGATAAAGCGTTTTGTTCAGTCACTTATTCGTCCTTTGACTCTTATATCGATTTACTTAGAAAATTTGGCAGGAATGCATTAATGGCGAAATCTGATATCAAGTCCGCATTTAGATTGCTCTCCGTTCACCCATCTGGTTTTAATTCGTTAGGCTTCCATTTTGAGAATCAAATTTTTTTTTTGACAGATGTCTCCCCATGGCGTTTTCGTTATCTTGTTTTTATTTTGAAAGTTTTTCGTCCTTCTTACATTGGGTTTTAGAATATAACGTTCGGGACGCCGGTATTCTCCACTACCTGGACGATTTCCTTTTCGTCGGCCCCCCTCATTCGGGTAATTGCCTTGCAACGCTAAATAGCTTCATCGATATGTGCAGTACCTTTGGGGTACCTCTGGCACATGATAAAACTTGCCTTCCCACGGAAGTTATTGAATTCTTGGGCATCACCTTGGATTCCACCAAAATGGAATGCAGGTTGCCTGAAGAAAAAAATTTTAAATTACGCGAATCTTTGGAAAAATTTTTGTCAAGAAAGAAAGTGACTTTGAAGGAGATGCAATCTCTATTAGGACTTTTAAATTTTGCTTTACGCATCATTCCCGTGGGCAGGGTTTTTTCCAGACGGCTTTACGACGCAACGATAGGTTTCTCCTCCCCGGAGTCTCACATTAGGGTGTCATCGGATTTGAAAGAAGATGCCAGGATCTGGCTGTCGTTTTTAGCTGAATTCAATGGCAAATCCTGTTGGCAGTCCCCTTTTGTTTTGGCGGACGATTTAAATTTTGCATTTTCAGTCAATGGCATTTTGGGCTGCGGAATTATGTATTCTACGCATTGGTTTGCCCATCCATGGCCTGAGTCTTGGATGTCGAACCAATTGACAGCAAGCCCTATGGTTTTGGACATTTTCTCTATTTTCATAGGTTTGCGACTGTGGGGCCATCAGATGAAGAATGCTAGGATACTAATTCTTTCCACTAATAAAGGTGTTATTTTTTCAATTAACACCCTTTCCTCTAAGAACGTGTGGGCTGCTAAGATTCTGAGACAGATAGTTTTGACCTGCCTGAAATTTAACATCTGGTTGAGAGCCAGGTGTGGGACAAGTGTGTTAGCATCAATTACGGATTCCCTATGTAGTCAACAATGGCAAATGTTTCGCCAACGGGTGCCCAACGCAGACGTGGACACGACGCCTTGCCCTCAGGAGTTTTGGGACATAGTATTGAACTAATTCCTCCCTTTATTGAGCATTCATTGTCTGCGCGATCGTGAGCTGACTATTCAGCCGCATGGCAACAGTGGATTTCATTTTGTAGCATGAACAATTTTAATTTCAGTGTCTCTAGCCCTATTTCCGGTTTGAGATTTGCGGAATTTTTATGTCAAAAGGGCCTATCTTATTCGGCGGTAGCCAAATCACTCGCTGGCGTTTCATTTTTTCTGAAATTATTTGGCAAAATGCCATTGACAGGCCTATTCCCAATTAAGCAATTTTTAAATTCAGACCGGACTCTAGACGCCCCATTTCACTTCCTCTATTGAAAGATCTTTGCTCAGATCTTCAGTCGGTTTGTCTTGATTCTTTTGAGACCCTTTTGTTTTCTTCAGCTTTTGCATTGGCATTTTTCGGCGCTTTAAGAGTTGGGGAGTTAGTCTCATAAAAAAAAAAAAAAAAAAAAAAAAAAAAATCGGACCCTTCGGGGCTTATGGCCTCAGACGTGACTTTATACAAGTCCCATTTATTTTTATTTGTCAGGCAATCAAAGACTGATCAAATGGGTAGGGGTATTAGGCTAAGAATTAATGCTATGCCGGAACAAAATTTTTGCCCAGTACTCAACACCAGGAATTGGTTGCGCATTAGGCCCTGCGTTTCGGGCCCTCTGTTCGTTCATTTGGATGGCACTCCTGCAACCGTTTTTCAGTTCAATGCGGTTTTTAAAAAATGTTTACGGTTGTTGGGAAAAGAGCATTTAAGGTTTACCTCGCATTCCTTTAGAATAGGAGCAGCAACGGAGGCAGCAAGATCTGGTCTTCATGATTCTGAAATAATGAAATTGGGCAGGTGGGAATCGGGTAGGTTTAGACTTTATGTGCGTCATGATTTATATGATAATTAACTTTGAGTTTGCTTTCAGGTCCCAGGGTTGTCTGGATTCTAGGACATTCCTTTATATATTGGGCGCAGAAGAGCGCTTTTCAACGTTCCTACTCGGAGAATATTTCATTCAGCCATGAGTGTGCAAATTTTTTGGCACAGCGTCCGAGGCATGTCTTGGGATAGACTAGTTACAGAATTTAACAAGTGTTGTTTTTATCTTCCTCACCCAGACTTGGTTATTTTGCATTTAGCCGGGAATGATCTTGGGAAAATCAAGACTCTCGACTTAATTGCTACTTTGAGAGCAGACATTATTTTTCTTAAGCAATCTTTTCCCTATACGTCGTTTGTTTTTTCTGAGATCATTCCTAGATTGTTATGGAGTAAGGGTTCATTGTCCTTTTTGGAAAAAATAAAAAAAAGGGTTAACAGAGAGATGGCAAAATTCTTTCCCATGGTTAATGGGTTTTCTTTCAGGCACGAAGATTTGGAGGGTTTTCTGCCTGGGTTTTACAGAAATGATTTGATTCATCTTTCGGATATAGGTTTAGATATATTTAATTTGAATATTCAGACAATGGTGGAAAAATGGCGGTGGCTTAGTGGGGGGGCCATGTCTCCTTGAGCCATGGCGTTTGGGAAATCGCCCTTATTGGGTGGATTGGTCATTTACGGTGGTTAAAAAACTGGTGGTTAATTTAAAAGTTAAGTTTAAAGATAAACTGGTATGTGATTGGATCTTTAAGTAACTCAAAAATAAATGACACGGCCATTCATTCCAAACATTGTCTGGTTTCTTTATTTACTTGTATGAATGGGCCTTGTGTGGCCATGAACCAGCATGGCTACCACAGCATCGTGCAGCGGCATGCTATTCCATTCGGGTTGCGTTTAGTTGGACCATCATTTATTTTTCAACAGGACAATGACCCCAAACACACCTCCGGGCTATGTAAGGGCTATTTGACAAAGAAGGAGAGTGATGGGGTGTTACGCCAGATGACCTGGCCTCTACAGTCACCAGATCTGAACCCAATCGAGATGGTTTGGGGTGAGCTGGACCGCAGAGTGAAGGCAAAAGGGCCAACAAGTGCTAAGCATCTCTGGGAACTCCTTCAAGATTGTTGGAAGATCATTCCCGGTGACTACCTCTTGAAGCTCATCAAGAGAATGCCAAGAGTGTGCAAAGCAGTCATCAAAGCAAAAGGTGGCTACTTTGAAGAACCTAGAACACAAGACAAATTTTCAGTTTCACACTTTTTTGTTAAGTATATAATTCCACATGTGTTAATTCATAGTTTTGATGCCTTCAGTGTGAATTTACAGTTTCCATAGTCATGAAAATACAGAAAAATCTTTAAATGAGAAGGTGTGTACAAACCTATCGGGTCACGCTGTGATTTTACCGTAAGCAGCAGGTGAATTGCCGGCTTTTCATATACGTGTTTTGAATAAGATGTCCTTTGAAAACGATGTGTAAATTGCATAGAAAATTTCTCTATGTAAAAGCTCACATTAAAGGGAAGCTGTCGCCCCCAAAATCGAAGGTGAGCCAAGCCCACCGGCATCAGGGGCTTATCTACAGCATTCCGTAATGCTGTAGATAAACCCCCGATGTATCCTGAAAGATGAGAAAAAGAAGTTAGATTATACTCACCCAGGGGCGGTCCGGGTTCTGTTCTGGTCCGATGGGCGTCACGGTCCGGTCCGGTGCCTCCCATCTTCTTACGATGACGTCCTTTTCTTGTCTTCACACTGCGGCTCCGGCGCAGGCGTACAGTGTCTGTCCTGTTGAGGGCAGAGCAAAGTACTGCAATGCGCAGGTGTCGGGCCTCTCTGACCTTTCCCGGCGCCTGCACACTGCAGTACTTTGCTCTACCCTCAACAGGGCAGACAAAGTATGCCTGCGCCGGAGCCGCAGCGTGAAGACAAGAAGAGGACGTCATTGTAAGAAGATGGGAGGCCCCGGAGTGGACCGCGACGCCCATCGGACCAGAACAGAACTGGGACTGCCCCTGGGTGAGTATAATCTAACCTCTGTTTCTCATCTTTCAGGATACATCGGGGCTTATCTACAGTATTCCAGAATGCTGTAGATAAGCCCCTGGTGACGGTGGGCTTAGCTCACCTTTGATTTTGGGGGTGACAGGTTTCCTTTAAAATTGCATTGCAATCAGATAGCAATCACACTGCATTAGGATGTAAATCAGATGCTAGGTGTAAAAAATTGGATTTTACTCCCATGAAAATCGAATCACACTTGCATGACACTAGTCTTACTTTTCTGGACCGAAATTGGAACTTTTTTTTTTTCCACGCTAATGGGTATGAGCCCTAAAGATCGAAATGGTATTTTTCCTATGTAGGAATATTGTACTGGTACATAGAGGCACGGTACATCTCTATATAGCAATTCATCTGCACATACATGTATATTATTGGTAAAAAATTAAAACAAATAGAAACAAAAATATTGAAATCTCAAAGCCAGATGTTTTTCTAAAAAAATAACTAAAAAATATTGGCCAAAAAATGGATTTTTGTCATGCAATTTTTTAAAATATAGAACAAGAAATAACAAGGACATTACATATTACTGTAATCATAACCCTTTTATAGATCATATTATTTATGGTGCTTTTTTTTTTTCAATTTAATCCATAACAAATATTAATATAAATGTAAAGCTTACATACTGTATACTTTATAACTCATTTAGTGAAGATTACATAAAAATAAAAAGTTGTAGCTGCTATGGATATAAATGTACAATGGTGAAAATAGAAAATTCTTCTTGCTGTCTAAGCAAGTGAATCACCAAAATGTCCATGTATACATGCATGTGTTAGGCAATGTGCATATTTTATATATGCCTATGTGCATTTGTATACTATGTATTTATTTGTGTAAATGTGTGTAATGTATTAACATGTACAACATTTTGTATAAGTGGGTGGGTTATGACAGGACCCAGAGAAATGTCTTTCCCAGGGGCCCTTCATTGCTTCCTCCTATACCAGCATACTGCACATGCACGGTCCCCTGATCTAGCAGCCGCCCATCTAGTGCCCATTATATCCGGTGTATTCTGGCAGTACGGTCACACTGACTCCATGTGGCCGGTTACAGAATAGGTGGCAGAACTTTTTTTTTCCATTATATTGACCTATAGTCTCAGAAATGGTGTCAATAAACAGAAAATTTAATTGCATGTAAAATGTATTCAACCCCATAATTCATGTTATACGAGTATCACTGGTCTAACACAATACCTAAGACTCCTGTGTAAAAAAAAAAAAAATACAGGTGACTACCACTCCCTCTCAATGGCTAGCCCTACTGTGGTCTTATAATACAAGATCATCAAAACAGAAACCATATACTAAATACTAAAGAAAGTCCTAAGCCTACATATCAGGACTGTTACAGGCAGTAGCCATAGATACGCCTATCAAGGATGCATACAAAATAAATGGAGTACATAATCCAAAGTAGAATACAAAGAAAACTTTAATAATTATATACATACAAGGCAATACGTAATAAAAAACATATCAGTAACAGAGTTGTTCAAAGCAGAGATCGGGCCCGAGAGGGGAAAAAAAAGACTAAGTCTATGCCTGATGTAGAGACCTGTGTAGTCTCGAAAGCTTGCAATTTGTTACCGTCTTTTCAGTTAGCCATTAAAAGGTATCTACCACTGAGGACTCTGAATTCTAAAGGTTTTTCTATCCACTGGCTAACACGGTACCAAGATATACAGTACATCTTTCCTCTATCAGGTCTGATAAATAACATTGATGATGGTAACATGAATTCAACATTTAATGGCTCTTACCCATATTCCTATCTGTAGTGCTACACATGCAGCCCCAACGTACGTTTCGCGCTGGCTTCCTCAAGGGGCCGAAACGCGCTTTGGAGTCACAGCCAGCCAGAAGTGTATGCTAGCTTCAAGTGGCATAAATAGAGTGGATACTATATTAATGTTAGAACTATTAATTAGTGTTAGTACTGTATTTTATATCCCAGCCAAACCGATGAACGGAAAAAAAAATATTTCTATTTTTAAAACACAGAGCTTCATTACAAAAGCCGGTGTCAGGAGAAGTAATCCCACGCCTGTACCATCCGTCCCTCTCCAAAACTGTGCTGAAAATATGAAAAGTACTTGCCAGGCGATCAACAATAGACCTGGATCTGTGTGACTGCAGCTAGATGCTCTACTGAATGTTATTTGCAGATTCATCAGGGAAACTTCCTGGAGTGCAACAGTCATGCACTTATCACATAAAAGACGCCGTCTATGTCAGTGTTGCAATGAATCACACATTGCACAGAAGTTGGGCGACTTCAAATTTTCTGCTCGTCTGATGTTTCTGCTAGCTGCATATGTAAAAGGAATGTAAAGGTAAAAAAAGAGACCGAAATCTGCAACATCTGTCCAAACACTTAAGCCGTGGCTACACGGTGACTTTGGCTATGACCCCGTTTGCTCGGCCAAAGATCATGCCAATACTACATGACAGGTAAGTGCAATAATACTGGCCTGCAAAATCTAGTGACAGTCTGATCACAAAAAATCAACTTGTTCCACTTTTTGCGACTTACTGGTTACGATACCATCTTTTTAGCTGACGAAGGGCCCATAGAGAGATTGAGAAAAGGAAGCCATTGAAGATAATCTCCTGCCGCACCATTCCCCTTACTTCTTCTATAAGGGAAGACTGTCTCTCTATTTTCCTCTCTGTACACCCCTGGGACCTGGCACAATTTTTTTTTTTATGGGCAGATTGGAGATTTTTACTACAGAGGGCGCATTTGCGGTTCGTAGTTTTTGCCCTCACTCTTGGTGCAGGTTCCTTGTCCCCTTAAAACAAAAAAGGGGAAATGACTTAGTTCCGGATCCTGGGCAAAAAGAGTGGGAACTTCCTCATACCAGCAATACTGGGCCTGGCTTCGGGCTGAGCACTGCAGATGTAGATCTTAGGGACACCACACCTTCCGTAGATCAAAGATTTTGTCCTACCTTAAGGTGTCTTCTTGTCAGGGTCTCTTATAAGGCAAAAGCTGTGACCACCATGCCAGCATCCCATGGGATGAAACTCCTCCTTCTGTTTGAAAAACCCCACCCCAGGGATCCTGTACCGGTATGAAGTGGAGTGGTCCAATTTAGAATTTCCTGCCCCAAGATGCTAATGCTTTTCACACTGGAACGCATCCGGAAGGACGTCACGCGTGAAGGCCCTTGGGAGCTTCCAGTACTTCCTGCATGCGAGCGTCACACGCCAACATGAAGGGAAGGAAGAAAAATTATGGTTGAGGAGCTATGGGAAGACCACAGCCTGACACCACCCAGCTTTGCTCTGGAATGCAGGAGAGTGGCAAGAACTTGCTCCAGAGGGTACAGAAGCCACATGAGGAGGAAGGCAGCGCCATTGACCTCTGCAGCCCGGTTAAGGAAAGGTAAATTCTGAGGTGACTGCCCGTCGACCACAGCATCCACCAGGAAACCTCTCCATACCCCTAGGGACAAGAAAAACACAGAGGATAGAAGGTGGGACAGGGTATTTAACCTCTTTGTGCTTCCTGTCTCTAATTAGGATGGGGCGGTAACCTCATATGGTGCTGTTGTAAAAAGATGGACCGGGCTACTGGTCCCTCTTGTGTATACAGGCCGGAACTGTCGGGATTGTCACCATTGTTGCCGGGGGAAAAACTTCCTGACTGGAGCAGACCTGTGCAACTGACTGAGGGGGACGGGGCAGATATAAAAGGGGCTGAGTGCGGGAAGACAGGACTTTTGGCGGGTATTAAAAGGACACTGTCACCTGAATTTGGAGGGAACAGTCTTCAGCCATGGAGGCGGGGTTTTTGATTCACCCTTTCCTTACCCGCTCGCTGCAATATTGGATTGAACTTCATTCTCTGTCCTCCATAGTACACGCCTGCACAAGGTAATCTTGCCTTGCGCAGGCGTGTACTATGGAGGACAGAGAATGAACTTCAATCCAATATTGCAGCCAGCATGCAGCCAGCGGGTAAGGAAAGGGTGAATCAAACACCCGAAAACCCCGCCTCCATGGCTGAAGATTGTTCCCTCCAAATTCAGGCGACAGTGTCCCTTTAAGCCTGTGCGACAGGAAAAAGGTTGATTCTCTCTCCGCTGACCGACGCCAATTGACAGAGCGGCGTGACCTGACTACGGTCCCCGCTCAGATAGACCTTGCTTCCGTAATGAACAGTTACACGCCGCCCTTTGACTCCAAGAGTGCTGGCCGGACTGTGCCTCTGACATCCACAGATGTACCGTGCAGTGCAGATCCCTCGGTGCACGCGGAGTATGGGAGCGACGCTGCGGCCTGTTCTTCTGGACTGTGCACTTCACCAGCGGTGTTGCGAATTTCCTCGGGGACAGCTCCCCATTCCAAGGACAGGAGACCATGTGCGGGAAGGACTGGATACGTCACCTCCGTGCAGAGACAGTGTTTCCAGGACCGGATCAGAGACTTCTCGTGCCACCTACGGCACCATCGTGGGATTTTCCAGCCTCCACCGTCCAGGAACCAGAGACTGATAAGTTAATTCTGTTTTACTCGTCCCTCAGCTTTTACCCTGTTGCCGCCATCACGTGGCTGTTTTGCATATTGTTCCCCATTCTCCCTGTGTGGAGGGTAATCGCGGAATTGTTTAATTATAAATAACCAGTTAACTCTTGCTCTGTCTCCTGCCTGTCACTGCATCCCTCGTACCTGCTAGGACCTTACATTGTCATGGATGGGATTGGAGAAAAAAAAAAAAATCAACTGGTTCCACTATACACGACTTACTGATAATGGAACCATTTGGGTCACAACACGACCCCATTTACTTCCTCTATGCTGTGATGAAGCAGCTGGGGTTTCTGCCATTGTATCCATGATCATTATCTTGTCGCAACACTGGCGGCAAATTAAAAAGGGATTGTCTTCAAGACAGAACACCCACGAGCCATTACACGCAAATATTTTTGGGGTTATCGGCTGAACTGCACAGAAATACTAAGCGTTTCTCTGATTTCTTACAATGATTCATTGCAAGTTTTCATAAAAAAATTTTTTTTTACTTCCATTCAATTTTGGATCAATTCTGCCTTTCAAAGCAAGAAACAAAACAAAACTATTTCTACGAGCAAAATTTAAAATTCTCCTATTAAACCACATTGAAAAAAAGTAAGAACAGAGTAATACTGACCTGTGAGTGTTGCCATAGAACTGCCAGGTTTGATAGTCTTCCATGAGATCAATATGATCCAACGTGGAGTTATAGAAATCAGTGTAAGGAATTAATGGCGGGTTACAGAGCGCATTCGCAGCATCTGCAGGGGGAATCAGTGAAGAGATAGGGGAAAAAAAGAAGAAATAAAGGAATGAACGAATGACAGTATCATACAGCAGTACGTGTAGGCCAGTTTCCTACCTAGCTTTAGCTTACACTCAATCTCTGTCACAGGAATTGCCAGATCGCGCTATAACATTTAGGACGCCTTTAGAATCAACTAATTGCGTCTTCTACCTTATCACTGTAGTTATATGCTACATAGTTATCAAGAGACCTACAGACTGAAACCCTAGCATAAAGGCAGACCCTAACTTTTGTTGTCTTGGGACACCCCTAGTGCAAAAAATAAATAAATAACATTACCACTACCTAATAACTTTTTAGAAATGACCAAAAAAACAAAAGCGATACACTGTGCTTCCTAAATGTACGAATATATACTGTGCCCCTTGAAAAAAAGAAAATCGAATATAAAAAAGGCTCTACGGCTTTATTTAACTGTATTTGCACTTTAAAGGGAATCTGTTACCAGATTTTTTGTTACCTCATCTGAGAGCAGCATAATGTAAGAAAAGAGACCCTGATTCAAATGATGTACCACTTACATTACTGGGTGCAGCTGTTGTGACACCAGAGTTTTTCGATGTAGCAGAGCTCAGAAAGCTGCCCCCACCCACACCACAGTTTTCTGTGTACATTGTATAGTGACAGTGAGCTGCTCATCAGTGCTGGGAGTGTGGTTGGACCAGGATACACGTGGGCATCTAGTTCTGTAGTAATAATCTCCTGCGGATAAAACATTCATTGTATTGAAACAGCACCCAGTCTAAAAAATGGTACATAGCTGAAATCAGTGTTTCAGTCCCTACCTCGTGCTGCCCTCACACATAGCAAAAACCTGCTGACAGATTCCATTTAAAGACATGGAGCCAACTGAATAAATCAGCTGTGCTCTAGCCCTCATTTTTAATGGAGGGTTACACCTGGGGAGAGTTTCAAAGGCACCCCAATGAGGGAATATGGTTCTAGGGAGACACATTTTTATCTGTAACAGGCAAAAGTTCACCTGAATTTTTGCTGCTGGATGTGACCAGCGTTGCAGAAGCACCACTCACATGCATGGTGAAGTAGACTGCCTTCAGGTTTGCTTCTGAGATTTTATATCAAAACCCACAAGTGGGAACAAACCCTTCATTTTTCTAAAATCAGCAGGTTTGGGTGACCTTTATCTTACAGCTTTAATGATGAAATTGTTTTTTATCAATCCATGCTATCCTTATTTGTTGTTCAAATTCTTACATGATTTTCCTTAAGGGATTTTTTTTTCCGTAGCACCCACAGCACCAAAGAGAACATTGCGCCACACAAGCAAATCAGCGTATGAACATTAGGAAAAAAAAATACAGAAATTATGGGCTGGATTCATCAAAGCGGCTAGATGTTGCCACTTTTGGCATCTTTGCACTAGTTTTTCTCAGCTGCGTCGAAATGGGGGGAGCAGAGGAGGGACAGGGGTGTAACGGCACAACTCATCTAATTCATGACGGTGCTCCCCACTCCAGAAATCTCAATCCAATACTGGACAGATTTCTGGCCTAGCGCATGGAGGCGCCCACCACTTGTCAGATGCTCCAGATACAACAAGATGCGGGCACCCCTTCATGAATCAGGTGCATCTCACCCATCTCACCCTCAATCTATCTAGACAGACATTATTACTTATTGTCGCACACTAAATGTGAGTACGATGGTTTCGGCAAGAGCAGATTTTGTGGTAAAGAATGATTGGGCATGTTGAAATCCAGCGTGCTCTATTCTTTCTTCCCACAAAAGATCATCGTCAGCAGCATTTGTCTCCAACATTCACCAGAACGTGAGGTTAATAGGGGAATCAGAAGTGATAGCCATAAATCAAAATGATATAAGATAGATATAATGTGTACGGCCTTCTCAAAAAGTTGTTTGTAGTCCTCTAGAGAGCTGCTGTCGAAAAAGACAGCTTAAAATGGTTATTCTCATCTCCAAGATCCTATCACAATATGTAGTAGGTGGAATAATAATAATATTATCAAATACCTGCAGTTAGAAATGTAGTACAGTTTTTCTGATTTGCTACATCTTTCCTTAAGTGCAGGCATTGCAGGACCTTGGGTATCCATGGTTACGACTATTAGCAACTAGTTGTCACTATTTCAGTGGTCGTAACCATGGATACCCAAGGTCCCGCAATGCCTGCACATGAGGAAAGAGTAGCGAATCAGAAAAACTATACTACATTTCTAATTGGAGGTATTTACTAATATTATTACTACTACACGTACTTCATATTGGGATAGGATCTTGTAGATGGCAATACGCTTTTTAAATGGGTTGCCCAATTTTTCACTTACAAAAATGGGCCCATTGTAGAAAAAAAAAATATATATATACTCACTACTCATGTACTACTCCCCAGCACCGCTGTCCATGTTCCCGGCCCCGTCTCCTCACTTCCTCCTTCCTCTTCCGGCAGGGAATGTCAGGGCCCCAGTGCAACCAATTATTGCAGCTGCAATTTTAACAGGAAGGAGGAGATTGGAGGGGGACGTGGAAGATGAGAAAAATGTAAAATGAGAATTATATATATATTTATATTTTTTTTTATTTCAAAACTTCCATTGACCGCTTTAAAGTAAAAAAAATAAATAATTGTAGATACTCTAGCACTTTAGCTTTGTGACCACCTCCAGCACAATTTATTGTGAATCTGCAATCGTTGCATTGTCGTTTAGATACAATTAACGTCTATATTTTACGTATTCGTCATTTTATCCAGGGACAGAATAGTTTAGCTAGGAAACGTACTTAGTAACGCTAACACTTTGGTTGCAGATGGAATCCACCAGGTACATTTCGCAAGAGGTGGAAATTCTTCAGGCTTGGCAGGAAAGAGGCGCAAGGAGACAAACTGGAGCAGCCGGTCAACTAGTTGTTTAAATCGCTTCTGTGACATCCTGATCAATAGGAAAGACAAAAAGATGATTAAAAAGGTTCAATAAATTACATAACACAATAGTGACACAGCGGCATAAAACATACTGCAATACATCAGCGCGAGATATCTGCAAACTACATACGAAAAGCGACCAGGTCATTACCGCCTCACTGCATGTGGGATGTGGACGGGATTTTGGTATATAATCCACAACAAATCTAATATGAATATGGGTTGTTGTAAAAAAAAAAAAATAAATAAAAATTTTTAAAAAATCCTCTATTAATTGAAATTTTGATATTTCTTTAATAAAATTAATTGTAATTAAACAGAACCTTGTTTACTCATCTGTCATGAAGAAATTAAAATATGTACAGAAATGTCTCAGTCCATCATATCAAAGTGAAGCGATGAAAGGTAGAAAATATCAATTTCATGGTCATGAATTCCTAACTTGTGTCTTCACTCTACCCAGTTCAGTAATTTATTATTAAGTTACATCTGATTTTTTTTTTTTTGCTCTTATTCAGATCAGAACGAGTCTTACTTTTTGAACCAGTGAACTAATAAATTGTGGTCGGCATCGGACAAGGTGGCGATTTGTCGGAGTAGATGAGCGTAGATGACGTAAGTAGATGTACTGCTGAATTGTGGATTCTAAAAGACAGAAAAACACACAGTCATCAATCACGAGATCTTGGCCTTAACGTTTGGATAACGTCAAATCAAAGGTCTTGGAGATATTACCTGTGTCAGTATAAAGTAGGCTCTGAGGTCATCTTTAGTTCTTGGGCTGAAAAAATAAAGCAAAATCAAAAATTAGCCAAAAGATTTTAAAATCGGCTACAAAAGCTTCACACCCAAAATGACTGTCCCAAATTAAAGGGAACCTGTCACCCCCAAAATGGAAGGTGAGCTAAGCCCACCAGCATCAAGGGCTTATCTACAGCATTCTGTAATGCTGTAGATAAGCCCCCGATTTATCCTAAAAGATGAGAAAAAGAGGTTAGATTATACTCACCTAGGGGCGGCCCCGGTCCGATGGGTGTCACGGTCCGGTCCGGCGCCTCCTATCTTCATCAGATGACGTCCTCTTCTTGTCTTCACACTGCAGCTCCTGCGCAGGCGTACTTTGTCTGCCCTGTTGAGGGCAGAGCAAAGTAAAGCAGTGCGCAGACGCCAGGAAAGGTCAGAGGCCCAGCTCCTGCGCACTGCAGTACTTTGCTCTGCCCTCAACAGGGCAGACAAAGTACGCCTGCGCAGGAGCCGCAGTGTGAAGACAAGAAGAGGACGTCATCTGATGAAGATAGGAGGCGCCGGACCGGACCGTGACACCCATCGGACCGGACCGGGGCCGCCCCTAGGTGAGTATAATCTAACCTCTTTTTCTCATCTTTCAGGCTACATCGGGGGCTTATCTACAGCATTACAGAATGCTGTAGATAAGCCTCTGTTGCTGGTGGGCTTAGCTCACCTTCCATTTTGGGGGCGACAGGTTCCCTTTAACCATTGCGAATAGATTGTGATGTGGACAAAAAAAAAAAAAACATCCAGAAGGTCTGCTGGAGATCAGCTGGTCAAAGCAACTCTGACTTAATAAACATTTTTTTCACCATTTACTAGATTTATAATTGGGTCCTGGGTTCAAATCCCACCAAGGACAACATCTGCAAGGAGTTTGTATGTTCTTCCCGTGTTTGTCTGGGTTTCCTCCGGGTTTTCCAATTTCCTCCTACACCCCAAAGACATACTGATAGGGAATCTATTGTCCCCATTGGGGACAGTGATTATGACAGTGCTGTGGAATACAATGGTGGTATATAAGCTACAAAAATAAATACATTTAGAACAGAGATCATATGGAACATGGCAGAAAATGTCAACCCAACCAGGACTTATGGTTTTCCATGGATAGTCATGGATGAACAAATTATCACATTTAGGAGAAGCAGTTTTGTTCCCTCTATATATTTTTCACTCTTCACCCAAGAATTTATAACAGATATAGGCCCAATTCATCAAGAGCAGCGTTGTTTATGTCAATCTTGATGAGTGGTCGTATTGGAGTCAGACGCTACTGATTTATTTAGAGGTGCAAGTCTCAATGAATTCGGAGCATCGGACAATTCAGCGCCTCACCACAAACCCTGTTCCAGTCAAGGCTGGAGTAAGATTAGTAGTGCAGTAAATGCCACCGCGCATCAAGAATTTGATGTGCGGCGGTCACCTCACCCCCAGGCCGTTCGACCACTTTGTCAGAGCGTTGCAAAAATGGCATGAGCATTCCAAAAGTGCAACATTTTATAGCAGCCCTCGAGTTGCACCAAAATTTTGCGACTTGTCACAACATTTATACTGGCGTAAAAGCTTTGATGAATCGGGCCCATAGTTTTACAGGATGTACAGGAACAGAACTCACCCTTTCCATTCTCTTAACAGACTGTTAATTATTCCTTTTAGTACGGTTTTCTGGATATCTTGAGTCTGAAAAATATACCAAGCCAATAATAGATTAACTTATGGAACAATCTCCAAAATTATTATGTAATTATTAGTGTTATAATGACCGTCCCCCTCCATCAAACATTGGTCCAACTAGAACACTATTTGGTAGCCACATGTTGGTTCAGTAGCCATATGTTGCTCGTGGGCCACCCCGCATGTCATCCGTTCCCCAACTGATGGCATAACAGTGTACCCCAATGAGAGGAGAGGTGAAAGCTATATACTTAATAGGTTTTCCACTACTATACCGAACCATTCCTATAATGGTACGTCACTTCTGATACTTACCGTAGTTAATAAGGCATCGTAGACAATGTTCAAAAACTTTGTATTGATTCTGGAATCTTCAACAGTGTTAAGAGGCGCGTTCACATCTCTCTGCAAACAAAGCACAGACATATTGAAAGACATGGACATGTTATATTGCTACATTTTGCACTCAGGTGCCTGTTGTTGTCCAGTATCACTTACAAGTTCAACAAATTAAGCGTGAATCTTTGTGTGTGACCAGATTCTGTTGGGACATTAGAAGACCTAGTCAGTACGTCCTATTCTGATCCTCACTATTGGAGCAGAATAGGACCGGCTCCGAATTTCACGACTCATTCTCGGATCCGGGGTTTACATACCCTGGCAGAATTTTCACTATCTTGGCCATTTTTCAAAGAATATGAACGATGACACCAAAGCTTTTTCTCCACTCATGGTTAGTGGTTGGGTGAAGCCATTTATTTTCTCTTTTTAAATGACAACCCAAAACATCCAAATGACCCAGATCAAAAGTTCACATACCCTGGTGATTTTGCCCTGATAACATGCACAGAAGTTGACACAAATGGGTTTAAATGGCTACTAATGGTAACATCCATACTAATTGTTCGGGATGCAAAGGAAAAACCCAAAAATAACATCAGCTAAAATACAGGACTCTCTGAAAACTAGCAGTGTGGCTGTTTCAAGAGGCACAATAAGGAGGCACTTGAAGAAAAATGGGCTGCATGGTCGAGTCCCAGAAGAAAGCCATTACTGTGCAAATGCCACAAAGTATCTTGCCTACAATATGCAAAACAGCACAGAGAAAACCTGTAACATATGGGATAGCTGACGCACCACTACAATATGCAGACATATAGAGGGGGTGCAAGACTGATGGCTAATAATGCAAACTGACAAAAGCACAAGAAACAAGAGCCATCAAAATATCTGCACACCACCAAAGTTATGATAAAAATAATATAAGCTTTATTGGGAACATAATTAAAAACATCTAAAATCACACATAACCTCCGTGCAGATACCCCTGTGAACACTGTATGCCAAAATATACAATGTATGTATATTTTGGCATACAGTGTTCACAGGGGTATCTGCACGGAGGTTATGTGTGATTTTAGATGTTTTTAATTATGTTCCCAATAAAGCTTATATTATTTTTATCATAACTTTGGTGGTGTGCAGATATTTTGATGGCTCTTGTTTCTTGTGCTTTTGTCACAGCACAGAGAAAAGCCTCAAAACTTCTGGAACAAGGTAATTTGGAGTGATGAGACCAAAATTTAACTTTGTGGTCACAACCATAAATGTTACATTTGGAGAGAGGTCAAGAAGGCCTATGATGAAAGTAACACCATTCCTACTGTAAAGCACGGAGGTGGATCGCTGATGTTTTGGGGATGTGTGAGCTACAAAGGCAGAGGAAACTTGGTCAAAGTTGAAGGAAACATGAGTGCAGCACATTATCAGCAAATACTGCTGCGCATGGGACATACCTGAACATTCCAACATGACAAAGATCCAAAACACAAAGCCAAGTCGACCGGTCATTGGCTACAGCAGAACAAAGTGAAGGTTCTGGGGTGGCCCTCTCAGTCTCCTGACCTCAATATCATTGAGCCACTCTGGGGAAATCTCAAGCACGCAGTTCATGCTAGACAGCCCAGGAATTTACAGGAACTGGAGGCTTTGAGGCAAGAGGAGTAGGCAGCTATACCATCTGATAAAATAAAGAACCTCATCCACAACTACAAAAGACTACAAGCTGTCATTGATGTTAGAGGGGGCAATACATAGTATTAAGAAATGGGGTATGTAAACTGTTGATCAGGGTCATTTGGATGTTTTGGGTTGCCATTATGATTTAAAAAGAGAAAACACAGTAGTTTGACAATAAATGGCTTCACCCAACCACTAACCATGAGTGGAGGAAAAGTTTTGGTGTTAGGCTTCTTTCACACTTCAGTCTTCCAAATCTGCACAGGATCCGTCAAGACGTTGAAATGATGGATCCTGTGCAGATTGTGGAAAACGTGTGCACTGGTCCCGTCTTTCTGACTGACCCGTCGAGGCTATGTGCACCTATTAAAAAAAATAATAATAAAAATAAAAAAACCCAGTATTCTCACCTACCGGCGTTCCCGCGCACAGATACTCCCGGCAGCTAGCGTTCCTAGTAATACATTGCCAATTCTATGAATTTCACCACAGTTTAAAGAGAATAGCAAAGATTTATAAAAGGGAGAGAGAAGAGGCAGCGATGATATCCTACACATTATAGAAGATCTACATGCCACTCAGGAATTGGAGAAAGTCTGATCCTGACCTAGGGTTAATGAGATGGCAGCAATTTGTAAATGACATGCAAGTGGCAAGCCAAAAAGAATAATAAAGACCTTCGCACGTGAGGACAACTCCGGGACTTCTATTTCCAGGGATTCTATTTTAAGGACGATGCCCTTTAAATCACGAAAAGCAATGATTTTTTTTAAGCTCTTGTATTCTTCATCACACTGGAGTCCCTTTACATAGCAGTGTAGAATAACGTGTCTAATCCATTATCCACCATGCTAATAAAGGCTTCTACAGAATGTTATAGATTACCTTGAATGCAGCATTTAACTCCAGGAACGAAGCAAATGTGGTTAAATAGAAATCGTGCACGGCTTTCCATTCTCCTGTGGCTTTCGCTTTGTCCAAGTCTATCCTGCAAAATACAATATTACACAAAAAAATAAAAAAAAAGTGTGGGGCAATTATAAATTACTGTTTAATTTCCCATTATTCAGATAAGAAAGAGAAAACAGTTCCAACTGGTACCAGATAGAAGTGACCAAGATCCTGGATGACTTTCACAGTAGGGCTTGAATACTTTACCATCAGTGTAACAAAATCCAACTAACCCAACTCTGAAGCAAAATTAATTTGCCCTAAAGCAAAGAAATGTTGGTCTCAAATTGAGTTAGAGGCTAGCGTTACAGGGTAGAAATCATTTGGGATGTAGATCGCCTTAAAGGGAATCTGTCATTAGACTTGTACAACTTAATCTGAGAGCATCATAATGTAGGGCCAGAGAGCCTGATTCTAGTGCCGTGTCACTTATTGGGCTGCTTTCTCTAGGTTTTGATGAGATCACCGTTTTATCACCAGAGATCATCACTAGCGGACTAGTAAACTTGCCGCCATATAGTCCAACCCCGACCTCACCACCGAATCGCAGCTTTCAGAAGTGTGGGCGGGGTTATGCAGAGCTCCGCATTCAGAGAACTGGTAGATGAGCACCATATAAAACAGGTTTTAATCAAAACTGCAGCAAGCAGCCCAAAAAGTAATATATCACTGCAATCAGGGTCTCTGCCCTTACATTGTGCTGCTC
Source organism: Ranitomeya imitator (assembly GCF_032444005.1). Classification (NCBI taxonomy): domain Eukaryota; kingdom Metazoa; phylum Chordata; class Amphibia; order Anura; family Dendrobatidae; genus Ranitomeya; species Ranitomeya imitator. Next base: position 770,194,839 of record NC_091283.1, read on the forward strand.
TTCGATGAGGTTAAGAAAAAGCTGGTGACAGATTCCCTTTTAATCGGTTGTTCCCTTTCACCTGGTTTTAGCCCACAGGCTCAGTGATATCTGAAATAACAAAATGAGCTTTACTTACCCTCTCCGGGTCCAGCGCTGACTCTCTGCCACTGCCCCAGTCTTTTTTGATCATCTCAAGAGATGACATCATATCAACAGCAAAATTGATAGGTCCTTTTTGAAGGGATTGTCCCATAAAAGGCATTTTTGACTCACTTTCCAAATACATGATGACTTGCTGGTGGTTTCGTAATTGCTGGTGGTTTCGTTTCTGAGACCCCCACTGATCCTGGATATGGGGACCTCTGTAAATGGTGAAGTAGAGAGCATGTCTGTCCACTGCTCTGATACAGAGGGAATGGCTCAACGGTCGGCCGAACCATCGTTTGGTTGACTTTGGTTAGTGTATGGGTCACTTTAGGAATATTTTCTGGTTGAATACTCTTCGGTATGTCTGGATAATCCCTTTAAAGTAGGCAGCATGGACAATGTGAGAAAGGCAGATTATATATATATATATATATATATATATATATATATATATATATATATATATATATATATATATATATATATATATATATATATATATATGTATATATATATATCTGTAAAAGATTTTTTTCACAAAAGACTTTGGGCCAGATTCATAAAAACTGGCGTTCTATAAAAAGGTCTGCTGGAGTGGATGGGTGTGCCTTTTAATGAACTAGGTGCATCTTACACCTTACAAGCAAATCGGGCTTTATCACTCTCCATCTCACCCATTGTCTGCCCTCTTTAAAGCAGCTGGCTGGGACTCATGTAAAATAAAAAAGCCAAAAGGGGCAAAATAATCTGTCAGCAGGTTTATGTTATGTAATCTGAGGACAGCATGAAGCAGGGGTTAAAAACATAAAATTCAGGGATGTGTCACTTATTAGACTGTGTGCAGTTTCAATACAATGAAGGCTTTATCACCAGGAGATTATCAATGCCTGGACTACAGCTCATGTGAGCACTGGACCGACCACACCCCCTCCTCTGATAAGCAGCTTACTGTCAATATACAAGTGTACATAGAAATATGTGGGGCGGGAGGTATTCGATTTCTGACCTCTGCTACATGCTGCATCTAAACACTCTGGTTGTGTCCCAACTGCTGCACCCAGTAAACTAAGTGACACATCATTTGAATCAGGGTCTCGTCTCCTACATCATGCTGGTAGGTAGAAAAAAACCTGGTGACAGATAAATGTTGCAGCTTTTCATAAAGTTTTCCAAACTAGAATTCTGGTGAAAACACTTTAAAGAAATATATTGAGAAAATTGTTCAAAACTGAGAAATCAAAATAGTTCTCAGCAATTTGAGTTTATTTGTGGACTGGCACGAGGTGCAGCAACATGTCCTCGCCTCCTAAGGAAGATAAGCGGTAGCACACAATTACTGTTATTTGCAGCAATCTTTTTCTCGCTCATGTGCAGCCGCTGACCTCGCTTTTCACCCAATTCTTTTTTCTAAACTTCTTGTTTATTGTCCTTTGTGATTTGCTAAAGGCTTAGCTATTAGAACATCGTGTGGCACGCTGAATGGATTGGCCGATGAAAGATGCCGCTGGAGACTCATGGATGCCTCCTATTGATTTTTTTTACTTTAATCTTATCACATTGACTGGTCACCTATCCCCCCCATAACTTTTCCCCACTTCCTTCTTCATTTAGCACCTAGTCTTGTGTATTTTTGTATATTTATCATCACCTTCCTCTTGCTGTGTTTTGACACCATCTAGTGTTCCCCCTATTTTAACACACCTGTCATCTATCTGTATGTAATGTTTCCACTTATATGGATATGTATTTGTTTTGGCTGCATTTATTTTTTTGTAGGTTTTTCTTCATCAACCACAGTAGGGCGGCTGGTTACATATAACATTTTCTACAAGAAAGCATCTAACTTTATGTGCCCACTTTTATTTATTTCATTTGCTTGTATATCGCCATTATTTCCCCACCGCTTTACAGACATCATCATCATCGCTGTCCCCGATGGGGCTCACAATCTACACTCCCTATCTGTATGTCTTTGGAATGTGGGAGGAAACTGGAGAACCCGGAGGAAACCCACGAAATACAGGGAGAACATACAAACTCCGTGCAGATGTTGTCTATGGTGGGATTTGGACTCAGGACCCAAAGGCTGCAGTACTAACCACTGAGCCACCGTGCTGCCTTTGTACATATAGTTTCATTTACCTAAAAATCGGGTCACCCAATTTTTCTTAGGCAACCTGAACTAGAATAGTATAAAAATGTTCTAAATTCTGCAAAGATATATATTAATTATTACAATATGATTACACTGTTAAAAAGGACTTTTACCATATTTTGGGCCTCTATGCAGTTTTACCCAATGGTAAAAAGTTTCTAAAGTCACCTGTATGAAACGGCCATAATTAATTGAAGTTCCAGAACACTTTGTGCTGTATGTGAAATCCTACTGAAGAGTCAAGTGGGCGGTCCCCATCTTCCGGGGGAATTATGCAGTCCAGTCCTTGAGCACACCCATCCTAGATAGACCGACATCCCACGGGCTGAGGACATCAGCCACTGACCAAAAGTCAGATGCAACAGGAGATGGCTTGTGATGTGGTAACGTGGGGTGCAAGATGTCCATCACACCAGGATCGGCATATTTAGCACTAAAGAGGGACCGCCCAGATCACTCCTCCCTGGTATTTAATCACACCCACTATTCCTTAAAGGGGTCGTCCAGTGAAAAGTGATCGCCTAGCGGCAGGACAGGAATACCTTTCTGATTGGTGCTTCTTGCCACTGGGACCCACATCGACTCATACAATGGGGAACACTTATCCCCCGTACATAATGGTGCAACAGGCTGGATGCCCACCCGCTGTTCCATTCTCTATAGCGCTGCCGGACAAAGATGAGTGGCGGCCCAATAGGTGTTGAATGGAGTGCAGGTCGCACATGTGTGCAACCCCTCCATGATAACAGGGACAAAAGATCTCCAAGCTTCTCCGCCTACATAACAGGACTTTCTGCCCACAGCACACGGTGGTGAAGCTCTCATGTATAAACAGATGAAAACCTGCAAACATTTCTACATAATCAAACCTTGGACACCACAGAAGATGGCACTGTATGTGGCCGTCTTATGTAATAAGCTGTTTCCATGAGAGGAACCATGACTAAATCTCAATTCTTTACGAGCAAACTGTTGACATTTCAGAAAACTGACCCAGCACGCATCAAATTATACCGTCCAGGAGCAACAGTAGGGGAAGATAATAGGGACTGCCAAATTCAAGCATATTCCTTAGTTAATGATAACGTAATGTGTGCGACTGTCTACATTTATGTGCAGACAAAGAATAAACTGTTCCTGCATAATTGAGACGTTGTGTTATGTAACCGCGACACATCCTCTGAAGAGAGCTGGTTCTGTCAGGAGCTGCTGCCGGGGCACGAAGACTCGCTCCTGTAGCAGATAGGATGCTTGGTGAAGGCTTGGTCGCTTTTCCAAGCAGGGGTACACACACTTAGCTCCGTAATAAGGGGCGTGAGGTCTAAACTTCACGTAACAAGAAAAGTCACCAAATGGTTTATATTCTATGACAGATGTTTCCTTTCTGGGGTCTCACAGAAGTTCTCCAAAAGGATCTTAGATTCAATGAGGGCGTCCTGTCTGTGAGTCCTAGTCTTGACCTTGGCAGACTTCAACACACAAGTAGCAGCTGACCGATTGCTCACACGAAATTTCTTCTTAGCAGGTGAAATTAAAAAGGAATCTGTCACCCAGTTTTAGGCCTATAAGCTAAGGCCACCGCCATCAGGGGCTTATCTACAGCATTCTGTAATGCTGTAGATAAGCCACCGATGTAACCTGAAAGAGAAGAAAAACAAGTTAGATTATACTCACCCAGGGGCGGTCCCGCTGCGGTCAGGTCCGATGGGCGTCGTGGCCCAGGTCTGGCACCTCCCATCTTCATACGATGAAGTCCTCGTCTTGGCTTCCTGTCACTTCTCCTGTGCAGCCGTACTCTGTCCGCCCTGGGAGGTGCCGCACCCGGGCCACGACGCCCATCGGACCGGGCCATGACGCCCATCGGACAGAACCGCATCGGGACTGCCCTTGGGTAGGTATAATATAACTTGTTTTTCTTCTCTTTCAGGTTACCTCGGGGGCTTATCTACAGCACTACAGAATGCTGTAGATAAGCCTAAAATGGGGTGACAGATTCCCTTTAAAGCCTTAAAGTGGCTGTTTGCTCTGCTGGTGGAAGTCCGCAGTCCCTCTATGTGACTGCAGGCTGGAGAACCCTTATTGCATGTGCACTTCACGATGTCAGGATTCCCTAGTTTTGCTGGCGAGAGTGGGCGGTCACGTGACTGCAAGTATCCCATTTGCCCACATGCAGTCACATGCCGACTAGACGTGCTCAGCCTCACCCAATACAAGCGAACTGAGCGAGGCCGAGCATGTCAGATTGTGGCAGATAGCATGCAAATCGCATACCTGCAGTCACGTGAACGCCTGTTCTCACCGACAACAACAGAGAATCCTGCTAGTGTGTGATATGCATGCTGTAAGAATTCAGAAGACTGCAGTCACATGGAGTGACTGTAGACTGCACCAGGAGACAGGACAACCCATTTAAGCCAAGCTAGAGGTGGACTAATAAATTGCTTGTCTTAATTTTATGGCAGTAAAACATTTAAAAACAATTATGTAACTACTGTGACATGAATTTTCAAAATACAGTGCCGGCAAAAAAAATCTTTACACTTGCGCAGCAAAAAAAAAAAAAAACTTTACATATAAAATCCACATCATAATTTCACTTTTTAAAAGTGTACACAATGGGGGAGATAATAAAAAACTGTCTAATATTAAAGCTGGCTGTGTTGCAAATATCAACCAATCAACGCTCAGTTTTCACTTCTCTGGTAAAGTGAAAGCTGCACTCTGATTGGTTGTTATGTGCAGCTCAGCCAGATTTGCTATTAGGCAGGCTTTTATTATCTCCCTCAGTTTTAAATTATCTCCCACAATGGGTCGAAAGAAGCTTAAAATGGAAGAGAAATCCCGTGCCTTGAATCTGCTCGAGAAGGGGGATTCAGTGATTGCTGCAGCTAGAGATCTGGGAGTGTCAACAGAAGCAATTTATCAACTGAAGCGGTCGGCGGCATCATTGCCTCCTGGGATGGTACCGCAGAGGAAGTCAGGCTCTGGCGCACCTAAGAATACTTCACCAAGGACTGATAAGCTTCTGAAGCGTGAAGTGAGGTCACATCCTTCTATAACTGCCGGTGAACTAAAAAACAAGTACCCTATGCTCCTCCAGAACATCGCAACTAGGACAATTCGTCACCGCCTGCAGAAGGACCTGGGTCTACCAAGTTGCCGTGCCGCAAAGAAGCCCCTGCTCACAGCAGCAATGAAGAAGAAAAGGCTTGCCTTATGTAAGAAATATCAAGATTGGACATCTGAAGAGTGGAAGAAAGTGATGTTTAGTGATGAGAGCACTTTCAGGCTGGTCAGGGGAGGCTCAAAGGTCGTGCGTCGTCCGAGTACCGTGTCACGGTATGACCCAAAATATACAGTACTAAAGGAGGTGCTGAAGACACTGTGGGTAAATATGGACTCCACATATTTAGCCAGCCCTGCTGAATCCATGCCTAAACGACTGCAGATGGTGATAAAATGTAAGGGTGACATGACAAAATACTAATTATAATAAAACTAGATGGCAGCCCGATTCTAAAGAATCGGGAGTCTAGAATCCATATATACTTTATTTATTCAAATGTAAGAATAATACAATTAATAAATAATAGTAAGAAAGAACAAAAATAATAGGCAGTATATGGAGAAAACACCAAACAAAAGTTCAAAATTGGTGTGAAAATGTCACTGAACCACTTCACAACTAAATATATATAGTTTTGGTAAATGGTATTATCATTTTTTTGACGAAATTCGGCAGGAGCTTGAAGAGCAACGTCACTGGGCCCGCCTCCACGCAGTAGAAACTTGCTGTGAGGTAAAAATTCAAAAATCACACCAAAATGGCGGGCGGAGTGTGTCACAGTACGGCACGTTTCTGATTGGTCGCTCGCAGCAGGCGGCAACCAATCAGACACTGGACACTGTTGACGTCACTTATCTCCGGACATTAGCTCCGGACATTATCTCCGCACATTAGCTCCGGACATTAGCTCCGGACATTAGCTCCGGACATTAGCTCCGGACATTAGCTCCGGACATTAGCTCCGCACATTAGCTCCGCACATTAGCTCCGGACATTAGCTCCGGACATTAGCTCCGGACATTAGCTCCGGACATTAGCTCCGGACAAAGCCACGGAAGTTGGCACAAATTGCAGGAAGTAGTATTCTAGGCAATTATATATTAGACTAGATGGCAGCCCGATTCTAAAGAATCGGGAGTCTAGAATCCATATATACTTTATTTATTCAAATGTAAGAATAATACAATTAATAAATAATAGTAAGAAAGAACAAAAATAATAGGCAGTATATGGAGAAAACACCAAACAAAAGTTCAAAATTGGTGTGAAAATGTCACTGAACCACTTCACAACTAAATATATATAGTTTTGGTAAATGGTATTATCATTTTTTTGACGAAATTCGGCAGGAGCTTGAAGAGCAACGTCACTGGGCCCGCCTCCACGCAGTAGAAACTTGCTGTGAGGTAAAAATTCAAAAATCACACCAAAATGGCGGGCGGAGTGTGTCACAGTACGGCACGTTTCTCATTGGTCGCTCGCAGCAGGCAGCAACCAATCAGACACTGGACACTGTTGACGTCACTTATCTCCGGACATTAGCTCCGGACATTAGCTCCGGACATTAGCTCCGGACATTATCTCCGCACATTAGCTCCGGACAAAGCCACGGAAGTTGGCACAAATTGCAGGAAGTAGTATTCTAGGCAATTAATCTCCGGACATTAGCTCCGGACATTAGCTCCGGACATTAGCTCCGGACAAAGCCACGGAAGTTGGCACAAATTGCAGGAAGTAGTATTCTAGGTAATTATATATTAGATATCCACAATAAAACACTTGAATCCACTTGAATATTAAGATTTTGTGGTTTCATTGAACTTGTAAAGATTTTTTTTGCCGGCACTGTAAGTACAACAAGCCCATCAGGTCCAAGACATCAATTTAATAGTGTATACACCATGTATAGTGAAATCTGGCTACGGATCTGCTTTAATAGCTTTTCACTATTAGGTGGTTTCTGCCAAATTGCCCAAAAACTTACTCTACGCACTTGATTGAGATCAGGCTGACTATATACATTAGACACCCAGCAGGTAAAGGGTCAATCAGCTGACAATTATGTCTCCCCCCTCGCCCAGCTCGGCGGCAACTTTTCCGAAACAAAGGAATACAATTGAATCTATGTTCCTTATGTCACCCAACAAAATCTATTGGGAGACAATTAGGAGACCCCAACACACATTACAAAGCAAAGGGTTCGGCCGACCTATCCAATGTGTATAGGGGCTTTAGTTGACCCCTTGCTTTGCTTGGAGTCACATACTCCATAGAGTGGTTTATTCTTTATCCGATCACTATAGTTTCCCACTCAGACTTATACGAGTGCGAATCCCCAGAGGACATCACAGAAGTTGGAATCCATTCCAGATCTAAATCTCTGCGCCTGTATTTTATCAATGCCATTATAACAAAATCAGCGAGGCCTAATCTATGCCCCACTCTTCCACTCAGGTAAGGTTTGTAACACAGCTGTAGGACACAAAACTTAGTAAATGTGCTAATGACATGGCACCTGATGCTTAGAGAATTAGCTACTACTATGTCTCAAAGTTAATGGTCCGCTAAAGTAAAAATGATCATTAAATAAGGATGAAAGTATTATTAGAAGTAATCTGAGGCAGTCAGGTGTGCACCTCCCCAATAAGACACTGCTGGGCATGGGAATGTGCATACAGGTCCCCACCGCTAGGTGGCGCCACAGTTTCATTGTTGCATTATACAGAGGCTGTGCTGTTCTGTCTGGGTCCCTTAATAATAAATAATAAATTTTATTTATATAGCGCCAACATATTCCGCAGTCCCTTTATACTAGGCGCACATCTCTGATATACAGACCATTTTTTTTTCTCTTCTTTAAATGTGTTCCCCTCATCATAGTTTTGCCTAAACAGCTGCAGGGACTTGAATATATTTTTCGAGCATGCTGAAGACACTCGGTTAACACCCAAGTGTGCTCCGATAACGCCTTATCCGAACACACTCACTCATCAATAATTGTTACACTTAAAGGGAATCTACTACCAGGCTTCTGCTACTCCAACTGAAAGCTGCATGATATAAAGACAGAGACCCCAATTGCAGTGATGTGTCACTTACTGGGCTGCATTCTCTGCTGCAGATCTAATTTTTTTTATGCCGAGAGCTGTATAATCCTGCTCACACCGCTGATTTCTGCCTACACTGTGCATAGGCAGAAAGCTGCCAATAAGTATGTGTGGGAGAGTTATATAGAGCTCATGAATATGGAGGACTACATGGCAGCAGGATTACTAATCCTAATGTGATAATCTCCTGCTGATAAAACAGCAATTTTATAAAAGCTACAACAAGCAGCCCAGTAAGGCAGGGGTCCCCAACTCCAGTCCTCAAGGCCCACCAACAGGTCATGTTTTCAGGATTTCCTTTGCATTGCACAGGTGATGCAATTATTACCTGGGCAAGACTAAAGAAATCCTGAAAACATGACATGTTGGTGGGCCTTGAGGACTGGAGTTGGGGACCCCTGCAGTAAGGGACACATCACTAGAATCAGGATCTCCGCCCATACATCAAGCTGCTCTCAGATTAGGTAGCAAATACTTGGTCACATATTCCTTTTTAATCCAGTATCAGGTAGAGAAATGTACACAAAGAGATGAAATATAGATAATCTGGTTTCTGCCATGCTGCAATGTTGGTGGAACAATCTTGATCTTCTTAAATTTGGACATAAGCAGATATGTGGGGACAATAGGTCCACGGTGAATGTTCTCTATATATCTGCCAAGAGACATCAGAATTAGTTTTCTCTGCTTTCCACTTTCAGCAGATTAGCAGTCACTGATAACTGAACCTTCCGCCATGGTCTTACTTATGAAGACAGAGCTTCACAAATCATAACATGATGGACAAATTGGAAAATCACAATGAATAATCGAGATGAGTAAAACACTGCTGACAACAATAACAAAATACAAAAATAAACAAGAACCAGTTTCTTGTTCACATCCATTTACAGGGACCCAGAGCCACGAACCACAGGCAGATAGCAGCTGTTGGGGCAGCTTATATGAATTACTGTGCATAGGCAGAAAGCTGACAATCAGTGGTGGGGGGCATTGTACAGAGGTCATGAATATAGAGGGCGACATGTCCATGGACAAGTGCAACCACAAGCCAGCTACAATTATGTCCAAAAAACTGAAAAAAAAAATGAACTGCAGTATAGGTTGGTATGCATACAAAATAGGAGCATGTTCACATTGGCCATAAAACAGACAAAACCCAAGACAGAAACAAAAATATAAACTCTTTTGCAAGTAAAAGCAATAATGCATATAAATAACATAGGAACACAGTTTTTGATTTTTTTCCAAAAGGTTCCTGGACTGGTGTAAATGCTACTATCCTCCACAATCTGGCATCGTCTTTCTTCTGTTCCTGCACCTCTCCATTCTTGAGATATCGCCCCCATCTTCGGAAATAAATTTAGTCTTTTAAAGCAAGGTGTCCGCTCAACTGTTTTCTATAGGACTCTTCTTGAGGTACCCGCCCCGTTGGCTGAAATTACTAAATTAATATATAGGCAAAATGGGGATCAGGTAGGTGCAAAAATGAAATAAAAATATTTCCGGATTCAGCACAACAGCGGCATTTACACAAGGTGAAAAAAATACATATTGTTATGAAGTCCCATCAAAACTTTCCAGTCAAGTTTCTCCTTAGCAGGACCCATTTTAAGGATTATTTAGATTATTTAGCAAAATGTCATAAATGGGATCAGAGTCTGGAAAACGGCGCCCCCCGAAGTCCAAAACTCTTTAGACATGAGGCAATAATCCGGCAAATTATGGAGTTCGGGTGCTAGAACGACTGGAAGAAACATTATTTCAGCTAAAATCGTTGGATCTAACGCCAGAAACTCTTCTTTTCCATGGTAGACTTTTTGCTATGCACAGTCTGTTAATTTCTAAGAATTATCATAGCTATGTCGGCTCTCGCTAAAGAAAATTACCACTGAGTGCAAAGTATGCACCCGACACTTCTTTATTTCTAGAATATATATTGTCACACAGTGAAAAATATACAGTTGTTCTCTCGCTGCCGAGTCGTGTGTGTCCTCTGAACCGAACACAATTATCTGTCATTTGTGTCCCTAATGTCTGAGAACGAGCATGGCTTTTCTAAGAGGAAAGTAATACAGAACATCAGCCCTATGGATAAATACTTCAGTCGTCATTTTCCGCTTTCCATCAAAAAATGTGATGAGAGTTTGGTCATTTTCCAAAGAGGGATTTGTTGCTACTTTTTTCTTCTTCACGAACGGTGAAAAAAAAAAGAAAGATATGAAGGTTTAGGTCTGTCGCCCCTACACATATAAAAATCTACTACCAAACATCTTACTTAAAGACCCTTTACTTGAGATAATGTTTTGGGGTTTGTTTGTTTTTTGCATTTCTTCCCCTATAGCATTAACTGTGCAGAGAACCCTGAACTCCAATGTCCTGATGGCAAAGCTCAATCTAAATCCTGGTAGTCTTCATCGAGTCATTACAGGGAATACTTTTTGTCTTCATTTGGCCACTTAAAGTAGAAGGGGCTCCGCAAGTCAGGCCCTAAAGGGGTAGCCTGCCCACTTCCATTGAAAAGAGTGAAACGCTCCTCTGATGGAATCATTACTAGCTATATTGTCACCCCATCTACTCAGTAACAACCCCTTTAACATAAGTTGGCTAACAAAAATTAAGAATAATGTCAGCCCTCCCCTGACCATAATAATAAAATTATAGGGGGGGTCTCATGGCCTCACAGGCTCTGAAGGAAAAACTGTATATATGCTAACGGTGACTTGAGGGTTAATTTGGAATTTAAGTTAGCTCTGGCTATGATGCCAGGAGCGGTTTGAACTGGTTATATCCAGTGTTATTGGCGCCTAAAATAACGGCTTTTTATTGGATGTGGGGTGATTGGCAAGCTTTTTCTGAAGTTATAAAATGCCCTGCAGTTTGAATTTTACCTCATTCGACGGTTGGACTGAAGAAACAGAAGATGGAGGACCTTTTACAACAGCTCCTGACAAGAGCCGGCAAGGAGGACGGGGCGGACTGACTAAGAAATTGCCTAGCTTCATAGCCTTTACCTGCAGCTCCGGTTGCCGTTCCTCCTCCTTCGGAGCCGAACCCCCAGGAGCAGCAACCGGGGCATGAAGAGTGTGCAGCGGTGAATCCTTCCGGCAGGGCGAGGAGGAGGACACCACGGAGGTCGTATTCGCCGCCCCTTCCGTCTCCGGGTCCAAGCAGCCGCGTACCGGATGCGCGCGAGAGGTCACGCCGGTCATCCTCTGCCAAATCCCTCAGTCCGGCGCGAGAATCTCAGCGCCGGTGCCAAACGGTGTCAGCGACGTCATCCAGAGCCGCCGGCAGGTCTGCTGCGCCTTGCAGCCGTAAAAGTGCTGCAGCGGCTTCACCCTGTCTGGCGACGGCGGCCCCCCATGCAGCACCGGTCTCCATCATCCTGCTTCCAGCACCGTCTACCAACATACAGACGGTGGACTCCGACGACGACCGAAGCTCTGCAGCTCCAGCGAATCCTCAGCTGCGCTCGCCTTCTCTGCAGGGCTTGAGCGCTGGCTGCCCACCGGAACAGAGGCCCAAAGGAAGATTATCTAGAGGGGGGTGAGAGTTTCAATGCACCCCTGTCTGTCCCTCCTAATCAGCTTAGGGATCTAATAAGGAGTGTGTTGTCTGAATCATTAGGGGATGTTATCAATTCTTCTCCTAGTCTTATAGCACCCCTTAACCCCGAGTGCGGCACCTCCTCTGAACCCATTCAAAGAGGCGCTGACATGCGACCTTTCACCTCTTGGATTTCATTTGAGCTCGTCAGTTAAAGAGCTCATATGGAATAATAGTTATGTAGACTTATTTTCGTTACTTCCCTGTAATGACTACCTGAATAGATCGGATAAGGAGCCTAAGCCTGATAGTGATGACCCTAAACGTGGTTCAACGAAGTCATTTAACAACTGGATCCAGGCCTTTTCCATCTATTCAGCGGTCTTAGGGGAGAAGTTTCCCAATCTGTGTATTAAGTTATTCCAGCATATAGATATTATCTTGGAGGCTTACCGAAATTTTGGAGGCCTCGCTTGGCTCCATTACGACGAGGCGTTTAGACAAAAATTGGCAGTTCACCCTGATGTTAATTGGGGGGTTAAAGACATGGGGTTGCGGATTAACCTTATGCTCCCTCAAAGGCATTATTCCAACAAACAGCCAGCTATGGTTTTTCCGAAAAAGGGAGTCTGTTTCGCGTTTAATGAGTCTCAGTGCAAATGGTGCAGCTCATGCAGGTTTCGCCATGAGTGCTCCTTCAGCGGGAACTCACATCCCATGTCCAAGTGCTTTCGGAAACAGGCGTCTCTAGCATCTTCCAGGGACCCAAATTCAAAGAGCACGGACTCCGGTGAAGCTGCCAGAAATGCTTTGGTGGCTAAGATTATATCCAAACCAGGAGACCAGTAAACTTTTGTTTAATGGTTTCCTTTTTGGTTTCGAGGTCCCTCAATTTAAAGCCCGGGTTGTGTCTTAGTTAAAAATCTGGCATCCCTAAATTATCATCACGAGGTGGCAAGAAAAAAAGATTTTAGAAAAATTGGAATTAGACAGCATCGCGGGCCCCTTTTCTTCCCCCCCCCCCCCCCCTTTCGAAAACTTTCGGGTTTCCCCTCTCGGCATTGTCCCCAAGAAAGAACCGGGAAGTTTTCAAATGATTCATCACTTGTCGTACCCCATAGGTTCATCTCTAAACGATGAAGTTGATAAATCCCTATGTTCCGTTTCTTATTCGTCATTTGACTCAGCTATTGATTTGCTTAGGAAATTTGGTAGGTACTCACTAATGGCAAAATCTGACATCAAGTCGGCATTTAGATTGCTTCCCGTCCATCCAGCTGGCTTTAATTCTTTGAGCTTTCATTTTGAAAATAAATTCTTTTTCGAAAAGTGTTTACCTATGGGTTTTTCCTTATCCTGTTTTTATTTTGAAAGTTTCTCATCATTTTTACACTGGGTTTTGGAGTCTAACACTCGGGATGCCGGAATTTTACACTATTTAGACGATTTTCTTTTTGTAGGGCCTCCTTCCTCGGATTCTTGCTTAGTTACTTTAAATAGCTTCATATCCATGTGCGACCAGTTCAGGGTCCCGTTAGCTCATGATAAGACCTGTCCACCTACAAATGTGATTGAATTTCTGGGTATTACATTGGAGTCCGTTAAAATGGAATGCAGGCTCCCAGAAGAGAAAATTTCAAAATTAGGCAATTCTTTAGACAAATTCTTGTCCAGTAAAAAGGTAAAGTTAAAAGACTTGCAATCTCTATTGGGCCTATTGAATTTCGCCTTGCGCATTATTCCAATGGGCAGAATTTTTTCGAGACGTCTTTATAATTCAACCATTGGGCTTTCATCCCGAGTCGCATATTAGGGTCTCTTCAGAGTTGAAAGAGGACGCCAGGATTTGGCGGTCCTTTTTATCGGGCTTCAATGGTAAATCCTGTTGGCAATCGGATTTTGTGTTAGCAGATGCTCTTCCCTTTGCTTTTTCTTGCAATCCTGACAACGGCTGTGGAATCCTATTTTCTTCCCATTGGTTTTCTCACAAATGGCCTGATTCTTGATTTTGTAACCAGTTAGTTGGAAATCCCATGGTTTTAGAGCTTTTTTCGATTTTTCTAGGCCTTTATTTGTGGGGTCATTTGATGAAGGATAATAGGATTTTGATTTTGTCAGATAAGAAGGGTGTTATTCTTGGTATTAACACCCTGTCTTCCAAAAATGTATGGGCCATGAGAATTTTAAGACAGCTAGTTTTGCTCTGTTTAAAACTAAATATCTGGTTGAAAGCCAAAGCTGGGACGAGTAGTCTAGCTTTAATTGCAGATTCTCTTTGCTATCAACAATTGCAAATTTTTCGCCAACAGGTGCCCAACTCAGACCTGGATCCGATGTCTTGCCCGCCAGAGATTTGGGAGCTAATTTTGAACTAATTCCTCATTTTATTGAGCATTGTCAGCTCGATCATGGGCTGACTATTCAGCCGCATGGCAACAATGGATTAGCTTCTGTAGTCTTAATTTTGATTTTAGTATTTCTAGTCCTATTTCTGGTTTGAGGTTCGTGGAATTTCTTTGTAACAAAAGGTTGTCTTACTCGGCGGTTGCTAAATCCCTGGCTGGGTGTCATTTTTTCTAAAATTATTTGGTAAGGTTCCGTTGACGGGTTTATTTCCCATCAAGCAATTTTTGAAGGGGTTTAGAAGAACCAGTTTCAAACCGGATTCTAGACGCCCTATTTCCCTTTCGCTTTTGGAAGACCTTTGTTTATCCCTGCAAAAAGTTTGTAGCAATTCATTTGAAACTTTGTTGTTTTCTTCGGCCTTTTCGTTAGCGTTTTTCGGAGCTTTGCGGGTCGGTGAAATAGTTTCGGCACGAAAATCTGATCCGTCGGGTCTGATGAGTTTAGATGTGTCAGTATTTGACTCTCACTTGTTTTTGTTTGTCAGGAGATCCAAGACAGATCAGTTGGGTCGAGGCTTTAGGTTAAAACTTGATTCTGTTCGGGGAAAGTATTTCTGTCCAGTTGCCAATGCCAAAGGCTGGTTACGCGTTAGGCCATGTGTCCCTGGTCCATTATTTACTCATTTGGACGGCACCCCGGCTACAATTTTTCAATTTAACAGTTTTGAAAAAGTGTTAACGGTTGCTAGGTAAAGATCATTTAAGAATTACATCTCATTCTTTTCGGAAAGGAGCGGCAACAGAAGCGGCGAGATCCGGTCTTCAAAATTCTCAGATAATGCAACTGGGCAGGTGGGAATCGGGTAGATTTAAGCTATATGTTAGACATGAATTATATGATAACTGATTTTGATTTTATTTCAGGTGCCAAGGTTGTCTGGATTATAGGACATTCCTATGTTTTTTGGGCTCAGAAGAGAGCTTGTCAACGTTCATATTCTGAAAACCTTTCTTTCAGCCAAGATATGGTTCAAGTTTTTTGGCACAGCATTAGAGGCATGTCTTGGTACAATTTAATAGCAGAATTTAATAGATGTTTCAATAAATTTCCCTCTCCGGATTTAGTAGTTTTTCACCTGGCTGGAAATGATCTCGGGAAAACCAAAACGTTGTACTTGTTAGCGCTTTTGAGGTCAGATTTTATTTATCTTAAACAATCTTCCCCATTTACCTCTTGTTTTTTCAGAGATCGTCCCTAGGTTGCTATGGAGCAGAGGCGAACTTTCTTTTTTGGAGAAAATACGGAAGAGGGTCAACCGGGTGATGTCCAAATTTCTTCCTTTGATTAATGGCTTTTCTTTCAGACACGTGCACTTGGAAGGATTTCTACCTGGTTTATACAGAAGTGATTTGATCCATCTTTTGGATATAGGATTGGACATTTTTAACCTGAATCTTCAAACAATGGTGGAAAAATGGCTGTGTTGCAGTGGGGGGGCGTGTGGAAAATCGCCCTTAGGGGTGGATTGGTTTATATGGTGGTTAAACTTACGGTTAGTTAAGAGTTAACTTTAAGGTCAAAATGTTTGTTATGGAATTTAAGTAACTCAAAAATAAATGACACGGCCATTCATTCCACCTACTGTTTGTTGTGTCTATTTATTGTATGAATGGGCCTTGTGTGGCCATGTTGTTTGGGGTGTCTTCCACTCATGTGAATGCAGCCAAATGTTTAAGTGGAAAATCCCTCTAAAGAAGCACAGACAAAAAATCCGTCATTGTAATTGTATATATGGTGCAAGGCTGTCTGACAGGAAGCATTTGTAGTACATGTAAATAGACCCTGACTAGCATTCTGCCGTCAGAAGAACTGGGGAGAAAACCTGGGATCAAGGCAAACAGGATCATGGGGTGCATTAAAAGAGGTCTGGATACACATGATGAGAGCATTATACTGCCTCTGTACAAATCCCTAGTTAGACCGCACATGGAGTACTGTGTCCAGTTTTGGGCACCAGTGCTCAGGAAGGATATAATGGAACTAGAGAGAGTACAAAGGAGGGCAACAAAATTAATAAAGGGGATGGGAGAACTACAATACCCAGATAGATTAGCGAAATTAGGATTATTTAGTCTAGAAAAAAGACGACTGAGGGGCGATCTAATATCCATGTATAAGTATATAAGGGGACAATACAAATATCTCGCTGAGGATCTGTTTATACCAAGGAAGGTGACGGGCACAAGGGGGCATTCTTTGCGTCTGGAGGAGAGAAGGTTTTTCCACCAACATAGAAGAGGATACTTTACTGTTAGGGTGGTGAGAATCTGGAATTGCTTGCCTGAGGAGGTGGTGATGGCGAACTCAGTCGAGGGGTTCAAGAGAGGCCTGGATGTCTACCTGGAGCAGAACAATATTGTATCATACAATTATTAGGTTTTGTAGAAGGACGTAGATCTGGGGATTTATTATGATGGAATATAGGCTGAACTGGATGGACAAATGTCTTTTTTCGGCCTAACTATGTTACTATGTTACACATGCAGCTTAAGGCTATGTGCACACAGGGTCTTTTTCAGTTGGATTCTGCCCAAAATCTACCTGCAAAAAAAAAACTGCAAAAGCGCCCCATAAAATGATCACGATGCACAGCAATGTCAAAAGGATTCTGTCTTATGTCGCTTCCTTTGGAAACCCTGAAGTGGTTAAAAGTGACATGCTCATTCTTATCAGTACAGAGTAAGAGACCTGCAAGAATGACAGAAGTACTGCCCACGAATCCGCTTCTGGAAAGTGACCACAGGCGTTTTCCTGAAGTGGTTTCTTCCAGAAAAAGTCAAGCTCTGCTCCCGGATCTAAAAGACAATTTTGTTGCGGTTTTTGCTGCATTTTTTGAGCCAAAGCCAAGAGTGGATTCAAAATAAATGTGAACTATAAGGGAAAAACTTATTTTCTGGATCGAGCCTAATACAGCATTTCCCTGACCTTCAGCGTGTTCCTTTATTTCTGAGCAGCAGTGTAGTAAATTAATAGGTAGGAACTTTATAAATCTGTAAGAACAGTAAATGTCACAGTCTGTTAGCCTTGGCCACTTACGTAAAGTCACAGAGCTATTCAGTTTTCCTACAATTGCATTGGATGTCCCTGCTGCCAACACAATTACCAATACTTAAACTTCAAAGTCGTCCTTTTACACGAAGGCCAAGATTCAGTTTAACAGGTTTCCTGCAATTACTGTCAAAACCATTTGTGATCTCTTTACATCCAATCAGTGGACACGTCTGGACTACTACTATCGATTGACACAACTGCTGGCCGGTAGAGCTGGCACTGCACCTTCATATGATAATCCAGCAGTGTTGATTTCAAGTGGCTGATAAAGGCATTTCCTGAAGTTTTCACTCATGAAAAAAAATTCAACAAAGAAGATGGTACGCTACAGTATAGGTCTGGGCTTAGGCCCATCAATGCATTTTAAGGGGGTCCCAAGGATCAGCAGAATTAAATCCCTGGCACAGTGGTATGAGTGCAGCTTTTCCTGATACTACAGCTCAGCCTGTACAAGCGAATGGGACTGAATGTGAATCGCCCCCAGACACAGGGCCACAGGTTACTTGGTACCGGTCCTTTCTGTCTCAGTTCTGGGGCTGTCACGGTGGCTGGACCCGGTCCGTGACCCTGCTAAGGGGCGTCCAATAAAGGGTGATGGTGCGTAGTGCGAGGAATAACGAAGACACAGGGTTCAGTTTCTTTACCTTTTACTGAAGGTTTCAGGATCCTCAATCCAGGGCACTTTCAACAGGGCTGTCTGAGACCGGCCGGTCCGAAGGCACATCCAGAGTTCCCTTTGCAGGTGGAAATCAGTGTCTACCCACTAGCGCCTGTGTGTTGTAGTGCTTCCCTGCTGAGCATTCAGGATAGTCCTCACAACTTCTGTTCTCGTTCTTTCTAGATCTTTCTCTTCTCCGTCCCCCAGGTATGTTATGGCTAGGACGCACCTTTAGGACAGGTAGGCCTGGAGGTATTCTGGAACCCTAGTGTCGCCCCTCTCCCACGATTGCCTCCTATGTCCTTCTTAGGTGTTGTATGGTAGACAGCCATCCTGTAATTAACTGTCCTGCCGCTGTTTGAAGTAATGCGTGGAGACTGTTACTTCTTCGGTGCTCCGGCCACCGGCTATGCGCCTCAGTAAGATGTTGCCGTTCTCGCGGCACGACTCCTACTGGATCTCCTTTGTACTGATCTCGTTTCTCACTGTTCCACAATAGCCTTCGCTTCGTGTCTCTTTCTTAGGATATCGCCGCAAGGTAGTGCAGGCGCGGTTCCGTAACAATCTGTCCTTTCGCTAGGTACCTGCCAGATTTCCCAGTTCTGACAGGTCCTCCCTGGAGCTCTCCCAGGCTTCGTTCTGCTTAACTTCCTGTCCAACCCCTAGTTTTACCAATGTGAGGAGTGGCCCAATAAATAAGCCTTTTACTCCCCCTAGTGGCCGGAGTGTGAAGTGTAGTGTGTGCTTGGCGATACCTGGTCAGTAGAACTCCTTTAGTGCCATCAGACATACCATCACTCCCCTTAGTGGCAGAGCGACGTTACTGCAACGACCAGATCTCTGGGGCGCTGAAAATGCAGCAGAGCTGAGGTAAAAGTGCCACCGACAGGACTCAGCCAGCAGCCACCCTGCCAGGACTCAGCCAGCGCCCCACCGACAGGACTCAGCCAGCGCCCCACCGCCAGGACTCAGCCAGCGCCCCACCGACAGGACTCAGCCAGCGCCCCACCGACAGGACTCAGCCAGCGCCCCACCGACAGGACTCAGCCAGCGCCCCACCGACAGGACTCAGCCAGCGCCCCACCGACAGGACTCAGCCAGCGCCCCACCGACAGGACTCAGCCAGCGCCCCACCGACAGGACTCAGCCAGCGCCACCCCGACAGGACTCAGCCAGCGCCACCCCGACAGGACTCAGCCAGCGCCACCCCACCCCCCCGACAGGACTCAGCCAGCGCCCCCCCCCCCCGACAGGACTCAGCCAGCGCCCCCCCGACACGACTCAGCCAGCGCGCCCCCCCCCCCCCCAACAGGACTCAGCCAGCGCGCCTCCACCCACACCCCCCCTTCCCCCCCCCCCCACCCCCCGGAAGGACTCAGCCAGGCACTGCTGTATTGGTCTCAAACAAGCACCACTGCCCATTGGTTCTGTTCACCTGGGTTGGGGGTAGATCGGTAAATCCCTACAGATCACATAATGATGGCCAATCCTAATGATAGGTCATCAATATATCTTGGAAAGACCCTTTAAGGGTATGTGCACACAAAATATTTTGGATAAAAGCACATGTTCTTTTTAGCATTGTATAATAGCTTTTTCATTTGGATCTCAGGTGGATGTTCACACATTGCTTTTTCCTTTTTTTTTTTTCCTTTTTCTGCAGCCTAAACTCACTCACTTGGAAGTAAAAATGCCCCTTACACAAAGCTGGTTTTGCTGCATTTTTGGTGCAGATTTTTTGAGTCATTTGTTAACATGGTTAATGAAAGTTAGTTTTGTTCACCAAAAAAGCAGCAAAAATGCACGGCTGCATTTTTATCAGGGTGTTTTTGCCTGCTCATTGCTGTCCATAGTGCAAAAGTGCACACGAAACTGATATGCTGCAGTCTTCAAAAAAGCAGCAGTTTTCCAATTGAGTAAAAAAAAAAAAAAATGGTGTGCATGAAATTTCTGAAATCTCCGCTTTTGCTGGTATTTTAAAAAGCAGCTTTTAATTTTGCATTTTAAAAATGTATAAAAAACAACGCTGCAAAAACACAATGTGTGAACACATACCCTAAATAAGTTTTCTGGGTGTGGAATACCGCTATCTCCAGTCACAATATGTTTGAAAAAGTAAAAAAAAAATGGTATTTTTTTACCCTCCCCAAGTCGATCACGGAGTCTCCACCGTCCTGGAGCCATTCAGTGAGCTAAGCAGCTTTGCCCGAGTGGACTGCAGCGCTGTCGACATTAGTTTGGAGCGTAGACAGTAAAAGACCCATGAAGCTGAGGCGGAAACTCTACAATGGACCTGGGGAGAGTGGCTAAGGCGCTTAAAACAACCTGCATAGGGGGAACAAGTTTTAGGCTATGTGCACACGTTCAGGATTTCTTGCAGAAATTTCCTGAGCAAAACTGGACATTTTCTGCAAGAAATCCGCATGAGTTTTTCTCGCGTTTTTACCGCGTTTTTGGTGCGGTTTTTTTTTTTGGCGGATTTTTCCGGAGGTTCCCAATGCAATAATATAGTGGGAAATCCGCAAAAAAATCCGCAAAATTAATGAACATGCTGCGTTTTTTACCGCAATGCGTTTTTTTCATGGAAAAAAACGCATCATGTGCACAAAAATTGCGGAATGCATTCTAAATGATGGGATGCATAATGTATGCGCTTTTTTCGCGTTTTTATAGTGAAAAAAAACGCGAAAAATCTGCAACGTGTGCACACAGCCTTAATAATAATTAGTAATAATATGAATATAAAGTAAAGTAAATATGGACATCAAATTCCAGAGGTAAAAATACAGTACAACTTAGGGCTCATTTCCACTTGTGATAGACAAATCGGTTCGTAATCTGGACCGAAAAAAGGGATGAAAAGTATGCGTTTGTCATGCGTTTGTGATGCGAGTTCAATGCGTTTTTGTTATCGCACCATCCGTTTTACATCCGTATGCAATCCGTTTTTTTTCTCTGCAACTATTTTTATACAGTCATTTACAGGACTATTTACAGTGTTCTATGACACAGAATGGTAAGGTATCCGTAAAAAACAGATGGAATACGGATGTTCCGTATTCCATGTGTTTTTTTTATCGCACCCATTGACTTGCATTGGTGAGTCTCATCCGAGACTCGCAGCAAATCGCAGCATGCTGCGATTTTTTTCTCAGTCCGATTTCGGCTGAGAAAAAAAAATCGCAAATGAAAAGACACCTATTGAATAACATTGGTCCGAGTGCAATCCGATATTTTATCGGATTGCACTCGTCCGTTTTACTCGCAAGTGGAAATGAGCCCTTACATAAGAAATGCAAAGATTCTTGCGGACTTTACCATATGATGCGCGATGCTTTACCCACACGTGTTCATCCTCAGCACAGCCGCGACTACAAAAATGCAACCCAGAGAGTGATGACTCACGCAGACGAGCACATTGCTGGACACCAGCGACAAGACAGACCGATCCGTACACTCCATTTCCTGCTCGACAGACCATGGTCATGCTCTGACATTTTATATCACCGTTGACGGCTTCAGCGATTTGTGAAAATGGGTCTCGGCACAAGGAGAACAATAGCTAATTGACCATTTTAGGACAAATGGTCATGACACCGCACTGTCATGCTTGTCGAGGGATGCATTGGGCACGACAAAGTGCTTGTGAGAGTCTAATTCAAGACTTTAGAGGCGCGGGATGCAAAGCAAAAATTAGGGTGAAGGAGACAAATTGCATAAAATAACATATGTATTCTGCCACTCCACAACCAACGCACCGGTGCTCCCTCCCACCCATCTGTTTACCCCCCGCAGTGGCCACAGACCAGGATCACCACCGCGGTCACGTGGGTACACAGAAAGGGATTTTTAATATGCCATTTACATCCATCAGATGACGTTTTGCTCATCCAGAAAAAAATCCTGTGTAGGAGATCTCCCAGATTATTTATGTAAACCTAAAGGACATTTAAAATAATTATTGTTGATTAAAAAAAACTGAATAAATCAATAGTACAAGTGAATATAAAAACTTTTTTTATACAGCTCATGGGGAAAATATGGCTCCTAAACTCATCATCCACTCCAGAAAAACAGCTTTTGATCAAAGAAAGAGTGACAGAGCAGTGAGGTATCAGGTTACATGTCCTACTATACCATATGGGAGGGGCGGTGAAAGAAATGCACACTGCACAGTCAGATTCTCTAAACATTTCAGCTCAGTCTATTTTGCTTCAGTACAGCCACACAGCTTAGTACTGCTAATGTCCTTCATGCTCCTTCTACCCGTATGTAACAGAGAGGGAAAATTGGGAATCCATCTGTGTGTATGTTGTTTATAGGACACATCATAGCAGTCTCTTCCCACTAGGTCAAAGTGAAATCAAAGTGAGATATAAAGCCTGGAGAGAGGAAAGCTAGAGAGAATGCAGGAAACATAAGGCCACGTTCACACGGTCAGTATTTGGTCAGTATTTTACCTCAGTATTTGTAAGACAAAACCAGGAGTGGGTGAGAAATACAGAAGTGGTGACGTGTTTCTATTATACTTTTCCTCTGATTGTTCCACTCCTGGTTTTGGCTTACAAATACTGAGGAACAAATACTGACCAAATACTGAATGTGTGAATGTGGCCTAATGGCCAGAAATTGTGTTCTTCCTCATATAAAAGTTTTTCCACCTATAATATATGATTAGAAAACTCAAACTAAGGCTATTGGCTATGGCACATAAGTGTTGTGGTATAACAGCGAGTGCTGGCTACTAAAGGAAATCAATTGGAGGTCAAGGGGTCGAATTAGGCAACATTAGGATCCATTGTGCAATGGTTCTGGGTCAGCATGATGGCTTTCATTGAGGGTACAGAGCCTCACACAGCAGTATGAGTATAGCCTTTGACTGCAAAGTAAGAATGCCTCATAATGGAAACAAGGAATCTGTCACTAGCAAAATGTAGAGGCAGAGACCCTGACTCCAGAGATGTGCCACTTGCTGAGTTGCTTATTGTACTTTTATCAACAACGTCATGTTTATCATCAGGAGATTATCACAAGCCTATGCACAGGAGGCCTTACAATCAGTGCTGTGGGCAGGGTTATACAGAGCTCAGCATTCAGAGAACTGCTAGATCTGCAGCAGAGAAAACAGGGATTTTATTAAAACTGCAGTGAGCAACCAATAAATGATACATAGCTGGAATCAGGGCCTCTGCCCCTACATCATGCTGTTCTCAGATGGGTTAGCGAAACCTGGTATTCCCTTTAAAGAGTTGTTCTCATATTCAAATCTTGAGAAGTGCACTGCTATCTTGCCTCCTAGTTTCTTCCTTGCCATAGAGGCCCTGTACTCCTGAAGATTGACAGTTTGGGACAATAGCATAGTTGAGCCATTGCCCTGAATTGTGCGCTCTCCAATACAACAAGCAGAGGCAGATATTCCCCCGCAGATTCTGTGGAGCATAAGGGTAATGAAGCTGGTCAGATCTGGCCAGATGGAGAAAATGCATGGAAGCGCTTGCTGCTTGCCTTAAAAAAACTGCCACCTCTAACACACTACAGAGGTGGCCAGTAACCCAAGGCAACAAGCGATATGCAGCAACAAAAAAAACTCTGTTCTTCAGAACAAAGAGGATCCTTCATAAGATGTAAATTGCTTGTTTTCACGAATATTTTGCATCATTAACCACTTGTGATTATGGGAAAACCCCTTTTAGTGGCAGCTGATTGGCCGCACGGCATATAACAATGCCATGTCACCCTGCGGCGCACACAGCAGCGCTGACAAGGCTGGAGCAGCAACACTGAGGGAGATAAGAATTTGTTATTTTTAGTTTAATTAGGGTCCTAAATCGATTAAGCTCGGGTTGTCCAGTATGATCGTAGGGATATTGGGTTTCACGAGTGAAGTCTTCGTGGAATTTTCAGCCTGTGCTCAACAATGAAAGGTGAAATGTCAGCCCAATTGTCCATAACACAAGATGACGTTTCCTAACCTGGTCAGAAATTCTCTAGAAAACAAAAATGCCATTTGCCAAAGCAAAAAAATTTAGGTTTGAAATGATATTGAACTCACTGGAAATCCTTTAGAGTTTTGTTCCGTACTGGGATGAAAGGTTCCGGCAGGATCGGGGCTTTCATCTCTGCAGGTAGCGTATCAATGGAGATTCGCTGCTTTTGTCGAACGTCAAGGCATATGGGTGGAAGGTCTCTGACTGAAAAAAAGAGAATGTTCCATTAGACATTTAGCGCTGGACGATGTTGGAGATTTTCATCTTGTATCTATGAACAGTACACAAACATCGATATACACCAAGGGAGGGCAATACGTTCCCAAGGGGCCACATGAGTGACTGTTGCGGAGGGCAGAACCAACCGGCCAAACTTACTTCGGCGCAGTGTTAAGTGATGAAACTAAGGATGCTGACCGGCTGCCACGGATCGCTGCGTGGCTTATCGCCACATGTATTCTTACCAATAGCAGCTAATGAAAACCATATAACTTATTGCCTTTTATAACGTTTATAACAAGCAGTAAATCACACTGCTCATACCAAGTATAATTTACATAGACATACAATGCTCTTCAAGGAGGCTTACTATGGTCTCTTCTACAGTGTCTACCCTTGTTGCATTTTCTTTCCCTATCACAATCCCATTCTCTGACTATCTTTGTTTCGGTCACAATTCTGCTCTTACTTTCCCACTCTCCTATTTGTCTTGTTCCCGTTTTCACGCTCTTCTCTTTTGCTCACCTTTTCTCTGCCTTTCCCTCCATTCTTCAATGACATCTCTGCAACTGACCATCATCTAAAGGTCATGTTAACACATCTACACAAAAATGGTGACACTGCTCCCAACCAGACAGAGGATGCCTGAACGGAGTTGCTGGTTAGTTACATTTGATTTTGAACCCTCTGGCTTTCCCAGTCAGAGGGCAAGTTGTGGCCTGCAGGCAGCAATGTCCCAGGTCTGATCCATTCTGTGTATTGGGGATTGCAGGGGTGGAAACAGACAGGAAAGGGCCCCTTTTCAAGAACAGTATATGGTCTCCTCTATGTCTTAGACAAAAGCCGATTGCTGCTTTGGAAGGTGAAACAGGCCCCACTACCTTTTATCCCCCGGTGAGGCAGCACAGGTTGCAATAATAGGTCCGCCCCCGAGGAACAGAAGTCCTGAGAGACACATAATCTAAGGATGCTGGCAGCCAATGGCCACAACCAGTTTTCCATATACCTTTGCAGCTACATTTTGCTTAGACCTACTATACAAGACGAGTTCTGTAGAAAATCACTAATTCGATTGACAATTTGGTGTGTTGCGATTGTACTGGCTTTTTCTTTGCCCTCCTGGCCACCAGATCTAATAAAGCCAATAGAGCCACTGCCTCTAATTTATACAGACTATCATAGATTTGGCCATAATTGCAGTGCATAAATTACTCTGAAGCAGGTTTAAGGCACCAGGATTGTGTGTTCTTCTGTTGTGTGAGCTGCCTAGCCATAAGCAACCCTCTGATGACCCATATATTTAAATAAATAAAAAAAACATGCTCGTCTTTGGCCGTCGCCACTCCAATTGTGACTACTAGAGTTGAGCGACCTTGACCTTTTTAGAGTCGAGCCGGGTTTCGCGAAACCCGACTATCTCAAAAGTCGGGTCGAGTGAAATCGGCCGATTATGACGTAAAGTCGGGATCGACCGAAACACGAAACCCAATGCAAGTCAATGGGGCAGCATAGTCGGCAGTGAGTGGGGGCCAGGAAAACACCTAGAGTGCCCATTTTAATGTCAAAACCATCCATTCTTCTTAATGAAGCTTGTCAAGCGTAATTTACCTTATAATAATTGGAAGGCATTTGAAATTGGGGGTCATTTGGCTAAAGTTGTGGTGGGTAGGGCTGGTTCAAGTAATTAGTGGGCCCAGGAAATCTGGACCACGTCATGGCAGTGGAGCAGGGAGAGGTAAGTATTTCAACTTTGCAACTGCTGTGAACCTGAGCAAGCAGGGGGGGCCCACTCGTTGGCATTGGCACTGGCACAGGGCCCCTCAAAGTACAGCGGTGTGTTTGCACGGCGGGGGCGCCTCCCACCGGCAGCAACACTTTTGCGTACTATGAGAGGCCCTGTGCCAGTGACGTCGCCAACTAGTATTCCTCCCCCCACCTGATGAAGGAACCTGCACTTTCATCTGCACCTTCCTCTTTGTCCCCGTGTAAGGTGGTATGGTATGCGGGAAGAGCAACCTGACTTTCAGCAGGGTCACAATGTTGTTGTGTAGCGTGCACGGGGAATGTTGCGTTATGGGTCAATGTACCCGCAGACTCATCTATCACTGGCTGGGCAATGGGCAGGATGAGGAGGAAACACAGATATAGGCCCAAAGAATAAAGTAGGCTAAATGCAGTTCAAAATTGGTAACACAGGAATAACCAGGGGGCATTGCAGTGGAGGACAACTGGAATGAGAGGCTGAGACAGAGAGTAGGCCCAAATCAGTAAGTAGTCGAAATGCAGTTCAAAATTGGCAACCGTAGTAAACAGGCGGCACAGCTTTGTTCAGTGGAGGAGAACAGCAAGGAGTGGCAGACACCGATAGTAGGCCCCAACCCAACTAGTAGGCCAAATGCAGTCTAACATTAACAACTACTTAACGAGCGCCTGAAAACGGAATTTCAGGACAGGAAACCAGGAGAACAGCAAGGAGCGGCAGACACTGTTAGTAGGCCCCAAACCAACTAGTACTCCAAATGCAGCTGTTCCATTTAACCACAATTTAACGAGAGCCTGAAGATAGAAGCTCAGGAAAGGCAACCTGGAGAACACCTTGGAGTGGAACACACCATCTCTCTCCACCCCATACCCATTTTGTAGGCCTAATGCAGTGTAGTTTTCTACAACTACTAAACGAGAGTCGGAAGACCGAAGCAATGGCAAGGAAACCTGGGGAACACCTTGGAGTGTAACACACCATCTCTCTCCACCCGATACCCATTTTGTAGGCCTAATGCAGTGTAGTTTTCTACAACTACTAAACGAGAGTCGGAAGACCGAAGCAATGGCAAGGAAACCTGGGGAACACCTTGGAGTGTAACACACCATCTCTCTCCACCCGATACCCATTTTGTAGGCCTAATGCAGTGTAGTTTTCTACAACTACTAAATGAGAGTCGGAAGACCGAAGCAATGGCAAGGAAACCTGGGGAACACCTTGGAGTGTAACACACCATCTCTCGCCACCCCATACCCAATTTGTAGGCCTAATGCAGCCTACTTTCCGACAACTACTAAACGAGAGCATGAAGATCGAAGCTCAGGAAAGGCAACCTGGGGAACACCTTGGAGTGTAACACACCCTCTCTCTACACCACGGAAGGGCTGATTCTTAGGAAGGAAGGCTGTCGGAAAGAAGCAGGGCGTGTCCGAGGGTGATTATATTCTTATTAGGTATATACTCACCCTCGGACGCGCCCTGCTTCTTTATTTGTAATGAATGTTTATTTGCAATGTGGTTTTGACTTACTCTATTTTTTTGGTAAATAATGATTTTATTATTTTCATTGTTTTGCATCTTCTTGGCAATAATATAAAGAAGACGCGACAGGACAACACTCGGTGGATGTCATATCTGTGTTTTAAATTGAAAAAAACTTTCAGTTAACTACTTGCAGGAGAAAGTTATTGTAGCTGGTGGCCATTTTTAGTACTGTACCAGATTTTTGTTGTATGTGTTTGTTTTTAATGTTAAAATGTCTGCATTTGACATCTCTCCAGTATTTTCTTTTTTATAAGCAAAATACTTATTTTTATATTTTCTGATGTTGGTTCAAGGGGTACACGGGCAGCAGTAGACAGGTCAGTGGAGGCCTAGTGGAAGGAGGGACCGCAGACAGGCTTTGAAGGCCTAACATAATAAATTGGGCTGGCTGTAGGCAATTTAAAATTGGTTCCAGGGGAACACAGGCAGCAGTGGCCTGGTCAGTGTAGTAGTAGTGGAAAGAACGGGCCGCAGACAGGCTTCGAAGGCCTAACATAACAAAAATTGGGATGTAGGCAATTTACAATTGGTTCCAGGGGAACACGGACAGCAGTAGACAGGTCAGTGGAGGCCTAGTGGAAGGAGGGACCGCAGACAGGCTTCGAAGCCCTAACATAATAAATTGGGCTGGCTGTAGGCAATTTAAAATTGGTTCCAGGGGAACACGGGCGGCAGTAGACAGGTCAGTGGAGGCCTAGTGGAAGGAGGGACCGCAGACAGGCTTTGAAGCCCTAACATAATAAATTGGGCTGGCTGTAGGCAATTTAAAATTGGTTCCAGGGGAACACGGGCAGCAGTAGACAGGTCAGTGGAGGCCTAGTGGAAGGAGGGACCGCAGACAGGCTTCGAAGCCCTAACATAATAAATTGGGCTGGCTGTAGGCAATTTAAAATTGGTTCCAGGGTAACACGGGCAGCAGTAGACAGGTCAGTGGAGGCCTAGTGGAAGGAGGGACCGCAGACAGGCTTCGAAGCCCTAACATAATAAATTGGGCTGGCTGTAGGCAATTTAAAATTGGTTCCAGGGGAACACGGGCAGCAGTAGACAGGTCAGTGGAGGCCTAGTGGAAGGAGGGACCGCAGACAGGCTTCGAAGCCCTAACATAATAAATTGGGCTGGCTGTAGGCAATTTAAAATTGGTTCCAGGGGAACACGGGCGGCAGTAGACAGGTCAGTGGAGGCCTAGTGGAAGGAGGGACCGCAGACAGGCTTCGAAGCCCTAACATAATAAATTGGGCTGGCTGTAGGCAATTTAAAATTGGCTCCAGGGGAACACGGGCAGCAGTAGACAGGTCAGTGGAGGCCTAGTGGAAGGAGGGACCGCAGACAGGCTTCGAAGCCCTAACATAATAAATTGGGCTGGCTGTAGGCAATTTAAAATTGGTTCCAGGGGAACACGGGCGGCAGTAGCCAGGTCAGTGTAGTAGTAGTGGAAAGAACGGGCCGCAGACAGGCTTCGAAGGCCTAACATAACAAAAATTGGGCTGTAGGCAATTTAAAATTGGTTCCAGGGGAACACGGGCGGCAGTAGACAGGTCAGTGTAGTAGTAGTGGAAGGAGGGACCGCAGACAGGCTTCGAAGCCCTAACATAATAAATTGGGCTGGCTGTAGGCAATTTAAAATTGGTTCCAGGGGAACACGGGCGGCAGTAGACAGGTCAGTGGAGGCCTAGTGGAAGGAGGGACCGCAGACAGGCTTCGAAGCGCTAACATAATAAATTGGGCTGGCTGTAGGCAATTTAAAATTGGTTCCAGGGGAACACGGGCGGCAGTAGACAGGTCAGTGGAGGCCTAGTGGAAGGAGGGACCGCAGACAGGCTTCGAAGCCCTAACATAATAAATTGGGCTGGCTGTAGGCAATTTAAAATTGGCTCCAGGGGAACACGGGCAGCAGTAGACAGGTCAGTGGAGGCCTAGTGGAAGGAGGGACCGCAGACAGGCTTCGAAGCCCTAACATAATAAATTGGGCTGGCTGTAGGCAATTTAAAATTGGTTCCAGGGTAACACGGGCAGCAGTAGACAGGTCAGTGGAGGCCTAGTGGAAGGAGGGACCGCAGACAGGCTTCGAAGCCCTAACATAATAAATTGGGCTGGCTGTAGGCAATTTAAAATTGGTTCCAGGGGAACACGGGCGGCAGTAGACAGGTCAGTGGAGGCCTAGTGGAAGGAGGGACCGCAGACAGGCTTCGAAGCCCTAACATAATAAATTGGGCTGGCTGTAGGCAATTTAAAATTGGTTCCAGGGGAACACGGGCAGCAGTAGACAGGTCAGTGGAGGCCTAGTGGAAGGAGGGACCGCAGACAGGCTTCGAAGCCCTAACATAATAAATTGGGCTGGCTGTAGGCAATTTAAAATTGGTTCCAGGGGAACACGGGCGGCAGTAGACAGGTCAGTGGAGGCCTAGTGGATGGAGGGACCGCAGACAGGCTTCGAAGCCCTAACATAATAAATTGGGCTGGCTGTAGGCAATTTAAAATTGGCTCCAGGGGAACACAGGCAGCAGTAGACAGGTCAGTGGAGGCCTAGTGGAAGGAGGGACCGCAGACAGGCTTCGAAGCCCTAACATAATAAATTGGGCTGGCTGTAGGCAATTTAAAATTGGTTCCAGGGGAACACGGGCGGCAGTAGCCAGGTCAGTGTAGTAGTAGTGGAAAGAACGGGCCGCAGACAGGCTTCGAAGGCCTAACATAACAAAAATTGGGCTGTAGGCAATTTAAAATTGGTTCCAGGGGAACACGGGCGGCAGTAGACAGGTCAGTGGAGGCCTAGTGGAAGGAGGGACCGCAGACAGGCTTCGAAGCCCTAACATAATAAATTGGGCTGGCTGTAGGCAATTTAAAATTGGTTCCAGGGGAACACGGGCGGCAGTAGACAGGTCAGTGGAGGCCTAGTGGAAGGAGGGACCGCAGACAGGCTTCGAAGCCCTAACATAATAAATTGGGCTGGCTGTAGGCAATTTAAAATTGGTTCCAGGGGAACACGGGCAGCAGTAGACAGGTCAGTGGAGGCCTAGTGGAAGGAGGGACCGCAGACAGGCTTCGAAGCGCTAACATAATAAATTGGGCTGGCTGTAGGCAATTTAAAATTGGTTCCAGGGGAACACGGGCGGCAGTAGCCAGGTCAGTGTAGTAGTAGTGGAAAGAACGGGCCGCAGACAGGCTTCGAAGGCCTAACATAAGAAAAATGTCAATACAATGGTATTGACAGTGCCAGGCATTGAAGGATGTCAGCGCATAGACTAAACATTGGTGGAGCTGTGAGAGAAAATTTTGCAAGTCGTAGAGCACCGTTTGACCTGGGTGGGGGGGGGACTGTCTTGTGGCCGGCGGTACAGGCCCAGGGCCCCTCATATTACAACGGTGTGTCTGACGTTGGGTGCGCACCACCACCGCCAGACACTTTATTGTACTATGAGGGACCTAGTGGCAGTGCCGTTGACCAAAAGCGGGCACACCCACCTCTTCAGACAAACAGTACTCTCACGGGTGCTGGCGCCAAGTGGCGATACCACGGCCCCGTGTGGGGACTTTGGCCATTTAGGGAGGTGTTAACATGTCGGATGCTGGACAATCAGGTGCTGCAAATTACGAGATTGGAAAAGTCGTTCAGAATAGTCCACAGGCAAGACCTTTACATAGGAAAGCTAGGTGTCAGCCGGGCAAGGTGGGGCAAAAGATTTCGAAATCCAGTTGTGGTTCATTTTAATGAAGGTTAGATCATCTACATTTTGGGTAGCCAGACGAGTCCTTTTTTCTGTTAGTATTGAACCTGCAGCACTGAATACTCTTTCTGATAGGACACTAGCTGCCGGGCAAGCAAGCTCCTGCAATGCATATTCTGCCAATTCTGGCCAGGTGTCTAATTTTGATGCCCAGTAATCAAATGGGAATGACGGTTGAGGGAGAACGTCGATAAGGGATGAAAAATAGTTAGTAACCATACTGGACAAATGTTGTCTCCTGTCACTTTGAATTGATGCTGCAGTACCTGTCCTGTCTGCGGTCATAGCAAAATCACTCCACAACCTGGTCAGAAAACCCCTCTGGCCAACGCCACTTCTGATTTCTGCCCCTCTAACACCTCTGGTCTGCTGGCCCCTGCAGCTCGTGTTAGAACGATCACGGGCGCTGTGTGCAGGGAATGCCAGAAGCAAACGGTCAATAAGAGTTGATTGTTTGGTTGCTAATATTAGTTCCAAGTTCTCATGTGGCATTATATTTTGCAATTTGCCTTTATAGCGAGGATCAAGGAGGCAGGCCAACCAGTAATCGTCATCGTTCATCATTTTTGTTATGCGTGTGTCCCTTTTGAGGATACGTAAGGCATAATCCGCCATGTGGCCCAAAGTTCCAGTTCTCAAATCTGTGGTTGTGCTTGGTTGAGGGGCAGTTTCAGGCAAATCCACGTCACTTGTGTCCCTCCAAAAACCAGAACCCGGCCTTGCCGCGCCAACAATTTCCACTGGCCCCGGAAAAGCTTCCTCATTAAAAATATAATCATCCCCATCATCCTCCTCGTCCTCCTCCTCCTCTTCGCCCGCTACCTCGTCCTGTACACTGCCCTGGCCAGACAATGGCTGACTGTCATCAAGGCTTTCCTCTTCCTCAGCTGCAGACGCCTGATCCTTTATGTGCGTCAAACTTTGCATCAGCAGACGCATTAGGGGGATGCTCATGCTTATTATGGCGTTGTCTGCACTAACCAGCCGTGTGCATTCCTCAAAACACTGAAGGACTTGACACATGTCTTGAATCTTCGACCACTGCACACCTGACAACTCCATGTCTGCCATCCTACTGCCTGCCCGTGTATGTGTATCCTCCCACAAAAACATAACAGCCCGCCTCTGTTCACACAGTCTCTGAAGCATGTGCAGTGTTGAGTTCCACCTTGTTGCAACGTCTATGATTAGGCGATGCTGGAGAAGGTTCAAAGAACGCTGATAGGTCTGCATACGGCTGGAGTGTACGGGCGAACGGCGGATATGTGAGCAAAGTCCACGCACTTTGAGGAGCAGGTCGGATAACCCCGGATAACTTTTCAGGAAGCACTGCACCACCAGGTTTAAGGTGTGAGCCAGGCAAGGAATGTGTTTCAGTTGGGAAAGGGAGATGGCAGCCATGAAATTCCTTCCGTTATCACTCACTACCTTGCCTGCCTCAAGATCTACAGTGCCCAGCCACGACTGCGTTTCTTTCTGCAAGAACTCGGACAGAACTTCAGCGGTGTGTCTGTTGTCACCCAAACACTTCATAGCCAATACAGCCTGCTGACGTTTGCCAGTAGCTGCCCCATAATGGGAGACCTGGTGTGCAACAGTGGCAGCTGCGGATGGAGTGGTTGTGCGACTGCGGTCTGTGGACGAGGTCTCGCTTCTGCAGGAGGACGAGGAGGAGGAGGAGGGGGTGCGAACGGCTACAGCCAACTGTTTCCTAGACCGTGGGCTAGGCAGAACTGTCCCAAACTTGCTGTCCCCTGTGGACCCTGCATCCACCACATTTACCCAGTGTGCCGTGATGGACACGTAACGTCCCTGGCCATGCCTACTGGTCCATGCATCTGTTGTCAGGTGCACCTTTGTGCTCACAGATTGCCTGAGTGCATGGACGATGCGCTCTTTAACATGCTGGTGGAGGGCTGGGATGGCTTTTCTGGAAAAAAAGTGTCGACTGGGTAGCTCGTAGCGTGGTACAGCGTAGTCCATCAGGGCTTTGAAAGCTTCGCTTTCAACTAACCGGTAGGGCATCATCTCTAACGAGATTAGTCTAGCTATGTGGGCGTTCAAACCCTGTGTACGCGGATGCGAGGCTAAGTACTTCCTTTTTCTAACCATAGTCTCATGTAGGGTGAGCTGCACTGGAGAGCTGGAGATCGTGGAACTAGCGGGGGTGCCGGTGGACATGGCAGACTGAGAGACGGTGGGAGATGGTATTGTTGCCGCCGGTGCCCTAGATGCAGTGTTTCCTACTACGAAACTGGTGATTCCCTGACCCTGACTTCTTTGGCCTGGCAAAGAAACCTGCACAGATACTGCAGGTGGTGCAGAAAATGGTGGCCCTACACTGCCGGAAGGGATGTTGCGTTGATGACTAGCTTCATTGGCCGAGGGTGCTACAACCTTAAGGGACGTTTGGTAGTTAGTCCAAGCTTGCAAATGCATGGTGGTTAAATGTCTATGCATGCAACTTGTATTGAGACTTTTCAGATTCTGCCCTCTGCTTAAGGTAGTTGAACATTTTTGACAGATGACTTTGCGCTGATCAATTGGATGTTGTTTAAAAAAATGCCAGACTGCACTCTTTCTAGCATCGGATACCTTTTCAGGCATTGCAGACTGAGCTTTAACCGGATGGCCACGCTGTCCTCCAACAGGTTTTGACTTTGCCACGCGTTTTGGGCAAGATACGGGCCCGGCAGATGGAACCTGTTGCGATGTTGATGCCTGCTGCGGCCCCTCCTCCTCCGCTTCAGAACTGCTGCCGCCTGCACCCTGTTCCCCCAATGGCTGCCAATCGGGGTCAAGAACTGGGTCATCTATTACCTCTTCTTGTAGCTCGTGTGCAACTTCGTCTGTGTCACCGTGTCGGTCGGTGGTATAGCGTTCGTGATGGGGCAACATAGTCTCATCAGGGTCTGATTTTTGATCAGCACCCTGCGAGGGCAATGTTGTGGTCTGAGTCAAAGGACCAGCATAGTAGTCTGGCTGTGGCGGTGCATCAGTGCACTCCATGTCAGATTCAACTTGTAATGGGCATGGACTGTTAACTGCTTCACTTTCTAAGCCAGGGACGGTATGTGTAAAGAGCTCCATGGAGTAACCCGTTGTGTCGCCTGCTGCATTCTTCTCTGTTGTTGTTTTTGCTGAAGAGGACAAGGAAGCGACTTGTCCCTGACCGTGAACATCCACTAACGACGCGCTGCTTTTACTTTTACCAGTTTCACGAGAGGAGGCAAAAGAGCTAGAGGCTGAGTCAGCAAGATAAGCCAAAACTTGCTCTTGCTGCTCCGGCTTTAAAAGCGGTTTTCCTACTCCCAGAAAAGGGAGCGTTCGAGGCCTTGTGTAGCCAGACGACGAACCTGGCTCCACAGCTCCAGACTTAGGTGCAATATTTTTTTTCCCACGACCACCTGATGCTCCACCACTACCACTACCCTCATTACCAGCTGACAATGAACGCCCCCGGCCACGACCTCTTCCACCAGACTTCCTCATTGTTTTAAAAACGTTACCAAACTAACGGTATTTGTTGCTGTCACACAACTTACACGGTGAGCTATAACTTCAGTATGATTTAGCTACCCCTTTACAGGTGGGTGAGACCACAACGAAAATCAGGCACAATGTTACACACTCTGTTGTTGGTGGCAACAAATGAGAGAGATGCCACACACGCAGGACTGTCACTGAAGCGCAAATGTAAATATTAATCTCCCACTGATTTGTTTTTTTTTTTTTTAAAGGGAGACTTTAGGAAAAAAAAAATAATAAAAAAAAAATGATTTTTTAAGGAAGAATTTATAAACCAAATAAAATAAAATGATTGTTTCAGGGAGAATTTAGAAAACAAATAAAAAAAAATAGGCTTTCTATGGCCCACTGAGTGAGAGAGGACGCACACAGGAGTCAGGAGTGGCACACAAGCCCAGAGGCCAATATTTATCTCCCACTGATTGATTTAGTGATTTTTTCAGGTAGATTTTGGAACCCAAATCAACCCAAAAAATAAATAGGCTTTCTATGGCCCACTATTTGTGAGAGAGATGGCACGCTCAGGACTGGCACACAAGCCCAGAGGCCAATATTAATCTCCCACTTTTTTTTTTTTTTTCCAGGGAAAATTTATAAACCCAATTAAAAAAATAATAAATAGGCTTTCTATGGCCCACTATCTGAGAGAGAGAGATGGCACGCTTAGGACTGGCACACAAGCCCAAAGGCCAATATTAATCTCCCACTGATTGATTTATTGATTTTTTCAGGTAGAATTTAGAACCCAAATCAACCCAAAAAATAAATAGGCTTTCTATGGCCCACTGAGTGAGAGATGGCACACACAGGAGTCAGGAGTGGCACACAAGCCCTGAGGCCAATATTTTTCTCCCACTGATTGATGTGATTTTTTCAGGTAGATTTTGGAACCCAAATCAAGCAAAAAAATAAATAGGCTTTCTATGGCCCACTGAGTGAGAGATGGCACACACAGGAGTAAGGAGTGGCACACAAGCCCTGAGGCCAATATTTTTCTCCCACTGATTGATGTAGTGATTTTTTCAGGTAGATTTTAGAACCCAAATCAAGCAAAAAAATAAATAGGCTTTCTATGGCCCACTGAGTGAGAGATGACACAGACAGGGATGGCACTCTAGCAGAAATGCCAATCTTAATCTCCCACAAAAAAAAAAAAAAGGAACTGTCCTTCAATTACTATCTCCCTGCAGTAATCTCAGCCAGGTATGGCAGGCAGCAATAAGGAGTGGACTGATGCACAAATTAAATAAAAAGTGTGTACAAACCAAAAAGATAGCTGTGCAGAAAGGAAGGAACAAGAGGATTTGTGCTTTGAAAAAAGCAGTTGGTTTGCACAGCGGCGTACACACAGCAATGCAGCTATCAGGG
The DNA here is from genome assembly GCF_032444005.1 of Ranitomeya imitator. NCBI lineage: Eukaryota > Metazoa > Chordata > Amphibia > Anura > Dendrobatidae > Ranitomeya > Ranitomeya imitator. The sequence goes on from NC_091283.1 coordinate 770,231,092, forward strand.
AGCCTTCTAGGGCAGCCCAATGAGCTACAGCGCTGAGGGGGAAAAAAAAAAAAAAATGTAGCTTCCACTGTCCCTGCACACCGAAGGTGGTGTTGGACAGTGGAAATCGCTACAGCACAAGCGGTTTGGTGGTTAATGGACCCTGCCTAACGCTATCCCTGCTTCTGACGAAGCGGCAGCAACCTCTCCCTAAGCTCAGATCAGCAGCAGTAACATGGCGGTCGGCGGGAACTCCCCTTTATAGCCCCTGTGACGCCGCGGACAGCAAGCCAATCACTGCAATGCCCTTCTCTAAGATGGTGGGGACCAGGACCTATGTCATCACGCTGCCCACACTCTGCGTTTACCTTCATTGGCTGAGAAATCGCGCTTTTCGCGTCATTGAAACGCGACTTTGGCGCGAAAGTCGCGTACCGCATGGCCGACCCCGCACAGGGGTCAGATCGGGTTTCATGAAACCCGACTTTGCCAAAAGTCGGCGACTTTTGAAAATGAACGACCCGTTTCGCTCAACCCTAGTGACGACAGATTAGAAGGACTTCCTGGTCCCCTGTTGTCTCTGTACTTCCATGCAGCTATTCAGAAATGTACCATAACCGTTATTTGGCTAGATGGCCGGTGATCAGCTGTGCGGAAATATGGAGACAGGGAACTGGAAAGTGCTAAACCTGGAAAATTTGGGAATTAGTGAGATAAGCATAACGTTCCCTTTGTTAATCTTATCAAAGAAAATTAGAACATTCAAAGCCATTATGTTTTCATGGCCGGACACCTCCATAAAGGAAGCTGCACATTCCACGGTCTGGCCTACTGCTCTGAGCAAAGCAGCATCGGTCATGAATCTTGAATAATTGCTACGATCTACCAGCTAATCACTACAGAAGATGGAATTCATTTGCATACAATATAATTCATTATTAAAGTGCAATAAAAAAAACAAAAAAAAAAACAAGCGTGATCCCCATACTGCTTCCATTATGCTAACCACAATTTATGTCGTCATGAAAGCATGGCTTTAATTAAAGACAAAACAGGAGCTAATGAATTTCTAAAATTAGATATAAAACGACTAAAATAGTTCTGAGTGGAATTAAATGAGCATCATAAGCCACTACATCCGAATGAAAGAATGTATATACAGTGGGTGCGTAAAGTATTCAGACCCCTTTAAATTTCTCATTTTTTGTTTCATTTCAGCCATTTGGTAAATTCAAAAAAAAAGTTCATTGCTTTCACATTAACCCCTTCACCCCCGGAGCTTTTTCCGCTTTTTCATTTTCGTTTTTCGCTCGCCTCCTTCCCAGAGCCATAACTTTTTTATTTTTCCGTCAATATGGCCATGTGAGGGCTTATTTTTTGCGGGACGAGTTGTACTTTTGAACGATACCATTGATTTTACCATGCCATGTAACAGAAAACGGGAAAAAAATTCCAAGTGTGATGAAATTGCAAAAAAAGTGCAATCTCACACTTGTTTTTTGTTTGGCTTTTTTGCTAGGTTCACTAAATGCTAAAACTCACCTGCCATTATGATTCTCCAGGTCATTACGAGTTCATAGACACCAAACATGTCTAGGTTATTTTTTATCTAAGTGGTGAAAAAAATTTCCAAATTTTGCTAAAAAAAAAAAAAAAAAAAAAAAAATTGCGCGATTTTCCGATACCCGTAGCGTCTCCAATTTTGTGATCTGGGGTCAGGTGAGGGCTTATTTTTTGCGTGCCGAGCTGGCGTTTTTAATGATACCATTTTGGTGTAGATACGTTCTTTTGATCGCCCGTTATTGCATTTTAATGCAATGTTGCGGCGACCAAAAAAACGTAATTTTGGCGTTTTGATCTTTTTTCTCGCTACGTCATTTAGCGGTCAGGTTAATCCTTTGTTTTTATTGATAGATCGGGCGATTCTGAACGCAGCGATACCAAATATGTGTATGTTTGATTTTTTTTTAATTGTTTTATTTTGATTGGGGCGAAAGGGGGGTGATTTGAACTTTTATATATTTTTAATTTTTTTTATATTTTTAATCACTTTTTTTTTTTTTAATTTTAGCATGCTTCAATAGCCTCCATGGGAGGCTAGAAGCATGCATAACTCGATCGGCTCTACTACATAGAGATGAAGTACAGATCACCTCTATGTAGCAGAAATGCAGGGTTGCTTTGAACGCCGACCACAGGGTGGCGCTCAAAGCAATCGGCCATCAACAACCATAGAGGTCTCAAGGAGACCTCTGGTTGTTATGGCGATGCACTGCTGACCCCCGATCATGTGACGGGGGTCAGCAGTGCGAGCACTTCCGGCCGCGCGGCCGGGAGCGCTAGTTAAATGCCGCTGTCAGCGCTTGACGGCGGCATTTAACTAGTTAATGAGCGCGGGCGGATCGCGATTCCGCTTGCGCTCATTGCGCGCACATGTCAGCTGTACAAAACAGCTGACATGTCGCGGCTTTGAGGTGGGCTCACCGCCGGAGCCCACCTCAAAGCAGGGGATCTGCCAGCTGACGTACTATTCCGTCAGCTGGCAGAAAGGGGTTAATGATCACCCTGCACCACATCTTGACTGAAAAAAACAGAAATGTAGTAATTTTTGCAAATTTATTAAAAAAGAAAAACATATCACATGGTCATAAGTATTCAGACCCTTTGCTCAGACACTCATTTGTCACATGCTGTCAGTTTCCTCCTTGAGATGGTTCTACTCCTTCATCCTTTTGTACCCACTGCATGTATATACCGGTACAAACATAGTGTGTATGTTTGTGCGCGTGAGTGTGCGCGCGCGCATGTGTGTGTGAATATATATATATATATATATATATATATATATATATATATACATACAGTGGGGCAAAAAAGTATTTAGTCAGTCAGCAATAGTGCAAGTTCCACCACTTAATAAGATGAGAGGCGTCTGTAATTTACATCATAGGTAGACCTCAACTATGGGAGACAAACTGAGAAAAAAAAAATCCAGAAAATCACATTGTCTGTTTTTTTTAGAAATGTATTTGCATATTATGGTGGAAAATAAGTATTTGGTCAGAAACAAACAATCAAGATTTCTGGCTCTCACAGACCTGTAACTTCTTCTTTAAGAGTCTCCTCTTTCCTCCACTCATTACCTGTAGTAATGGCACCTGTTTAAACTTGTTATCAGTATAAAAAGACACCTGTGCACACCCTCAAACAGTCTGACTCCAAACTCCACTATGGTGAAGACCAAAGAGCTGTCAAAGGACACCAGAAACAAAATTGTAGCCCTGCACCAGGCTGGGAAGACTGAATCTGCAATAGCCAACCAGCTTGGAGTGAAGAAATCAACAGTGGGAGCAATAATTAGAAAATGGAAGACATACAAGACCACTGATAATCTCCCTCGATCTGGGGCTCCACGCAAAATCCCACCCCGTGGGGTCAGAATGATCACAAGAACGGTGAGCAAAAATCCCAGAACCACGCGGGGGGACCTAGTGAATGAACTGCAGAGAGCTGGGACCAATGTAACAAGGCCTACCATAAGTAACACACTACGCCACCATGGACTCAGATCCTGCAGTGCCAGACGTGTCCCAATGCTTAAGCCAGTACATGTCCGGGCCCGTCTGAAGTTTGCTAGAGAGCATTTGGATGATCCAGAGGAGTTTTGGGAGAATGTCCTATGGTCTGATGAAACCAAACTGGAACTGTTTGGTAGAAACACAACTTGTCGTGTTTGGAGGAAAAACAATACTGAGTTGCATCCATCAAACACCATACCTACTGTAAAGCATGGTGGTGGAAACATCATGCTTTGGGGCTGTTTCTCTGCAAAGGGGCCAGGACGATTGATCCGGGTACATGAAAGAATGAATGGGGCCATGTATCGTGAGATTTTGAGTGCAAACCTCCTTCCATCAGCAAGGGCATTGAAGATGAAACGTGGCTGGGTCTTTCAACATGACAATGATCCAAAGCACACCGCCAGGGCAACGAAGGAGTGGCTTCGTAAGAAGCATTTCAAGGTCCTGGAGTGACCTAGCCAGTCTCCAGATCTCAACCCTATAGAAATCCGTGTTGCCAAGCGAAAAGCCAAAAACATCACTGCTCTAGAGGAGATCTGCATGGAGGAATGGGCCAACATACCAACAACAGTGTGTGGCAACCTTGTGAAGACTTACAGAAAACGTTTGACCTCTGTCATTGCCAACAAAGGATATATTACAAAGTATTGAGATGAAATTTTGTTTCTGACCAAATACTTATTTTCCACCATAATATGCAAATAAAATGTTAAAAAAACAGACAATGTGATTTTCTGGATTTTTTTTTCTCAGTTTGTCTCCCATAGTGGAGGTCTACCTATGATGTAAATTACAGACGCCTCTCATCTTTTTAAGTGGTGGAACTTGCACTATTGCTGACTGACTAAATACTTTTTTGCCCCACTGTGTGTGTGTGTGTGTGTGTGTGTGTGTGTGTGTGTGTGTGTGTGTGTGTGTGTGTGTGTGTGTGTGTGTGTGTGTGTGTGTGTATGTATGTATGTATGTATGTATGTATGTATATATATATATATATATATATATATATATATATATATATATAGATATATAGAGAGAGAGAGAGAGAGAGAGAAATCCAACATGTATACCAAATAGTAAAAAGAAGGCAGCACTCCAAAAGTTTCAAGTGAAAAAGGATGAAGTTTTAATCGACCCACATCACTGCGCAGTGATGTGGGTCGATTAAAACTTCATCCTTTTTCACCTGAAACTTTTGGAGTGCTGCCTTCTTTTTACTATTTGGTATTATATATATATATATATATATATATATATATATATATATATATATATATATATATATATATCCACAGGATTCTTTAAAAGCCAGCAGAGAGGTTAACTCTAGAATATATATATCCATATCCACAGGATTCTTTAAAAGCCAGCAGAGAGGTTAACTCTAGAATATATATATCCATATCCACAGGATTCTTTAAAAGCCAGCAGAGAGAGTAACTCTAGAAACAGATAAGGGGCATTCAACATACATCCGAGGTCCTAGACCTAGATGATATCAGAATGATACATATTTTATGATTGGGAAGAAATGGGAATATCAAGTAGCATGATCCTTACTTTAATCTCTCCTACAGTTTCTATGCTTGTCACAATTGTTGCCTTTACCACCTTCATGTCCACAGCCTGTTAAGTGTAATCCGTCTCTAGCAGCAGAAACCTACAGACGGATTACAGGAAATAAGGTTGGATACTTGTCCCTCTACTTTCCTTCTTGTCTAGCTGCATACAGGCAGAACAGCGAGGATGTCTTTCAGCTCATGGCAGGCAAGTCATTGGACAATAGCAGGAGCAATGCATGAAGTAATTGCTCATTCCAGATCCTATAGTACTGGCAGAATGCCAAAGAAGGGGGTAAGCTCATTCAAAAAAAGTGGATGGCAAGTTTCACAGTTTGGGAATCAGGACACATTTCTCTGATAAAGCAGTTTTACCTTGTTGTGGGTGATGTGGGCAGAATGACTACTGGTCTTGGGTAAAATAACAGGAGCGCCAGACTTTGAAGGGTCCCTGCACACAGGGTTGAGATTTCATATGCATTTCCGGTCACTAACATAGTAGAACTATACACAGATCGTATTCACCGACAGTGTACCTCCCCATCCCATTCGCCTGTCTGATCCGATATCACATGTAAAGTAACGCGGGAGCGTGCCAGGGAGTACAGTTGCCAAAGCTACAGCTCAGCATCCAAAGAGTTTTGTAAATTCATATTATTCCCGTTCCAGTCCCCCGCCTTATCTGACGCTGTACATGGAAAAACAAAAGGAATCACGCTGATCTATTTCACTTGTTTATTTCTGTTAATGTTGACGATTATGGCTTACAGGCCAGCCAATGAAAACTCAAAAGTCATTATCTCAGTAAATTAGAATAATTCTGCACATTAGGAATCCTCCCCCTTGGGTAACTTGCAGTCCACCGCCTGTTGTGTGTAATCAGTCTGCAGCTGCAGAAACCTAGAAATGGGTTACAGGATATAAGGGTGGATACTTCTACGTCTGCTCACCTTTATATCGAGATGCACACAGGCACAACAGCGATGTTGGCTTTCAATTCAGGGCAAGCAAGTGATCGGACAATGGCAGGAGCGGTGCACAAAGTGATCGAGCTCCTTAGAGCTGTGGAGTCGGAGACCATTTTTTGTGGAGTCAGAGTCGGTGTCATGGAAATTGAGGAGTCGGAGGTTTGGCTTACTTTTTGCACAAAGTGATGGTTTATTCCAGCTCCTATAGTACTGGCAGGCTGATACAGGGTAACAGACCCCCCACCCCCCCCCAAAAAAAAAAAAAAGTGGATGGCAAGTTACACTGCTTGGGAATCACAACAGAATCTGGATATATTAGACTGCTGTGTGTTCTACATTGCTGTGCGCGATAATGGCAGCATGACTATGCTTTTATCCTGGCATTAGGTGAAGTAACAGGCACACTTGGCTCTGAAGGGCTTTCTTTAAATTGGTCCACATTTGTATTTCTTGAATCCTCAGTGGCTGCTGCCGGTACAGATGGCTCCACGCGGTTTTCACGTACTGAGCATTAAGCTACGAGGCCAAGTTGGGGTGGGGGGGGATCATGTTGGTGAATAGAGACCATTCCGAATTTGTGAATGAAAACAGTATTTCATATGGGAAGCCGTCACCCACTGAGTACAGAGCATGAATCACGCAAACCCACACACTAACAGCCATCAGCGCCATTGATTGCACAGAAAGCCTCCCCTCTGTTTTCACAGCTAGAAATTGGAAAAACATCACAGGGACTTGGATTAAAAAGTTAAAAAAAAGACTTGGAGTAAACAGTGTTTTTTAAAAAAAAAAAAAACCTTATCCCACTTGGCTCTTTTGTAATAGGAAATGCTAATGGTGAGAAGATGGAAACGTTAATACTACAAGTGGCCAAGCTGCACTTATATATTCTATGTGAGTCTAATAAAAGTCTTGTATTTTCCCCTAGATGATTCGGAGCCGCTGAGTCAGGACTTATATAACGGAGATGAAAGCGATTACCCAGCAGTCACATATTACGACCATCTGCAAGCAGCACTATCCAGAAAGCTTCCTGCCTCCCAGATCTACAATTAGAAGCGTGACCTTTAGAAAACATTAGCTATGCGAGTTGTGTTCACAGACGGCAATGATTCGTAGTCACAGTATTCTTATTAAAATATGAAAATGAAAGATCTTTCTTCATTTAAATTCAGCATCTCCCCAAAATTTGGTGCTGATCTACTGATTTTGGAACAGTTTTCCTTTCTTTTCTGTGTGCCTCCTTTCCAAAGTTATGCCCCCTGGAAATAAAGCTACAAATTGTCCCTCCAGTCAACTGGGCGTGTACCACAGAAAGTCTCCCTGGGCATTCGTTGGGGATTGGCCAATAGAAACACGGCCACGCCCATTGAGGCGTACTGTGGTACACGCCCCGGTAGGTGAAGGGAAAATAAGAACCATTATTCACAGGGGGCATAACTGTCATGATCCCAATGGCAGGGGATCACAAAAGGACAAGCACAAAAACAAAACAAGCTCTAGGGTGATGGAACCTGAGCTGACCGCGATCCTGAACCTAAACACACAACTAGCAGTAGCCGGGGAACGTGCCTACGATGATTCCTAGACGTCTCGCGCCAGCCGAAGGATTAACTTCCCCTATAAGAAGAAACACAGACCTCACTTGCCTCCAGAGAAACACCCCACAGAAATAGCAGCCCCCCACATGTAATAACGGTGAAATGAGAGGAAAGCACATACGTAGTAATGAAAATAGAATCAGCAAAAATGAGGCCCGCTAAAGCTAGATAGCAGAGGATACAAAAGTGAACTGCGCGGTCAGCGAAAAACCCTTCAAAAAACCATCCTGAAATTACTTGAACTCATGTGCCAACTCATGGAACATGAGGAGTAATTTCAGCCCACTAGAGCAACCAGCAGCAAGGAATCACATATCTGCAAGCTGGACTAAGACAAAAATTTAGCAAAACGTGGAACAGGAAAATCAAAACTTAGCTTGTCCTGAAGATAACAGATGCAGGGAGCAGAGGTAAAAAGACACGCTGATTACATTGATAGCCGGCGAGGAAATGACAAAAAAGCCAGGTTAAATAGGAAACTCCCATAACCTGATGGACACCAGAGACCGCAGAGAACACAAGTCACCCAGTACCATCAGTAACCACCAGAGGGAGCCCAAAAACAGAACTCACAACACATAACTTTGGAACGGAGGGGCACAGAAGAAAAAGAAAATATGTTCCAGAACCAGCGGAGCAGCACCAATTAGAGAAGAAACTCAGCTTAAATAACTTAAAGGTCTCGGACAGATTCTCTTTAAAGAGGACCTTTCACGAATTTTAAGTTAAGATCACAGTAATGGGACATATAGCGTATTCATCAGCATCGGATACATTAGAACAATAAAAGCAGAATCATTGATCTTTGAGGGATATGTAACTATTGCTGTCAGTAGCACTGACTAGCGCACGTATTGTTAACCCCTTCATGACCCAGCCTATTTTGACCTTAAAGACCTTGCCGTTTTTTGCAATTCTGACCAGTGTCCCTTTATGAGGTAATAACTCAGGAACGCTTCAACGGATCCTAGCGGTTCTGAGATTGTTTTTTCGTTACATATTGGGCTTCATGTTAGTGGTAAATTTAGGTCAATAAATTCTGCGTTTATTTGTGATAAAAACGGAAATTTGGCGAAAATTTTGAAAATTTCGCAATTTTCACATTTTGAATTTTTATTCTGTTAAACCAGAGAGTTATGTGACACAAAATAGTTAATAAATAACATTTCCCACATGTATACTTTACATCAGCACAATTTTGGAAACAAAATTTTTTTTTTGCTAGGAAGTTATAAGGGTTAAAATTTGACCAGCGATTTCTCATTTTTACAACGAAATTTACAAAACCATTTTTTTTTTAGGGACCACCTCACATTTGAAGTCAGTTTGAGGGGTCTATATGGCTTAAAATACCCAAAAGTGACACCATTCTAAAAAATGCACCCCTCAAGGTACTCAAAACCACATTCAAGAAGTTTATTAACCCTTCAGGTACTTCACAGCAGCAGAAGCAACATGGAAGGAAAAAATGAACATTTAACTTTTTAGTCACAAAAATTATCTTTTAGCAACGATTGTTTTATTTTCCCAATGGTAAAAGGAGAAACTGAACCACGAAAGTTGTCCAATTTGTCCTGAGTACACTGATACCTCATATGTTGGGGTAAACCACTGTTTGGGCGCACGGCAGGGCTTGGAAGGGAAGGAGCGCCATTTGACTTTTTGAATGAAAAATTGGCTCCACTCTTTAGCGGACACCATGTCACGTTTGGAGAGCCCCCGTGTGCCTAAAAATTGGAGCTCCCCCACAAGTGACCCCATTTTGGAAACTAGACCCCTCAAGGAACTTATCTAGATGCATAGTGAGCACTTTGAACCCCCAGGTGCTTCACAAATTGATCCGTAAAAATGAAAAAGTACTTTTTTTTCACAAACAAAATTCTTTTAGCCTCAGTTTTTTTCATTTTCACATGGGCAACAGGATAAAATGTATCCTAAAATTTGTTGGGCAATTTCTCCTGAGTACACCAATACCTCACATGTGGGGGTAAATTACTGTTTGGGCACATGGTAAGGCTTGGAAGGGAAGGGGCGCCATTTGACTTTTTGAATGAAAAATTATCTCCATCGTTAGCGGACACCATGTCGCGTTTGTAGAGCCCCTGTGTGCCTAAACATTGGAGCTCCCCCACAAGTGACCCCATTTTGGAAACTAGACCCCCCAAGGAACTTATCTAGATGCATATTGAGCACTTTAAACCAACAGGTGCTTCACAGAAGTTTATAACGCAGAGCCATGAAAATAAAAAATAATTTTTCTTTCCTCAAAAATGATTTTTTAGCCTGGAATTTCCTATTTTGCCAAGGGTAATAGGAGAAATTGGACCCCAAATGTTCTTGTCCAGTTTGTCCTGAGTACGCTGATACCCCATATGTGGGGGTAAACCACTGTTTGGGCGCACGGCAGTGCTCGGAAGGAAAGGCACGCCATTTGGCTTTTTAAATGGAAAATTAGCTCCAATCATTAGCGGACACCATGTCACGTTTGGAGAGCCCCTGTATGCCTAAACATTGGAGATCCCCCACAAATGACCCCATTTTGGAAACTAGACCCCCAAAGGAACTAATCTAGATGTGTGGTGAGGACTTTGAACCCCCAAGTGCTTCATAGAAGTTTATAACGCAGAGCCATGAAAATAAAAATTATTTTCTCAAAAATGATCTTTTAGCCTGCAATTTTTTATTTTCCCAAGGGTAACAGGAGAAATTTGACCCCAAAAGTTGTTGTCCAGTTTCTGCTGAGTACGCCGATACCCCATATGTGGGGGTAAACCACTGTTTGGGCACATGCCGGGGCTCGGAAGTGAAGTAGTGACGATTTGAAATGCAGACTTTGATGGAATGCTCTGCGGGCGTCACGTTGCGTTTGCAGAGCCCCTGATGTGGCTAAACAGTAGAAACCCCCCACAAGTGACCCCATTTTGGAAACTAGACCCCAAAAGGAACTTATCTAGATGTGTGGTGAGCACTTTGAACCCCCAAGTGCTTCACAGAAGTTTATAATGCAGAGCCGTGAAAATAATAAATACGTTTTCTTTCCTCAAAAATAATTATTTAGCCCAGAATTTTTTATTTTCCCAAGGGTTACAGGAGAAATTGGACCCCAAAAGTTATTGTCCAGTTTCTCCTGAGTACGCTGATACCCCATGTGTGGGGGTAAACCACTGTTTGTGCACACGTCGGGGCTCAGAAGTGAAGTAGTGACTTTTGAAATGCAGACTTTGATGGCATGGTCTGCGGGCGTCACGTTGCGTTTGCAGAACCCCTGGTGTGCCTAAACAGTAGAAACCCCCCACAAGTGACCCCATTTTAGAAACTAGACCCCCCCAAGGAACTTATCTAGATATGTGGTAAGCACTTTGAACCCCCAAGTGCTTCACAGACGTTTACAACACAGAGCCGTGAAAATAAAAAATCATTTTTCTTTCCTCAAAAATGATGTTTTAGCAAGCTTTTTTTTATTTTCCCAAGGGTAACAGGAGAAATTGGACCCCAGTAATTGTTGCGCAGTTTATCCTGAGTATGCTGGTACCCCATATGTGGGGGTAAACCGCTGTTTGGGCACACGTCGGGGCTCGGAAGTGAGGGAGCACCATTTGACTTTTTGAATACAAGATTGGCTGGAATCAATGGTGGCGCCATGTTGCGTTTGGAGACCCCTGATGTGCCTAAACAGTGGTAACCCCTCAATTCTAACTCCAACACTAACCCCAACACACCCCTAACCCTAATCCCAACTGTAGCCATAACCCTAATCACAACCCTAACCCCAACACACCCCTAACCACAACCCTAATTCCAACCCTAACCCTAAGGCTATGTGCCCACGTTGCGGATTCGTGTGAGATTTTTCAGCATCATTTTTTAAAAATCCGCGGGTAAAAGGTACTGCGTTTTACCTGCGGATTTTCCGCGGATTTCCAGTGTTTTTTGTGCGGATTTCACCTGCGGATCCCTATTGAGGAACAGGTGTAAAACGCTGCGGAATCCGCACAAAGAATTGACATGCTGCGGAAAATACAACGCAGCGTTTCCGCGCGATATTTTCCACACCATTGGCACAGCGGATTTGGTTTTCCATATGTTTACTTGGTACTGTAAACCTGATGGAACACTGCTGCGAATCCGCAGCGGCCAATCCGCTGTGGATCCGCAGCCAAATCCGCACCGTGTGCACATAGCCTAATTCTAAAGGTATGTGCACACGCTGCGGAAAACGCTGCAGATCCGCAGCAGTTTCCCATGAGTTTACAGTTCAATGTAAACCTATGGGAAACAAAAATCGCTGTACACATGCTGCGGAAAAACTGCACAGAAACGCAGCGGTTTACATTCCGCAGCATGTCGCTTCTTTCTGCGGATTCCGCAGCGGTTTTACAACAGCTCCAATAGAAAATCGCAGTTGTAAAACCGCAGTGAAAGGCGCAGAAAAAACGCGGTAAATCCGCGATAAACCCGCAGCGGTTTAGCACTGCGCATTTATCAAATCCGCAGCGGAAAAATCCGCAGAGGATCAGAATACGTGTGCACATACCGAAACCCTAACCCTAGCCCTACCCCTAACCCTATTCTAACATTAGTGGAAAAAAAAAAATTCTTTATTTTTTTATTGTCCCTACCTATGGGGGTGACAAAGGGGGGGGGTCATTTATTATTTTTTTTATTTTGATCACTGTGATATAATCTATCTCAGTGATCAAAATGCACTTTGAACGAATCTGCCGGCCGGCAGATTCGGCGGGCGCACTGCGCATGCGCCCGCCATTTTGGAAGATGGCGGCGCCCAGGGAGAAGACGGACGGACACCGGCAGGATCGGTAAGTATGATGGGGTGGGGGGGGTGGGAGCACGGGGGGGGGGGGGGTGGATCGGAACGCGGGAGGGGTGGAACGGAGCACGGGGGGGTGGAACGGAGCACGGGGGGTGGAACGGAGCACGGGGGGGTGGATCGGAGTGCGGGGGGGTGATTGGAGCACGGGGGTGAGCGGACAAGAGCACGGGGGGGAGCGGAGCACAGGACGGAGGGGAGCGGGGCAGTGTACCGGGCAGATTGGAGGGCTGGGGGGGCGATCGGTGGGGTGGGTTGGGGGCACATTAGTATTTCCAGCCATGGCCGATGATATTGCAGCATCGGCCATGGCTGGATTGTAATATTTCACCCGTTATAATAGGTGAAATATTACAAATCGCTCTGATTGGCAGTTTCACTTTCAACAGCCAATCAGAGCGATCGTAGCCACGAGGGGGTGAAGCCACCCCCCCTGGGCTGAACTACCACTCCCCCTGTCCCTGCAGATCGGGTGAAATGGGAGTTAACCCTTTCACCCGATCTGCAGGGACGCGATGTTTCCATGACGCCACATAGGCGTCATGGGTCGGATTGGCACCGACTTTCATGACGCCTACGTGGTGTCATGGGTCGGGAAGGGGTTAACTAGCCACAATGAAGCTCTGTGTCCAAGGTATAAAAAATGGTTCCAGGCAAATGAGACTCAAGTGTGGGAAAAAATAGTGGGGAAAATATTTACTTTGCCACAAAAGTATTTTCAGCGCTTTAGCAACGATAATGGTGGTGTATCATGAGCGTCTGGCACGTGTTTGATGAGGGGAGGGGGTTTGCAGAGCTCAGAGGCGTGGCGGTCTTGAAAACAGTCTTTTTTTCCCCCTAACTATTGTGTGCACATTGAGGCTAGCCAATCAGGCCACAGGAAACATCCACAATGTCCTGACAGCGGCTTGTGTCATTGGCTGCTGAAATCACATGTCCCTCTCCATATAAAGAGAAAACATCTGTTTTAGCGCCATTTTGACACTAACAGCGCAGAGAGGCTGCTCCTGATGCTGCCACTGTTAGTAGCAATATTTTAGCTAGTTAGCTAGGCGGTTGTACATCAGTCAGATAGTGTAGCAAGCTAGTGTCCAGTGTGGCTGTTCAATTTACCTTCCAGCAACTTTTTTTGCCATTACTCAGGTCCACAGACAAAGCCAGCAAGGCACATGTCCTACAAGTGTGCTGTGCACTGCTTCTATTGTCCATGCACGAGTATAGCATTCCAAATAATATTTTTTCACTGGCTAAATGTCAAAAAGCGTGCCTCACCTTGTCATTTAGTGCTGTGGTGATATGAACCTGTCTGCAGACCTAAGGAACATTAAAAAATATATATATAATTTTTCAGTTGCAAAAAGTTAGACAGCCTGCCGTATCACACTTTGTCATTTTATTGGGTTGAAATTAAGCTGTAGAGGCCTGATCTAGAGGTCACCCAAAAATTATTGTGTTCCTAAAGTCATACAGTAGGGGGCCGGACTTTAAAATAGTTTGTAGCATCTAGTGTGCTATAGAGGCCTGATTCAGAGGCTGCAAAAAATTCTTCTGTTATTAACGTCATACAGTAAGGGACCTGACTTTAAAATACAGTATTTTGCGGATTATAAAACACACCGAATTATAAGACACACCCCAAATTTTGAGGGAAAAAAAAAAGGGAATTTTTTTTTTTCAATAAAATGGTGGTGCTTCTTATAATCCTTGCGTCTTATTGCTTACCGGGAGAGGTGGCTGCGGTGAAGCGGGGTCCCAGGGTCGCTGCTGAAGGGGGCAAGAGTGGAGGGGGTGTTCTGATGTGCAGAGCACCGCAGTGGGTGTTCGGTGCTGCGGGGGCTCTGCCGACATTTTGTGAAAGCCCAGAGCCTCCGCAGTTATCGTTTCCTATGGCGTGGACTCTGGGAAAATGGATGCCGGGTGCGGCGCATGCTGATGGAGATCTGGTCACCAAGATCTCGAGAGATGGAGTCTGAAGAGCAAGTCAGCAGGATCTAGGAGCAACATGGCAGATGTGACAACCTACATGGTGAGCTGCAGCATGTGCTACATGTTCACAGATCGACCAGAAGAAGAATCCAATTTCACCTGTCAGAAGTGTAGACTAGTGGCCCTTTTAGAAGAAAAGGTGCGGGGTCTGGAAGAAAGAATAGCAACTTTGAAACTCATCAAAGAGAATGAAGACTTTCTAGACAGAACAGAAGCATCTCTACTGGTCACAGAAGGTGCAAAAAGTGTCAGAGAACCTCCAAAAGCAGATGAGTGGAAGCATGTGACCAAAAGAAGCAAGAAGACCATGGAGAAATCACCAACCACACAACTGAGGAACCGATATCAAATCTTTGTAGAGGATGAAGATGGCACACCTAAGAATGAAGCAATACCAGCAAGCAAAAAAGAAAAGGGCACACAGCAACAAGTGACAGCAAAAAGTACAGCCAAGAAGCAACGAAGAGTGGTGGTGGTGGGAGACTCACTACTGAGAGGCACAGAAGCAGCCATCTGCAGACCGGACATAACTGCAAGAGAAGTATGCTGCCTTCCAGGTGCGATGATCAAGGATGTGACCGATAGGATACCAAAGCTCTTCAGCTCCAAGGACGTCCACCCATTTCTTCTGATACATGTTGGCACCAATGACACGGCAAGGAAGGACCTACCGACAATCTGCAAGGACTTTGAAGAGTTGGGGAAGAAAGTAAAGGAACTGGATGCACAGGTAGTTTTTTCTTCTATCCTTCCAGTAGACGGGCATGGCACCAGGAGATGGAACAGGATCCTTGATGCAAACAACTGGCTAAGACGATGGTGCAGACAACAAGGATTTGGATTCCTGGACCACGGTGTGAATTACTGGTACGATGGACTCCTCGCCAGAGACGGACTACACCTCAACAAACCTGGGAAACACACATTCGCCAGAAGACTCGCTACACTCATCAGGAGGGCGTTAAACTAGAAGAAGAGGGGACGGGAAGAAAAACATTAGACTCGAACAAAGACGACCCAGGAAAACATATTCAGAAGGGAGGTAAGAACATTTCTAAAACAATCCACAGTGAGGAGATTGGAACAAAACAAAATCCTCTAAACTGCATGCTCGCAAACGCCAGAAGCCTGACAAACAAGATGGAAGAACTAGAAGCAGAAATATCTACAGGTAACTTTGCCATAGTGGGAATAACCGAGACATGGTTAGATGAAAGCTATGACTGGGCAGTTAACTTACAGGGTTACAGTCTGTTTAGAAAGGATCGTAAAAATCGGAGAGGAGGAGGGGTTTGTCTCTATGTAAAGTCTTGTCTAAAGTCCACTTTAAGGGAGGATATTAGCGAAGGGAATGAGGATGTCGAGTCCATATGGGTTGAAATTCATGGAGGGAAAAATGGTAACAAAATTCTCATTGGGGTCTGTTACAAACCCCCAAATATAACAGAAAGCATGGAAAGTCTACTTCTAAAGCAGATAGATGAAGCTGCAACCCATAATGAGGTCCTGGTTATGGGGGACTTTAACTACCCGGATATTAACTGGGAAACAGAAACCTGTGAAACCCATAAAGGCAACAGGTTTCTGCTAATAACCAAGAAAAATTATCTTTCACAATTGGTGCAGAATCCAACCAGAGGAGCAGCACTTTTAGACCTAATACTATCTAATAGACCTGACAGAATAACAAATCTGCAGGTGGTTGGGCATTTAGGAAATAGCGACCACAATATTGTGCAGTTTCACCTGTCTTTCACTAGGGGGACTTGTCAGGGAGTCACAAAAACATTGAACTTTAGGAAGGCAAAGTTTGAACAGCTTAGAGATGCCCTTAATCTGGTAGACTGGGACAATATCCTCAGAAATGAGAATACAGATAATAAATGGGAAATGTTTAAGAACATCCTAAATAGGCAGTGTAAGCGGTTTATACCTTGTGGGAATAAAAGGACTAGAAATAGGAAAAACCCAATGTGGCTAAACAAAGAAGTAAGACAGGCAATTAACAGTAAAAAGAAAGCATTTGCACTACTAAAGCAGGATGGCACCATTGAAGCTCTAAAAAACTATAGGGAGAAAAATACTTTATCTAAAAAACTAATTAAAGCTGCCAAAAAGGAAACAGAGAAGCACATTGCTAACGAGAGTAAAACTAATCCCAAACTGTTCTTCAACTATATCAATAGTAAAAGAATAAAAACTGAAAATGTAGGCCCCTTAAAAAATAGTGAGGAAAGAATGGTTGTAGATGACGAGGAAAAAGCTAACATATTAAACACCTTCTTCTCCACGGTATTCACGGTGGAAAATGAAATGCTAGGTGAAATCCCAAGAAACAATGAAAACCCTATATTAAGGGTCACCAATCTAACCCAAGAAGAGGTGCGAAACCGGCTAAATAAGATTAAAATAGATAAATCTCCGGGTCCGGATGGCATACACCCACGAGTACTAAGAGAACTAAGTAATGTAATAGATAAACCATTATTTCTTATTTTTAGGGACTCTATAGCGACAGGGTCTGTTCCGCAGGACTGGCGCATAGCAAATGTGGTGCCAATATTCAAAAAGGGCTCTAAAAGTGAACCTGGAAATTATAGGCCAGTAAGTCTAACCTCTATTGTTGGTAAAATATTTGAAGGGTTTCTGAGGGATGTTATTCTGCATTATCTCAATGAGAATAACTGTTTAACTCCATATCAGCATGGGTTTATGAGAAATCGCTCCTGTCAAACCAATCTAATCAGTTTTTATGAAGAGGTAAGCTATAGACTGGACCACGGTGAGTCATTGGACGTGGTATATCTCGATTTTTCCAAAGCGTTTGATACCGTGCCGCACAAGAGGTTGGTACACAAAATGAGAATGCTTGGTCTGGGGGAAAATGTGTGTAAATGGGTTAGTAACTGGCTTAGTGATAGAAAGCAGAGGGTGGTTATAAATGGTATAGTCTCTAACTGGGTCGCTGTGACCAGTGGGGTACCGCAGGGGTCAGTATTGGGACCTGTTCTCTTCAACATATTCATTAATGATCTGGTAGAAGGTTTACACAGTAAAATATCGATATTTGCAGATGATACAAAACTATGTAAAGCAGTTAATACAAGAGAAGATAGTATTCTTCTACAGATGGATCTGGATAAGTTGGAAACGTGGGCTGAAAGGTGGCAGATGAGGTTTAACAATGATAAATGTAAGGTTATACACATGGGAAGAGGGAATCAATATCACCATTACACACTGAACGGGAAACCACTGGGTAAATCTGACAGGGAGAAGGACTTGGGGATCCTAGTTAATGATAAACTTACCTGGAGCAGCCAGTGCCAGGCAGCAGCTGCCAAGGCAAACAGGATCATGGGGTGCATTAAAAGAGGTCTGGATACACATGAGAGCATTATACTGCCTCTGTACAAATCCCTAGTTAGACCGCACATGGAGTACTGTGTCCAGTTTTGGGCACCGGTGCTCAGGAAGGATATAATGGAACTAGAGAGAGTACAAAGGAGGGCAACAAAATTAATAAAGGGGATGGGAGAACTACAATACCCAGATAGATTAGCGAAATTAGGATTATTTAGTCTAGAAAAAAGACGACTGAGGGGCGATCTAATAACCATGTATAAGTATATAAGGGGACAATACAAATATCTCGCTGAGGATCTGTTTATACCAAGGAAGGTGACGGGCACAAGGGGGCATTCTTTGCGTCTGGAGGAGAGAAGGTTTTTCCACCAACATAGAAGAGGATTCTTTACTGTTAGAGCAGTGAGAATCTGGAATTGCTTGCCTGAGGAGGTGGTGATGGCGAACTCAGTCGAGGGGTTCAAGAGAGGCCTGGATGTCTTCCTGGAGCAGAACAATATTGTATCATACAATTATTAGGTTCTGTAGAAGGACGTAGATCTGGGTATTTATTATGATGGAATATAGGCTGAACTGGATGGACAAATGTCTTTTTTCGGCCTTACTAACTATGTATGTTACTATGTATTCACATATTCAATGAAATGGTCATCAGAAGTGTACTCAAAAGCTTCATAGAGTCAAGAAGAGGAAATCTGCACCAATGCTCAATATTTTTTTAGCTTGGATCCGGGGCAGGACGAAGTATGGACTGTACTGTGCTGTCAGGGCAGGAAGAGGAGTAGGGTGACTCCAAGGGTGAGGAATGTGATAACACAGAGGTTGATGATGATGAGGTGTTAGATCCCAGTTGGCATGAGCATAGATGCACACAGTCGAGTAGGTCATCTGACAAAGGAAGATGAGGAGGTTACGTTGAGCCGTACATTGCAGGCACGACAAGCAATGCATCCTCAGCCACAACTGTGGCTGTGACCATCAGCATCCTCGGGTTTGCAGCTCGCAGGGGTGGCAAGGGTTGCCAAGCCTGGGCCTTTTTTGATACCGCAAAGGATGAGCCAACTCACTTAATCTACCAACTTTACAAAAAAAAAAAAACTGGAGTAGAGGTAAAAACTGCAATAATTTGACTACTACATGTATGAACTTTCACATGTGCAATCAACATGCATTACTGTGGGAATCCCACTGCACAAAAATGAGGACCAGCGGACCTCAACAGCCATCAGCCACCCCATCAATCGCATCTGCTGCTTCTTGCTGCTCCTGTTACCGTGCCAACTATTAAGACGCAGGTATTCAACCATAGAACCTTGGGTTCTTTACCTGCTCCAGTCACGCTGACTGAGAGCCCGCCATCAGCTGTAAAGAAAGCGGACATGTCTGCTGTTTTGACGTATCTCAGAGAACGAGCACACCACAAGTTTCTCAATCTACTGTAACATCTCTGCCTGCACATCTTTCACGGTCCAGAAGTTTGTCCAGTTCGCCATACTCCTCCCTCTCTCAGCACTACAGAGAGCCCTGGGTTCCACAGCTGTGGTCACATTAAAGATTGTTTCCTCCTACGTATGACAAAGCTAAAGGTACCGTCACATTAAGCGACGCTGCAGCGATATAGACAACGATGCCGATCGCTGCAGCGTCGCTGTTTAGTCGTTGTGTGGTCGCTGGAGAGCTGTCACACAGTCAGCTCTCCAGCGACCAACGATGCCGAAGTTCCCGGGTAACCAGGGTAAACATTGGGTTACTAAGCGCAGGGCCGCGCTTAGTAAGCCGATGTTTACCCTGGTTACCATTGTAAATGTTAAAAAAAAAAAAAAAAAACACAAACACTACATACTTACATTCCGGTGTCTGTCGCGTCCCCCGGCGTCAGCTTCCCTGCACTGTGTAAGCGCCGGCCGTAAAGCAGAGCAGTGACGTCACCGCTGTGCTCTGCTTTACGGCCGGCGCTGACACAGTGCAGGGAAGCTGACGCCAGGGGACGCGACAGACAGAATGTGAGTATGTAGTGTTTTTTTTTTTTACATTTACAATGGTAACCAGGGTAAATATCGGGTTACTAAGCGGGGCCCTGCGCTTAGTAACCCGATGTTTACCCTGGCTACAAGTGAACACATCGCTGGATCGGCGTCACACACGCCGATTCAGCGATGTCAGCGGGTGATCCAGCGACAAAATAAAGTTCCAGACTTTCAGCTCCGACCAGCAATGTCACAGCAGGATCCTGATCGCTGCTGCGTGTCAAACACAACGATATCGCTATCCAGGGCGCAGCAATGTCACAGATCGCTATCGTTCTAAAGTTGCTCAGTGTGAAGGTACCTTTAGGAGGTTGAACTCCATCTCCAATCTGTTGGCCACGGAAATGCTGCCTTTCCGTCTGGTAGATACAGACTGTTTCCAAAAGCTGATGGCCATCGCAGTCCCCCAGTACCAATTGCTCAGTTGCCATTACTTTTCTAAGAAAGCTGTGCCTGCGCTACACCAGCATGTCACAGACATGACCCCTTCCTTGACTAAATCTCTGTCTGCCACAGACACTTTGACGAGTAAGAACGGCCAAGGGCGTTCCATCTCGCTTACTGGGCACTGGGTGACTGGTGACTGTGAGGGCAGGCACCGCTCCACAAGTCTTGGAATCCCCAAGGCCTGCAGGACAAACCTCTACATTTAACACTTCCTCCACTGCTTCTGCCTCCTCTATCTCCTGTAGGGCTTCCACCTGCGCCCACAACACTGCGCCCACAACATCTACCTTAATGAGACAACAGTTCCAACAGTGCAGAGTGAATCTCCACCACCTCCATACTGCGCAGCCAGGGCTCACCGCAATCAGGCAGTATTAACACGGATATGCATTGGAGATCGCAGTCATACAGCTGAACTGTTGTGGACAGCTCTCCAGACTGAGTTTAATCAATGGCTGTATCCGCTGAACCTGTATCTAGGGAAGGCCGTGTCTGATAACTGTGCGAACCTGATGGCTGCCCTATGGCAAGGCAAGCTCACACACGTGACTTGCATGGCTCAAATCCTCATCCTGATGGTACAGAGTTTTCTCCACCGCTATCCTGGCCTGAGCGAGCTGCTCCAGAATGCACATAAGCTGTGTGCTCATTTCCGCCGTTCCCACCCCTCAGGTCATCGATAGAGAGGTCTTTGGCCATGCCAGTTAACAGGTTGATATGCGATGTGCCGACACGGTTGAATTCCACTCTGCATATGTTGCAGTGACTGTGGCAGCAGCAACGAGCCCTGACGCAGAGTGTAATGTTGTATAGCCTGGGCCAACGCAGTACGGGCGTGGCGCATATCACGTTTACGGAGTGGGCACAGCTTAAGGACCTCTGCACCCATCTGCAGGTTCGAAATGGCTACAAAGATGGTTAGCGGTGATGATGCCGTCATCATCATCACTATTCCGGTCATCTATATGCTGGAGCAGACTTTGAATAGCCTGCAGGAGGAGATGGTGGTCCCAGAATAAGAGGAGGAAGCAGAGATGGATGCAGAAGGGATAACATTGTCTTTAAGTTCCAGACTGTCACACAGGTGGTTGCCAAGGGAGGGTGGATTACTGCAATCGAGGGGGGCTGGTGATAACAGACAAACTTATCGAAGGTGCAAAATCCAAGGAACAAATGGAGGAGGAAGAGGTGATGGGCGAGCAACTGTCAGATGAAGAGGATAATCCTCCCCTCTCTGTTGTTCATGGTTGGTGGGAGGGGACGGAGGAAACTAGCCTCATTGTTACCCAGCCACCAACACAGCATGGGCTTGGACCTCATGGTAGAACCCGACATATGAGTGCAGCAAGAAGGCACTATCTGCAACATGATCCCTGTATAGTTGCGATTAGGAATACTGCTTACTACTGTGGTTTGGACCCTTTCACATTTTGGTCTTCCAAAATGGATGAGTGGCCTGAGCTCGCCTCTCAGAACGTGTCTTCAGCGATGCTGGTGGTGTACTGACGGATAAGCGCAGCCAGCTTTCCCCTGAAAGTGTAAACCGCCTAACTTTCATCAAGATGAACAAGTCAAGGATCTCCAAAAACTTTTGCCCCCCTCCCAATGGCAGACTGTACAGACTAGGTGATATTGCATTTTTTTGTGTGATGCATTAATGCCACGTAACTGCACTCGGATATCTGTAGTGTGGTTTCTGTGCCTGCTGTGGTTGCTGCTGCTTCTGCTAATGTTAACACAAATTTGTGGAAATGTGAACAGTCATGGTTGGTCTACATCTGCTGGGTTAGCTGTAGTGGAAGATGTGTCGGTCCCAATTATACTATTTCCAGTGGCCGAACTACAATGTTATGGGCTCTGGAGTGAACTTTCAAATGGGACCCCGCTCCCCCATGCCAAAATATATAGGCGAATTAGAAATGGCGATACGCACAAACATCATCTGCATTAGTAATACATGCACCATTACAGAATTTGTTGTAGACTGGGTTCACAAGAGTGAAGTTCACGGTCAGTATACAGACCACAACCTCTAGCCTCGTGGAGAGTATCCCGATCCAAACTCACACCCTAGTGTGTCTATGGCAATACGCTCCTGTAAACACAGCCTGACAGGAACGACCCCTTATAAATGAAAGTGTGCCCCTCTAACCCCTGCAATTACCTGGTGGGGAAAGTCATATCTTGACAAGTAATACTGCCAATTCTCTAACCATAAGTTGTGCATTTCCAGAGCTGGGAAATGGGAGTTCAATACTAGAAGACGTCAACTAGGTTCCAGTCCCACCTCAAGGAAGTATGGCAACAGGTGTGATAAGACTATTAGAAAAACTACTGCCACACACATGGCTGTATATATTGGCAGAAGTGTGAGGGCAAGAGTGCCTGTGTATGGACATGTCAGAGGCTAGAGAGGAAAGCTTGGTCCCCTTTAGCTTATGGCAATGTTTTACCTCAGCTCACATTTGGGCCATAGCATTGTAAAAGAGGTAGACACATTTACCCACTGACCTTACTATTCATAAGGAACTGCTGTCTACACTTTAGTTTCCCACTGTATATAGTCAGTGTGGGGATGTGGGCTACAGAACAACACAGGGCGATGACACTGTTACCTGAACCCTTCAGCTGCCCTACAATTTGCAGGCAGTAAAACCAGTACAAAGTTTGGCTGCCTCCCTGCAGAGCTGTCACACACGTCTCCACGGTGTATACACTCACAAAACTCTGGCTTACCTCACACAGCGAGCAGGGACTAGGAGAACCCTGTGCATCGGTTGCCTCACATCTGCCCGCTGTGTGCTCCCGCCTGCAGTCACCGGCTCGGCCGCTCGTTACGTTCCGCCCTCAGATTCCTGCTCCACACAGCGCGCACCGCCGCACACCAACCACAACAAGACAGGGCCAGGCAGCATGGCTTCTTCCTGCTCACTGCTAATAACAGCGCCTGCTGACTCAGTACCCACGCTTCACTTCACAGACAAGAGCCGGCTGCTTCTTTGCTGAACTGGGCGGGCCCCGAAGCATTCCGGGCCCAGTCGCAGCTGCGACCTCGGTAGTTACGCCCCTCACTATTTCTATTCTCGTGTCAGGCCCTCATTTGTTTAAATATGAACACTACTGGCTGCATGTCCATCTGCTGGATTGTGTGTAGTGGAAGACCTGTTGGTCCCTATTACTCGTATACTATCTATACCGTGGTGGAAGTGATGCCACTTTTGTGGTGTCTGTCAGTAATTTTTGGAAATGTGAACACTCCTGGTTGGGTCTCTTTAAATGCGTGTTGCCTGTAGCAGTAGGCCTCCGACACCGTCAGGCCTTCACTTCCTTGGACTTAACTACCCGTGTTACTATCCTTAAATTTTTCTGACAATGGTAGTCAACGAAACTGATATTTGTGCCACCTGAGTGTGGCTCTGCATGAAAGCAGGTAGACGCGTTGCACGTGGTGTCAGGGCTCCCAGCACAGCAGATCTACACCCATCCCTCACCCACCTCGTCTTACTTTGACGTTCAATTGAAAGCTGTAAATGCTGTCCCAGACCCCGATACCTCATGCCTGGTTGATGGCTGCAGTGCCATGCTACAATTTGTACTGTGGGTGAATTGAAGCCACTTTCCTGGAGTCTGTCCCTCATTTGATGTGTTCTGGCAGCATTTGGGGCCGTTATAAGGTGTTGTGCATGCGTTTGTTTTTGCCTCCCATTGACATAAATGGCATTCAGCTATGTTCGGAGAAAATTGCAAATTCAGCTATTGCAATCCAAACCGAACATTGAAATATTCGCTCATTTCTACTAAGGACTAATAAAAATAAGAGGTCAAATTCCTTTATATGATCTAATGAGCTGAGGGGAACTGTGCAAAGTGTCCATTTCAAGGATATTTTCATATATGCCACAGTGCCATCTTTTTGCAGTGAAAACTCGCAAAACTTTTGCACAGTGTAGAGTTGAGCAAAAATGTTGCGACTTGACTACAGATTTGCCAGCCATGCCAAAACATGAGAACCTGTGGAGAAGCCAGGTAGGGGTAGGGCTATATCCACCTGTCAAATTTATGAAAACTGACGACTACCACTTGAATAAGCATTTCTGACGAGGCACACAAAGGTGCACTCTATTTGAGAAAGTTCATTAAGTAGCATGCGTAATGAATTCAGTGTATCGTACTTCAGTGAGCCCTTCATCATGACTGGTCTGAGCAACAACAGTATAAATGAAATGGCCACTATGTGTCTAATTTGCATAGCAGAGCTGTTATGATGCATTCCATGCACTAAACACAAATATGGATCCATGCTCTTCTGGCACCACAGAATAAAGCAGAAGCAACATGGAGGAAATTACATGGCAGTACTGAGAGGTGTAGCTGTGAATCCAGCACTGGGATAAGCTAGCAACAATCTGAACAATTTGTTGTTCTGCTTCTTTCTTCTTCTGCCTTCCCTCTCAGTTTTGTGTAATAGGAGGTGTAATCTGACTCCTCACTGTGGTGGCATAGCATCTTGTTTTCAGCAAGACAGATTTGAGTGGGTTTCTCTTAAGAGTAAATGATGAGTTCAGGAGACAGTAGAAGGGGCTCATAAGTGGAGAAATAAGCAGACATTTCTGATGACCTATATTAAAAGGTTTCTTACACTTATCTGCATTAATTTATGCTTCGCTTATTGAAATGCACAGTTCAGATTTAAAGAAACACGTTCCATATGTAGAATATGTGCATCGAAAAGCAAACTGTCCATACAGCAAGTGTGAAAGTACACTAACGAACATCCGTGTCATCGCCTCTCCCTGCAGTGATCGCTTTCAGCTTTCAGACAGTGGTTCATTAACGGGTGCTTAAATTCTTCCTTCTAGTTAATCTGTCATCAAGTCATTAAAGCCCTTTAAGCACCACAAACTGGCAGAGATGGCATTCTGCTCACGAACATCTGTGGTACACTTTATTCCGGCACTTGAAAGACCCTTCAGTCCAAGTCTCAGTAGATGTGTGGAGATCAAATTTATGAAACGTTGCATTGGGCCAATAAAATCTTCATTCTTTACAATTGGAATATTTGAGTACTGTCTTTTTTCTTCTATACATACAGTCATGGCCAAAAGTGTTGGCACCCTTGAAACTGGTCCACAAAATAAAGTATTCCTCTGAGAAATCTATTGCAGTTCCCCATGTTTTGTTATGCAATATGTACACTCTCAAGGTTTACAAGTCCATCTCCAAAGATCTTGATATTCATTTTTCCACGGTGCACAACATAATCAAGAAGTTTACAACCCATGGTATTGTAGCTAATCTCCCTGGACAGAAGAAAAATTGATGAAAGGTTGCAAAGCAGTATAGCCCAGATAATAGATAAGCAGCCCCAATCAAGTTTTAAAGAAATTAAAGCTGTCCTGCAGGCTCAGGTCCCTGCTGCTGACACAGACATAAAAAAGCTAGACTGCAGTTGCCAAAATGTACACGAGTAAACCAAAATCCTACTGGGAAAGCGTCTTATGGACAGATGAGACAAATATAGAGCTTTTTGGTAAAGCACATCATTCTACTGTTTACCAAAAACGGAATTGCTGCCTCAGGCACTGGGTACCTTGAATGTAGGCAAGACATCATGAAATCTGAAGATTAACAAAAAGGAGTTTGGGTCGCAATGTAGGGCCCAGTGTCAGAAAGCTGGATTTGCATCCAAGACATCTTCCACCATCACAGCTGTGGGCTGCTACTTTTAGGCTGGAGGGGCAATGTCCATGGCCCCTTACCAGCATGAGAATACCAACCACCAGCTGTCTGCTTTAGCAAGGTTGGATATCAAAATAGGGTGACCAAAGACCGTTTTTTTCATTATTTATTAAAATAATTAAAAAAACTGCGTGGGGACCCCTCTATTCTTGATAACCAGCCAAGATGAAGCTGACAGCTGACGGCTGCAGTACCCAGTTGTGAGTTTTGCCTGGCTGGTCATTAAAAACACAGGAGAACCCACACAGGTTTTTTTTTTAACTAATTTACAGTGCAGTTATTAGCGGCAGCAGGTGTCAGCTGATGGGAGCTGTAGTTCCATCAGCTGACACCAGTGACCAGAGGTAAACCTTTTACCTCCGATCACAGCGGAGCGCTCACGCTGTCTTCTGACAATGTGGGAACTGCGGCTCTCTGACCGGCGGGGATGATTTCACTGCCGATCACAAACGCTGCGCCGGTGTTTCCCACACTGTCACACAGCTTGGGAAACACCAGCTTTTGTGCTGTGTATGTTTGGCTATAATCAGTGATTTAATTGACAATTAAATCGGCGAATATTGTAAGTTCGGTGATCGTGAGCCGAACCGAACACTGAAATAATCACTCATCTCTACTAGTGATGAGCGAGCTTGCTCAGATGCTGGTTTTTTTTTTAGCTTTTTGTGGTCTTACAGTGTGGACAGGTGGTCTAGTCAATAGAGACTTCACTTTGTTAATGGCACAGTGACAAGCCCCTACTACTTGAATCACATCATTAATCCTGTCATTGTTCCTCTGCACGAACAACACAGGCCTAATGTCATCTTCATGGATGACAATGCCCCAGCTCATCGAGGTCGCATCATTTGGGAACGGCTGCTGGGGACTGAGGAGCCTCAAATTGAGCGGCCTGCTCTTCCTTCAGACTTGAATTCCATAGAAAACCTATGGGATCAGCTGAATTGCCATGTAGAGGTTCGTAACTCTGTACCCCAGAATCTCAATGACCTGAGGGCTGCCCTTCAAGAAGAGTGGGATGCCATGCCAAAGCAGACAATAACTCGACTTGTCAACAGCAGGAGACATCGTTGTCAGCTGTAATAGATGCTCAAGGCCACATGACAAGTTACTGAGACATTGACACTTTTTGTTGAAGTATACCCACCACTGTTGTTGGCTTTTGCTTCAATAAATTGTTTGAGATGAGGAAATCACCATTGCATACTTCTACTTAAATGCCTTACTTTCCTGATAAAATATCACTGTAGCATGAACTTTAAGCTTTTCATAATTTTTGCCCGGAAGCTACAGTCATGGACAAAAATTTTGAGAATGAGACAAATATTAATTTTTACAAAGCCTACTGCTTCATTTTTATAATGGCAATTTGCATATACTCCTGAATGTCAGAGTGATCAGCTTAACAGCAATTACTGTACTTGCAAAGTCAATATTTGCCCAGAAAATGAACTTTAACCCCCAAAACACATTTCAACATCATTGCAGTCCTGCCTTAAAAGGAGCAGCTAACATCGTTTTAGTGATCGATCCATTAACACAGGTGTGGGTGTTGATGAGGACAGGGCTGGCGATCAATCAGTCATGATTAAGTAAGAATGGCATCACTGGACACTTTAAAAGGAGGCTGGTGCTTGGTATCATTGTTTCTCTTCAGTTAACCATGGTTATCTCTAAAGAAACCATCATTGCACTGCACAAAAATGGCCTAACAGGGAAGAGTATCGCAGCTACAAAGATTGCACCTCAGTCAACAATCTATCGCATCATCAAGAACTTCAAGGAGAGAGCTTCCATTGTTGTCAAAAAGGCTCCAGGGTGCCCAAGAAAGACCAACAAGCGCCAGGACCGCATCTTAAAACTGTTTCAGCTGCGGGATCGGACTACCAGCAGTGCCGAGCTTGCTCAGGAATGGCAGCAGGCTGGTGGGAGTGCTTCTGCACGCACTATGAGGCGGAGACTCTTTGAGCAAGGCCTGGTTTCAAGGAGGGCAGCAAAGAAGCCACTTCTCTCCAGAAAAAACATCAGGGACCGACTGATATTCTGCAAAAGGTACAGGGAGTGGACTGCTGAGGACTGGGGCAAAGTCATTTTCTCTGATGAATCCCCTTTTCGATTGTTTGGGACATCTGGAAAACAGCTTATTCGGAGAAGAAGAGGTGAGCGCTACCACCAGTCTTGTCTCATGCCAACTGTAAAGCATCCTGAAACCATTCATGTGTGGGGTTGCTTCTCAGCCAAGGGAATCGGCTCACTCGCAGTCTTGCCTAAAAACACCGCCATGAATAAAGAATGGTACCAGAATGACCTCCAAGAGCAACTTCTCCCAACCGTCCAAGAGCAGTTTGGCGCCCAACAATGCCTTTTCCAGCATGATGGAGCACCTTGCCATAAAGCAAAGGTGATAACTAAATGGCTCATGGAACAAAACATAGAGATTTTGGGTCCATGGCCTGGAAACTCCCCAGATCTTAATCCCATTGAGAACTTGTGGTCAATCATCAAGAGACGGGTGGACAAACAAAAACCAAGAAATTCTGGCAAAATGCAAGCATTGATTATGCAAGAATGGACTGCTATCAGTCAAGATTTGGTCCAGAAGTTGATTGAGAGCATGCCAGGGAGAATTGCAGAGGTCTTGAAGAAGAAGGGTTAACACT
Source organism: Ranitomeya imitator (assembly GCF_032444005.1). Classification (NCBI taxonomy): domain Eukaryota; kingdom Metazoa; phylum Chordata; class Amphibia; order Anura; family Dendrobatidae; genus Ranitomeya; species Ranitomeya imitator. Next base: position 770,259,830 of record NC_091283.1, read on the forward strand.
GCAAATATTGACTTGCTGCATTAACTCATTCTAACTGTCAATATAACCTATTGGTACTCATAATATGATTGCAATTATATTTCTGTATGTGACATAAACATCAGACAAACACTAATAAAAACCAGAGGGCAGCAGATCATGTGAAAATATAATTTTGGTGTCATTCTCAAAACTTTTGGCCATGACTGTAAATACCTCTAACTTTCTGTGAGTAGAGCAAGTGTGGGGAAGTTGATGGGAAAAGTTGTCCACCAAAGAAATAGGCAAACAGCTTTAAAAGCGTATGGCCATTACATAACAGGCTAGGTTCACACTGCAGGGTCCATTCAGCAAATATCCTAGGAAAGTAAAAGCCTGGAATATATCGGGCCCATATGTGAACCGCTCACAAAGCCGTACAATTGTCATTTAGGATTAACCACAAGAAACAAAAATCAAAGACAAAACTAAGGTGAGAACAATCCCGAGCTGCTTGTGTGTGACTATCAGGGCTCTATTCACCCGGCACAGCTCTCTCCACCGCGGTGTGTGCTGTTGTTTCGCAGGCTGCAGCTGCGTACATAAGACTTATTTACCATGCTTGTTGTTGGGTATAACAAGCTGCGTAGGTGAGCATCTGTTCCCGGCGGCTTCTTTCTTTTGGTTGATCGTCGAAATGAAACTGCTGAACGTTGAGAACTGGCCCTTCGCTGCTCTCTCCATCCCCTGTAATTAAAAAACGTAATTACTACAGAATCTACTTTACAGCAAGTGTCCCCCCATGAATTGTACGGTGCCGTCACTAGCATGGAGTATCATTACAAGAAAACTGACTTTTTCACATTGCATAATTGTGAAGTGTGGTGTAATACATGTGGGTGCCAAATACTTATACAACACTGCAGTAAAGGGACTGTCATATTTGTTCTTCGGGAGCGCACTGCTACTCTGCTTCTTAGCTGCCAGTGCGCTCTTGATTGAAAATTCGTGTCAGCGGCATAGCTGAGCTGCCAGCCCGATCTGTGCACTCTCCATTGCTGCTTTGGAGGGGGGGGGGGGTTTCCTTAGCATTAACAGAGGAGGGCATGGGAACAGCCAGAAAGCGCGAGCTCTTTGCCTGTGAACGGGTCATGGCAGAGGTGGCTATTTATCTAGGCAATGAGCTAAAGCTACCAAAAATTTAATTATTTAAATATATTTTTTTTAACCAGAAGTAAATGGCTTTTACAAGCACTTTGCTATTCTGACCATTCCAAAACACTGGACAACTCCTTTAATCTGCATGAGCATCTTCTGTTAACAATAGGCCTCTTGACTCCAAAGCCTGTTGGCCGAGCAAAGCTTTGGAGGATCATTCGGCCGGCAACCGAGCAGTGGTGAACTAATCTACATTTTGATATGTAATGATATCATAATTTATTAAAATGACCAAAATAGTGCAAAAAAAAAATAAAAATTATATATATATATATATATATATATATATATATATATATATATATATATGTATATATATATATATATATATATATATATATACACACACACCAGATGGTGGCCCGATTCTCACGCATCGGGTATTCTAGAATATACATGTCCGCGTAGTATATTGCCCAGCCACATAGTATATTGCCCAGTCACGTAGTATACAGCACAGAGCTACGTAGTATACAGCACAGTCACGTAGTATACTGCCAAGTCACGTAGTATATTGGCCAGTCACTTAGTATGCACCATATCCCTGTTAAAAAAAAAAAAAAAAAAAGAATTAAAATAAAAAATAGTTACATACTCGCCTTCCGGATCGAAGCGGCCGGTTACCGATGCTCGTCGCTCGTTTTTAACATTAGATATTTTTACTATTCATGCTGCATAGGCAGCACGAATAGTAAAAAGTTGGTCACACAGGGTTAATAGCAGCGTTAACCGAGTGCGTTACACCGCGGTCAATGCTGCCATTAACCCTGTGTGAGCGCTGACCGGAGGGGAGTATGCAGGCGCTGGGCACTGACTGCGGGGAGGAAGGAGCGGCCATTTTCTTTCGGATTATGCCCGTCGCTGATTGGTTGCGGCAAAACAGCCACGACCAATCAGCGACGTGGATTTCCATGACAGACAGAGGCCGCGACCAATGAATATCTGTGAGACAGAAGGACAGACAGAAAGACGGAAGTGATCCTTAGACATACTATCTATATCTATATATCTATCTATATATCTCTATATATCTATCTATATATCTCTATATATCTATCTATCTATCTCTCTCTCTATCTATCTATCTATCTATCTCTCTCTATCTATCTATCTATCTCTATCTATCTATCTATCTATATATATATATAGTATTTTATTTTTATTTTTTATCAAAAAAGAAAAGCAGCACAAGAAATAATAGAAAAAAGTGGACTTTATTGCCTGAGCAGGCGTGGCAACGTTTCGGATATAAGAATCCTTTTTCTTATATCCGAAACGTTGCCACGCCTGCTCAGGCAATAAAGTCCACTTTTTTCTATTATTTCTTGTGCTGCTTTTCTTTTTTTGAGATTATTACTGGAGGCCGTTTGGACTGCTGGTTGGGAGAGCTTTACACACCATTGAGGTAGTACTAGATGCTGTTCCTGTTATATATATATATATACATATACACTTACATACATATACACCCTATACCCTGGTCGGGTTGTCGTACTACACTGGGGGAGTCTTGGAAGGGGACAGCCATGACTACTTAGAAAGCTGGAGGCAATGATCATTAGAAAGAAGGGAAGAGAAAATTAAGAATTCCATTTTTTATACAACACAGCATTAGCCACCATAAAGTAAGGCTCTACTGACACCATTGACTGAGTCAAGATTTGCAGGGATGTATTTGGAACAGCATCATATCCATATTTTTATTTTTCTTTAATATGACCACATCCGGCTTTACCGACCTTGCCCAAAAGTGTACAATTGCGGTGCCTAACTTCATTGATGGCCGGTAGCACTGGCTCATTTGCTGATTTTTGTTTCTTTATTGTTGACATGTAGCATTAATCTAATTCTTGTGTTTTTCACAAAGTACCGTAATCACCTTGCGGTACATGAAAGTGATCAATGATTGCAATATAATCCGTATTCAGGAGAATTAGAATAAGCAAACTAAGGATTAAAGATCACAAACAGCAAAAGATTTGTCTTCCTTTACAATGAGATCAACAGATTGTAAAATAAAAGAGACAAAGCCATGGGAAATAAACGTCATGTAATAATGCTCGTGTAGTAAGCAGTGTTTATCTCTACTACTTCCACTCCGATGTGGGAAAAGAGGAACAAAAAAAGAAAGAAAATCTGCAAATGACTTCCTCTCTCCAAGTCTCTATTTTACATGGATTGTTGCTGTGGAATAATGTCTCATTCTCTCATTTGTGAAGACACCAGATGTCATGTCTGTAACAGTTCGGTCCAAGATCTTTGGATTTGGAAGAGTATGCTACAATCTGGACACGTCATGGGAACAAAAAACACAAACAATACAAATCTTCAATAGAAATTCATCAACAGATCGACGTTATTAAATAATCGCGCATACTCTACATACTTTGTTATGCATTTTTTTATGTTTCTTAGGCTAGGTTCACATTTGCGTTGGGCAGAGCTGCGGAGGGTTGCGTACTTCTTCTCTGAAGCCCCACCTACTGCAGCACCTCTTCCATTCAGCTCCGCCTACATCTGCATGCGTCCTGCGTACTTATCTTTAACATTTGGTACGCAGGCCATGCGGATGTATGCAGATGCGTCGTTTTGACGCTGCGCTGACCCCAACAAAATGCAACATGTTGCGTTCTACGCAGTTTGGCGCAGTGTCAAAACGATGCATGCAGAGGCATCCGCATACATCCGCATGTGGCCTGCGTACCCAATGTTAAAGATAGGTACCCAGGACGCATGCAGATGCAGGCGGAGCTGAATGGAAGAGGTGCGGCAGAGGGCGGGGCTTAACGGAGGAACTATGCAGCCCTGCCCAACACAAATGTGAACCTAGCCTTAAGGGGTTTTCCACCGCTGTTACATTATCATCTATGTCTGTTCGACTGGAGTCGGAAACCCGGCACCTCCGACGATCAGCTGTTATCAGTGCCAGCCCGCTGCCGGCTGGAAGTACTCACTTACAAGGCTGGTCTATCTTCTTAGGCCGGCTTCACACTCAGCGTATGAAAATACGGTCCGTATATTACGGCCGTAATACGCTGAAAAGTCCCGAAAATAGTGGTCCGTAGCTCCTCCGTAGGCAGGGTGTGTCAGCGTTTTTTGCGCATGGCATCCTCCGTATGTAATCCGTATGGCATCCGTACTGCGTGGTTTTCTCGCAGGCTTGCAAAACCAACATACGCCTATACAAGGGATCCATGTGTCCCAAAAAAAAAAATATATATATATATATATATATATATATATATATATATATATATATATATATATATATTGTCAGTAGACACATATATGTATACATATTAATATTTATTCCAGCGCTATACAGCTTGAAAGCCGGTAATTCAATTACCGGCTTTTTCTTTCTCCTTCCTAAAACCCGACATGATTTGAGACATGGTTTACATACAGTAAACCATGTCTTCTCTCCATTTTTTTTGCAGATTCCACACTACTAATGTCAGTAGTGTGTATCTGCAAAATTTGGCCGTTCTAGCTCTTAAAATAAAGGGTTAAATGGCAGAAAAAATTGGCGTGGGCTCCCGCGCAATTTTCTCCGCCAGAGTAGTAAAGCCAGTGACTGAGGGCAGATATTAATAGCCTGGAGAGGGTCCATGGTTATTGGCCCCCCCTGGCTAAAAATATCTGCCCCCAGCCACCCCAGAAAAGGCACATCTGGAAGATGCGCCTATTCTGGCACTTGGCCACTCTCTTCCCATTCCCATGTAGCGGTGGGATATGGGGTAATGAAGGGTTAATGCCACCTTGCTATTGTAAGGAGACATTAAGCCAAATTAATAATGGAGAGGCGTCAATTATGACACCTATCCATTATTAATCCAATTGTAGTAAAGGGTTAAATAAAAGACAAACACATTATTTAAAATTATTTTAATGAAATAAAAACAATGGTTGTTGGAGTATTTTATTCTACGCCCAATCCAGTCACTGAAAACCCTCGTTCTGTAAGTAAAAAAACATAATAAACCAACAATATACTTACCCTCCGCAGATCTGTAACGTCCAACGATGTAAATCCTTCTGAAGGGGTTAAAACATTTTGCAGCAAGGAGTTCCGCTAATGCAGGCTGCTCCTTGCTGCAAAACCCCGGGGAATGAGGCTAAATATAGATCAATGCTCTATATTTAGCTTCATTTGCGGTGAGGCGCCCTCTGCTGGATGTTCATAGATCGTGGGAACTTTCCTAGAATGATCTATATTTAGCCTCATTCCCCGGGGTTTTGCAGCAAGGAGCAGCCTGCATTAGCAGAACTCCTTGCTGCAAAATGTTTTAACCCCTTCAGAAGGATTTACATCGTTGGACGTTACAGATCTGCGGAGGGTAAGTATATTGTTGGTTTATTATGTTTTTTTACTTACAGAACGAGGGTCTTCAGTGACTGGATTGGGCGTAGAATAAAATACTCCAATCACCATTGTTTTTATTTCATTAAAATAATTTTAAATAATGTGTTTGTGTTTTATTTAACCCTTTACTACAATTGGATTAATAATGGATAGGTGTCATAATTGACGCCTCTCCATTATTAATTAGGCTTAATGTCACCTTACAATAGCAAGGTGGGGTTTGGGAAGAGAGTGGCCAAGTGCCAGAATAGGCGCATCTTACAGATGTGCCTTTTCTGGGGTGGCTGGGGGCAGATATTTTTAGCCAGGGGGGGGGCCAATAACCATGGACCCTCTCCAGGCTATTAATATCTGCCCTCAGTCACTGGCTTTACTACTCTGGCGGAGAAAATTGCGCGGGAGCCCACGCCAATTTTTTCCGCCATTTAACCCTTTATTTTAAGAGCTAGAACGGCCAAATTTTGCAGATACACACTACTGACATTAGTAGTGTGGAATCTGCAAAAAAAATGGAGAGAAGACATGGTTTACTGTATGTAAACCATGTCTCAAATCATGTCGGGTTTAGGAAGGAGAAAGAAAAAGCCGGTATTTGAATTACCGGCTTTCAAGCTGTATAGCGCTGGAATAAATATTAATATATATACATATATGTGTCTCACTGACATATATATATATATATATATATATATATATATATATATACACACCTATTCTATGTGTACACATTTATTCTACCTATTGGACTGTAAGCTGTCAGTGTGATTTTACTGTACACCGCACTGAATTACCGGCTTTTCTCTCTAACACCGCTGCGTATTTCTCGCAAGTCACACTGCTTGTCCGTGTGTAATCCGTATTTTTCACGCTTCCATAGACTTTCATTGGCGTATTTTTTGCGCAGTACGGTGACAAACGCAGCATGCTGCGATTTTGTACGGCCGTAGAAAGCCGTATAATACTGATCAGTAAAATACGGCAGATAGGAGCAGGGGCATAGAGAATAATTGTGCCGTATTTTTTGCGAGTTTTACGGACGTAGTTTCTGCGCTCTTACGTCCGTAAAACTCGCAAGTGTGAAGCCGGCCTTATAGTGACCGGGCCTCGGTACTAAACATCTGCCTCCTATTCATATTAATATGAAACGGATATGAAGTACCCTGCGGTGGCAACTATCAGAAGATGGAGCAGCCCCGTAAGGGAGTACTTCCAGCCGGCAGCGGGCTGGCACCGATAACAGGGGGTGTCGGACCCCGGTCGAGGAGATAGATGACCTATTGTGACTGCAGACTTGTGAGTCCTCACTAGAGTTGAGCGACCTTGACCTTTTTAGAGTCGAGCCGGGTTTTGCGAAACCCGACTATGTCCAAAGTCGGGTCGAGTGAAATCGGCCGATTATGACGTAAAGTCGGGATCGACCGAAACACGAAACCCAATGCAAGTCAATGGGGCAGCATAGTCGGCAGTGAGTGGGGGCCAGGAAAACACCTAGAGTGGCCATTTTAATGTCAAAACCATCCATTCTTCTTAATGAAGCTTGTCAAGCGTAATTTACCTTATAATAATTGGAAGGCATTTGAAATTGGGGGTCATTTGGCTAAAGTTGTGGGGGGTAGGGCTGGTTCAAGTAATTAGTGGGCCCAGGAAATCTGGACCACGTCACGGCAGTGGAGCAGGGAGAGGTAAGTATTTCAACTTTGCAAGTGCTGTGAACCTGAGCAAGCAGGGGGGGCCCACTCGTTGGCATTGGCACTGGCACAGGGCCCCTCAAAGTACAGCGGTGTGTTTGCACGGCGGGGGCGCCTCCCACCGGCAGCAACACTTTTGCGTACTATGAGAGGCCCTGTGCCAGTGACGTCGCCAACTAGTATTCCTCCCCCCACCTGATGAAGGAACCTGTACTTTCATCTGCACCTTCCTCTTTGTCCCCGTGTAAGGTGGTATGGTATGCGGGAAGAGCAACCTGACTTTCAGCAGGGTCACAATGTTGTTGTGTAGCGTGCACGGGGAATGTTGCGTTATGGGTCAATGTACCAGCAGACTCATCTATCACTGGCTGGGCAATGGGCACGATGAAGTGGAAACACAGATATAGGCCCAAAGAAGAAAGTGGGCTAAATGCAGTTCAAAATTGGTAACACAGGAATAACCAGGGGGCATTGCAGTGGAGGACAACTGGAATGAGAGGCTGACACAGAGAGTAGGGCCAAATCAGTAAGTAGTCGAAATGCAGTTCAAAATTGGCAACCGTAGTAAACAGGCGGCACAGCTTTGTTCAGTGGAGGAGAACAGCAAGGAGTGGCAGACACCGATAGTAGGCCCCAAACCAACTAGTACGCCAAATGCAGTTGTTCCATTTAACCACAATTTAATGAGAGCCTGAAGATAGAAGCTCAGGAAAGGCAACCTGGGGAACACCTTGGAGTGTAACACACCATCTCTCTCCACCCCATACCCATTTTGTATGGCCTAATGCAGTGTACTTTTCTACAACTACTAAACGAGAGTCGGAAGACCGAAGCAATGGCAAGGAAACCTGGGGAACACCTTAGAGTGTAACACACCCTCTCTCTACACCCCATACCCAATTTGAAGGCCTAATGCAGTGTAGTTTCCAAGAACTACTAAACGAGAGCCGGAAGATCGAAGCTCAGGAAAGGCAACCTGGGGAACACCTTGGAGTGTAACACACCCTCTCGCTACACCCCATACCCAATTTGAAGGCCTAATGCAGCGTAGTTTCCAACAACTACTAAACGAGAGCCGGAAGATCGAAGCTCAGGAAAGGCAACCTGGGGAACACCTTGGAGTGTAACACACCCTCTCTCTACACCCCATACCCAATTTGTAGGCCTAATGCAGCGTAGTTTCCGACAACTACTAAACGAGAGCCGGAATATCGAAGCTCAGGAAAGGCAACCTGGGGAACACCTTGGAGTGTAACACACCCTCTCTCTACACCCCATACCCAATTTGAAGGCCTAATGCAGTGTAGTTTCCAAGAACTACTAAACGAGAGCCGGAAGATCGAAGCTCAGGAAAGGCAACCTGGGGAACACCTTGGAGTGTAACACACCCTCTCGCTACACCCCATACCCAATTTGAAGGCCTAATGCAGCGTAGTTTCCAACAACTACTAAACGAGAGCCGGAAGATCGAAGCTCAGGAAAGGCAACCTGGGGAACACCTTGGAGTGGAACACACCATCTCTCTACACCCCATACCCAATTTGAAGGCCTAATGCAGAGTAGTTTCCAAGAACTACTAAACGAGAGCCGGAAGATCGAAGCTCAGGAAAGGCAACCTGGGGAACACCTTGGAGTGTAACACAACGTCTCTCTACACGACGGAAGGGCTGATTCTTAGGAAGGAAGGCTGTTGGAAATAAGCATTGCGCGTCCGAGGGTGATTATATTCTTATTAGGTATATACTCACCCTCGGACGCGCCCTGCTTCTTTATTTGGAATGAATGTTTATTTGCAATGTGGTGTTGACTTTCTCTATTATTTTGGTAATTAATGATTTTATTATTTTCATTATTTTGCATCTTCTCGGCAATAATATAAAGAAGACGCGACAGGACAACACTCGGTGGATGCCATATGTGTGTTTTCAATTTAAAAAAACTTTCAGTTAACTACTTGCAGGAGAAAGTAATTGTAGCTGGTGGCCATTTTTAGTACTGTACCAGATTAGAGTTGTGTGTTTGTTTTTAATGTTAAAATGTCTGCATTTGATATCTCACCAGTATTTTCTTTTTTATAAGCAAAATACTTATTTTTATATTTTCTGATGTTGGTTCCAGGGGTACACGGCCAGCAGTGCCCTGGTCAGTGTAGTAGTAGTTGAAAGAATGGACCGCAGACAGGCATCGAAGGCCTAAAATAATAACACATGGCTGTAGGCAATTTTAAATTGGTTCCAGGGGTACACGGACAGCAGTGGTGTGGTCAGTGGAGGCCTAGTGGAAGGAGTGACCGCAGACAGGCATCGAAGGCCTAAAATAATAACACATGGCTGTAGGCAATTTTAAATTGGTTCCAGGGGTACACGGGCAGCAGTGACCTGGTCAGTGTAGTAGTAGTTGAAAGAATGGACCGCAGACAGGCATCGAAGGCCTAAAATAAAAAAATTGGGCTGGCTGTAGGCAATTTTAAATTGGTTCCAGGGGTACACGGGCAGCAGTGGTGTGGTCAGTGGAGGCCTAGTGGAAGGAGTGACCGCAGACAGGCATCGAAGGCCTAAAATAATAACACATGGCTGTAGGCAATTTTAAATTGGTTCCAGGGGTACACGGACAGCAGTGACCTGGTCAGTGTAGTAGTAGTTGAAAGAATGGACCGCAGACAGGCATCGAAGGCCTAAAATAAAAAAATTGGGCTGGCTGTAGGCAATTTTAAATTGGTTCCAGGGGTACACGGGCAGCAGTGGTGTGGTCAGTGGAGGCCTAGTGGAAGGAGTGACCGCAGACAGGCATCGAAGGCCTAAAATAATAACACATGGCTGTAGGCAATTTTAAATTGGTTCCAGGGGTACACGGGCAGCAGTGACCTGGTCAGTGTAGTAGTAGTTGAAAGAATGGACCGCAGACAGGCATCGAAGGCCTAAAATAAAAAAATTGGGCTGGCTGTAGGCAATTTTAAATTGGTTCCAGGGGTACACGGGCAGCAGTGGTGTGGTCAGTGGAGGCCTAGTGGAAGGAGTGACCGCAGACAGGCATCGAAGGCCTAACATAACAAACTTGGGCTGGCTGTAGGCACTTTTAAATTGGTTCCAGGGGTACACGGGCAGCAGTGGTCTGGTCAGTGGAAGTCTAGTGGAAGGAGTGACCGCAGACAGGCATCGAAGGCCTAAAATAATAACACATGGCTGTAGGCAATTTTAAATTGGTTCCAGGGGTACACGGACAGCAGTGACCTGGTCAGTGTAGTAGTAGTTGAAAGAATGGACCGCAGACAGGCATCGAAGGCCTAAAATAAAAAAATTGGGCTGGCTGTAGGCAATTTTAAATTGGTTCCAGGGGTACACGGGCAGCAGTGGTGTGGTCAGTGGAGGCCTAGTGGAAGGAGTGACCGCAGACAGGCATCGAAGGCCTAAAATAATAACACATGGCTGTAGGCAATTTTAAATTGGTTCCAGGGGTACACGGGCAGCAGTGACCTGGTCAGTGTAGTAGTAGTTGAAAGAATGGACCGCAGACAGGCATCGAAGGCCTAAAATAAAAAAATTGGGCTGGCTGTAGGCAATTTTAAATTGGTTCCAGGGGTACACGGGCAGCAGTGGTGTGGTCAGTGGAGGCCTAGTGGAAGGAGTGACCGCAGACAGGCTTCCAAGGCCTAACATAACAAACTTGGGCTGGCTGTAGGCACTTTTAAATTGGTTCCAGGGGTACACGGGCAGCAGTGGTCTGGTCAGTGGAAGTCTAGTGGAAGGAGTGACCGCAGACAGGCTTCCAAGGCCTAACATAACAAACTTGGGCTGGCTGTAGGCACTTTTAAATTGGTTCCAGGGGTACACGGGCAGCAGTGGTCTGGTCAGTGGAAGTCTAGTGGAAGGAGTGACCGCAGACAGGCTTCCAAGGCCTAACATAACAAACTTGGGCTGGCTGTAGGCACTTTTAAATTGGTTCCAGGGGTACACGGGCAGCAGTGGTCTGGTCAGTGGAAGTCTAGTGGAAGGAGTGACCGCAGACAGGCTTCGAAGGCCTAACATAACAAAATTGGGCTGGCTGTAGGCACTTTAAATTGGTTCCAGGGGTACATGGGCAGCAGTGTATGGTCAGTGGAAGTCTAGTGGAAGGAGTGACGGCAGACAGTCTTCGAAGGCCTAACATAACAAAATTGGGCTGACTGTAGGCACTTTTAAATTGGTTCCAGGGTAACACGGCCAGCAGTGGCCTGGTCAGTGTAGTAGTTGTAGAAAGAAGGGACCGCAGACAGGCTTCGAAGGCCTAACATAACAAAAATGTCAAAACAATGGTATTGTCAGTGCCAGGCATTGAAGGATGTCAGCGGCTAGACTACACATTGGTGAAGCTGTGAGAGATAATTTTGCTAGTGGTAGAGCACTGTTTGAGCTGGGGGGGGGAACTGTCTTGTGGCCGGCGGTACAGGCACAGGGCCCCTCATATTACAACGGTGTGTCTGACGTTGGGTGCGCACCACCACCGCCAGAGACACTTTATTGTACTATGAGGGACCCAGTGGCAGTGCCGTCGACCAAAAGCGGCCACACCCACCTCTTCAGACAAACAGCACTCTCAAGGGTCCAAGCGCAAAGTGGCGATAGCACGGCCCCGTGTGGGGAGTTTGGCCATTTCGTGAGGTGGAAACATGTCGTATGCTGGACAATCAGGTGAAGAAAATTACGAGATTGGAAAAGTCATTCAGAATAGTCCACAGGCAAGACCTTTTCATAGGAAAGCTAGGTGTCAGCCGGGCAGGGTGGGGCAAAAGATTTTGAAATCCAGTTGTGGTTCATTTTAATGAAGGTTAGATCATCTACATTTTGGGTAGCCAGACGAGTCCTTTTTTCTGTTAGTATTGAACCTGCAGCACTGAATACTCTTTCTGATAGGACACTAGCTGCCGGGCAAGCAAGCTCCTGCAATGCATATTCTGCCAATTCTGGCCAGGTGTCTAATTTGGATGCCCAGTAATCAAATGGGAATGACGGTTGAGGGAGAACGTCGATAAGGGATGAAAAATAGTTTGTAACCATACTGGACAAATGTTGTCTCCTGTCACTTTGAATTGATGCTGCAGTACCTGTCCTGTCTGCGGTCATAGAAAAATCACTCCACAACCTGGTCAGAAAACCCCTCTGTCCAACGCCACTTCTGATTTCTGCCCCTCTAACACCTCTGGTCTGCTGGCCCCTGGAGCTCGTGTGAGAACGATCACGGGCGCTGTGTGCAGGGAATGCCAGAAGCAAACGGTCAACAAGAGTTGATTGTTTTGTTGCTAATATTAGTTCCAAGTTCTCATGTGGCATAATATTTTGCAATTTGCCTTTATAGCGAGGATCAAGGAGGCAGGCCAACCAGTAATCGTCATCGTTCATCATTTTTGTAATGCGTGTGTCCCTTTTGAGGATACGCAAGGCATAATCCGCCATGTGGGCCAAAGTTCCCGTTGTCAAATCTGCGGTTGTGCTTGGTTGAGGGGCAGTTGCAGGCAAATCTACGTCACTTGTGTCCCTCAAAAAACCAGAACCCGGCCTTGCCACGCCACCAATTTCCCGTGCCCCCGGGAAAGCTTCCTCATTAAAAATATACTCATCCCCATCATCCTCCTCATCCTCCACCTCCTCTTCGCCCGGTACCTCGTCATGTACACTGCCCTGACCAGACAATCGCTGACTGTCATCAAGGCTTTCCTCTTCCTCTGGTGCAGACGCCTGATCCTTTATGTGCGTCAAACTTTGCATCAGCAGACGCATTAGGGGGATGCTCATGCTTATTATGGCGTTGTCTGCACTAACCAGCCGTGTGCATTCCTCAAAACACTGAAGGACTTGACACATGTCTTGAATCTTCGACCACTGCACACCTGACAACTCCATGTCTGCCATCCTACTGCCTGCCCGTGTATGTGTATCCTCCCACAAAAACATAACAGCCCGCCTCTGTTCGCACAGTCTCTGAAGCATGTGCAGTGTTGAGTTCCACCTTGTTGCAACGTCTATGATTAGGCGATGCTGGGGAAGGTTCAAAGAACGCTGATAGGTCTGCATACGGCTGGAGTGTACAGGCGAACGGCGGATATGTGCGCAAAGTCCACGCACTTTGAGGAGCAGGTCGGATAACCCCGGATAACTTTTCAGGAAGCACTGCACCACCAGGTTTAAGGTGTGAGCCAGGCAAGGAATGTGTTTCAGTTGGGAAAGGGAGATGGCAGCCATGAAATTCCTTCCGTTATCACTCACTACCTTGCCTGCCTCAAGATCTACAGTGCCCAGCCACGACTGCGTTTCTTGCTGCAAGAACTCGGACAGAACTTCCGCGGTGTGTCTATTGTCGCCCAAACACTTCATAGCCAATACAGCCTGCTGACGTATGCCAGTAGCTGCCCCATAATGGGAGACCTGGTGTGCAACAGTGGCAGGTGCGGATGGAGTGTTTGTGCGACTGCGGTCTGTGGACGAGCTCTTGCTTCTGCAGGAGGACGAGGAGGAGGAGGAGGAGGGGGTGCGAACGGCTACAGACAACTGTTTACTAGACCGTGGGCTAGGCAGAACTGTCCCAAACTTGCTGTCCCCTGTGGACCCTGAATCCACCACATTTACCCAGTGTGCCGTGATGGACACGTAACGTCCCTGGCCATGCCTACTGGTCCATGCATCTGTTGTCAGGTGCACCTTTGTGCTCACAGATTGCCTGAGTGCATGGACGATGCGCTCTTTAACATGCTGGTGGAGGGCTGGGATGGCTTTTCTGGAAAAAAAGTGTCGACTGGGTAGCTCGTAGCGTGGTACAGCGTAGTCCATCAGGTCTTTGAAAGCTTCGCTTTCAACTAACCGGTAGGGCATCATCTCTAACGAGATTAGTCTAGCTATGTGGGCGTTCAAACCCTGTGTACGCGGATGCGAGGCTAAGTATTTCCTTTTTCTAACCATAGTCTCATGTAGGGTGAGCTGGACTGGAGAGCTGGAGATCGTGGAACTAGCGGGGGTGCCGGTGGACATGGCAGACTGAGAGACGGTGGGAGATGGTATTGTTGCCGCCGGTGCCCTAGATGCAGTGTTTCCTACTACGAAACTGGTGATTCCCTGACCCTGACTGCTTTGGCCTGGCAAAGATACCTGCACAGATACAGCAGGTGGTGCGCTAAATGGTGGTCCTACACTGCCGGAAGGGATGTTGCGTTGATGACTAGCTTCATTGGCCGAGGGTGCAACAACCTTAAGGGACGTTTGGTAGTTAGTCCAAGCTTTCAAATGCATGGTGGTTAAATGTCTATGCATGCAACTAGTATTGAGACTTTTCAGATTCTGACCTCTGCTTAAGGAAGTAGAACATTTTTGACAGATGACTTTGCGCTGATCAATTGGATGTTGTTTAAAAAAATGCCAGACTGCACTCTTTCTAGCATCGGATACCTTTTCAGGCATTGCAGACTGAGCTTTAACCGGATGGCCACGCTGTCCTCCACCAGGTTTTGGCTTTGCCACGCGTTTTGGGCAAGATACGGGCCCGGCAGATGGAACCTGTGGCGATGTTGATGCCTGCTGCGGCCCCTCCTCCTCCTCTGCTTCAGAACTGCTGCCGCCTGCACCCTGTTCCCCCAATGGCTGCCAATCGGGGTCAAGAACTGGGTCATCTAATAACTCTTCTTGTACCTCCTGCGCAACTTCGTCTGTGTCACCGTGTCGTTCGGTGGTATAGCGTTCGTGATGGGGCAACATAGTCTCATCAGGGTCTGATTCTTGATCAGCACCCTGCGAGGGCAATGTTGTGGTCTGAGTCAAAGGACCAGCATAGTAGTCTGGCTGTGGCTGTGCGTCAGTGCACTCCATGTCAGATTCAATTTGTAATGGGCATGGACTGTTAACTGCTTCACTTTCTAAGCCAGGGACGGTATGTGTAAAGAGCTCCATGGAGTAACCCGTTGTGTCGCCTGCTGCATTCTTCTCTGTTGTTGTTTTTGCTGAAGAGGACAAGGAAGTGACTTGTCCCTGACCGTGAACATCCACTAACGACGCGCTGCTTTTACTTTTACCAGTTTCACGAGATGAGGCAAAAGAGCTAGAGGCTGAGTCAGCAAGATAAGCCAAAACTTGCTCTTGCTGCTCCGGCTTTAAAAGCGGTTTTCCTAATCCCAGAAAAGGGAGCGTTCGAGGCCTTGTGTAGCCGGACGACGAACCTGGCTCCACAGCTCCAGACTTAGGTGCAATATTTTTTCCCCCACGACCACCTGATGCTCCACCACTACCACTACCCTCATTACCAGCTGACAATGAACGCCCCCGGCCACGACCTCTTCCACTAGACTTCCTCATTGTTTTAAAAACGTAACCAAACTAACGTTATTTGTTGCAGTCACACAACTTACACGGTGAGCTATAACTTCAGTATGATTTAGCTACCCCTTTACAGGTTGGTGAGACCACAGCGAAAATCAGGCCCAATGTTACACACTCTTTTTTTGGTGGCTGCAAATTAGAGAGATGCCCCACACGCAGGACTGTCACTGAAGCACAAATGTTAATATTAATGTCACACTATTATTTTTTTTTTATTTTTATTTTTTTCAGGAACACTTTAGAAACCCCCCAAAAAAAAAAAAATAGATTTTTGCAGGGAGAATTTAGAAAACAAATGTAACAAACTATATGCTTTCTATGGGCCACTGAGTGAGAGATGACGCACACAGGAATCAGGAGTGGCACACAAGCCCAGAGGCCAATATTTTTCTACCAATGATTGATGTAGTTATTTTCTCTGGTAGATTTTAGAACCCAAATCAAGGAAAAAAAATATAGGCTTTCTATGGACCACAATTGGAGAGAGAGAGAGAGAGAGAGAGAGAGAGAGATGGCACACCCAGGAGTCAAGACTGGCACACAAGCAGAAAGGCCAATATTAATCTCCCACTGTTTTTTTGGTTGTTTTTTTTTTTTTTTTTTCAGGGAGACTTTAGAAATAAAAATAATAAAAAAAATATGATTTTATCAGGAAGAATTTAGAAACCAAATAAAATAAAATGATTTTTTCAGGGAGAATTTAGAAAACAAATAAAACCAAAAATATGCGTTCTATGGCCCACTGACTGAGAGAGAGAGAGAGATGGAACGCTTAGTACTGGCACACAAGCCCAAAGGGCAATATTAATCTCCCTTTTTTTTTCCAGGGAGAATTTCTGAAACCCAAAAAAAAAATAAAATAGGCTTTCTATGGCCCACTATTTGTGAGAGAGATGGGACGCTCAGGACTGGCACAGATGGCACGCTCAGGACTGGCACAGAAGCCCAGAGGCCAATATTAATCTCCCTTTTTTTCTGGGAGAATTTATAAAACCAAAAAAATATTTAAATAGGCTTTCTATGGCCCACTATTTGTGAGAGAGATGGCACGCTCAGGACTGGCACAGATGGCACGCTCACAACTGGCACACAAGCCCAGAGGCCAATATTAATCTCCCTTTTTTCAGGGAGAATTTCTAAAACCCAAAAAAAAAATAAAATAGGCTTTCTATGGCCCACTATTTGTGAGAGAGATGGGACGCTCAGGACTGGCACAGATGGCACGCTCAGGACTGGCACAGAAGCCCAGAGGCCAATATTAATCTCCCTTTTTTTCTGGGAGAATTTATAAAACCAAAAAAATATTTAAATAGGCTTTCTATGGCCCACTATTTGTGAGAGAGATGGCACGCTCAGGACTGGCACAGATGGCACGCTCACAACTGGCACACAAGCCCAGAGGCCAATATTAATCTCCCTTTTTTCAGGGAAAATTTATAAAACAAAAAAAAAAATTAAATAGGCTTTCTATGGCCCACTATTTGTGAGAGAGATGGCACGCTCAGGGCTGGCTGGCACAGATGGCACGCTCAGGACTGGCACACAAGCCCAGAGGCCAATATTAATCTCCCTTTTTTTCTGGGAGAATTTATAAAACCAAAAAAATATTTAAATAGGCTTTCTATGGCCCACTATTTGTGAGAGAGATGGCACGCTCAGGACTGGCACAGATGGCACGCTCACAACTGGCACACAAGCCCAGAGGCCAATATTAATCTCCCTTTTTTCAGGGAAAATTTATAAAACAAAAAAAAAAATTAAATAGGCTTTCTATGGCCCACTATTTGTGAGAGAGATGGCACGCTCAGGGCTGGCACAGATGGCACGCTCAGGACTGGCACACAAGCCCAGAGGCCAATATTAATCTCCCTTTTTTTCAGGGAGAATTTATAAAACCAAAAAAAAAAATAAATAGGCTTTCTATGGCCCACTATTTGTGAGAGAGATGGCACACTCAGGACTGGCACACAAGCCCAAAGGCCAATATTAATCTCCCACTGTATTTTTATCAGGGAGAATTTATACACCCCACAAAAAAAAAATACAGAAAAATGAAAAGGCTTTCTATGGCCCACTATGTGAGAGAGATGGCACACACAGGGATGGCACTCTAGCAGAAATGCCAAATTGCCAATCTTAATCTCCCACCAAAAAAAAAAAAAAAAAAAAAACAGGGAATGTCCTACAATTACTATCTCCCTGCCTGCAGTAATCTCAGCCAGGTATGGCAGGCAGCTACTATCTCCCTGCCTGCAGTAATCTCAGCCAGGTATGGCAGGCAGCAATAAGGAGTGGACTGATGCACAAATGAAATAAAAAGTGTGGACAAACAAAAAAGATAGCTGTGCAGAAAGGAAGGAACAAGAGGATTTGTGCTTTGAAAAAAGCAGTTGGTTTGCACAGCGGCGTACACACAGCAATGCAGCTATCAGGGAGCCTTCTAGGGCAGCCCAATGAGCTACAGCGCTGAGGGGAAAAAAAAAAAAAAAAAAAATTCCACTGTCCCTGCACACCGAGGGTGGTGTTGGACAGTGCAAATCGCTGCAGCACAAGCGGTTTTGTGGTTAATGGACCCTGCCTAACGCTATCCCTGCTTCTGACAAAGCGGCAGCAACCTCTCCCTAAGCTCAGATCAGCAGCAGTAAGATGGCGGTCGGCGGGAACGCCTCTTTATAGCCCCTGTGACGTCGCAGACAGCAAGCCAATCACTGCAATGCCCTTCTCTAAGATGGTGGGGACCAGGACCTATGTCATCACGCTGCCCACACTCTGCGTTTACCTTCATTGGCTGAGAAATGGCGCTTTTCGCGTCATTGAAACGCGACTTTGGCGCGAAAGTCGCGTACCGCATGGCCGACCCCGCACAGGGGTCGGATCGGGTTTCATGAAACCCCGACTTAGCCAAAAGTCGGCGACTTTTGAAAATGTTCGACCCGTTTCGCTCAACCCTAGTCCTCACATTGCGCACCACGAGGCTATGTTCACATGGTACATTTTTGCTCTCTTAGCAATAAAGAAGCCATTTACAAAAAGCAGGTCTTGCTGTGTTTTTATTGTTTTCTGTGCATGCTCAAAGTTTATTCCCCCCCCCCCCCCCAAAAAAAAAAAAAAAGATGCAACTTCCCCCGTTTTTTCTACTCCACAACGCAAGAAAACTTGATACCTGCGTTTCTGATGCGTTCTAGCATTCACTCATTACTGTCTATGGGTGAAAAAATGTTGAAAAAACACTGAAAGAAGCAACATGCTGCAGTTTTCAAAAACGCCGCAGTTTTAGGCTGGTTTCACATTGGCGTTTTTTCGGGTGCGTTTTTGCGGTAAAAAACGCAAAAAAACGCATGGTGAAAAACGCATGTAAACGCGTGTAAACACTGCGTTTTTTTGACGCATGCGTTTTTGCATGTGGTGAAAAAAACGCGGCGTTTTACCGCGTTTACATGCGTTTTTTCATGCGTTTGCGTTTTTTAAACGCATGCAGAAAAATGTGTGACAACTGCCAATCATCAAAATAAAGTAAAAAACCCACTATAAACAGAAATAGTTAGGGTTAGGGGTAGGGTTAGGGGTAGGGATCATAACACTAACCCTAAAGGGATCCTACCCCTAACCCTACCCCTAACCCTACCCCTAACCCTAAGGGATCCTAACCCTAACCCTACCCCTAACCCTAAGGGATCCTACCCCTAACCCTACCCCTAACCCTACCCCTAACCCTAAGGGATCCTAACCCTAACCCTACCCCTAACCCTACCCCTAACCCTAAGGGATCCTAACCCTAACCCTACCCCTACCCCTAACCCTAAGGGATCCTACCCCTAACCCTACCCCTAACCCTACCCCTAACCCTAACCCTAAGGGATCCTAACCCTAACCCTACCCCTAACCCTACCCCTAACCCTACCCCTAACCCTAAGGGATCCTAACCCTAACCCTACCCCTAACCATAAAGGGATTAGGGTTAGGGTTAGGATCCCTTAGGGTTTAGGGTAGGGTTAGGGGTAGGGTTAGGGGTAGGGTTAGGTTCCCTTTATCACCTTTATGCTGGGGGGTGGCATATCAGTGTGTTTTCTGGTTTTTTAATAAAAAAACGCATGTGTTTTTTACCGCAAAAAACGCATGCACCAAAAAACGCATGCGTCCCCATTGACTCCAATGTATTTTTTTACCCAAAAAAAACGCATGAAAACGCATGCGTTTTTTTTTGGGCCAAAAAACGCTTCTAAAAATACTACAAGTAGCATTTCAGAAAATGAACGCATGCAGTAAAAAAACGCATGCGTCAAAAAACGCGACCAAACGCGTACACAAAAAAACGCATGCGTTTTCAATGTTAAAGATAGGGAAAAAAAACGCATGCGTCAAAAAACGCGACCAAACGCGTACACAAAAAAACGCATGCGTTTTCAATGTTAAAGATAGGGAAAAAAAACGCATGCGTTTTTTTGAAAAAAAACGCTGCAGACAAAAACGCAAGTGTGAAACCACCCTTACAATTCAGTGAGGAAAAAAAAAAAAAGTGTGTGCATGAGATTTCCGAAAATCTCAGCTTTTGTTGGTACTGTAAAACGCAGCTTAATATTTGCATAAAAAAAAGCTCAGCAAAAACGCGATGTCGGAGGTCATGTGACTGCAAATATGCATAATAATCCCGACCACATCCTGTGCAGTCATGCAAGAAAAAAAGATCATTCACTCATTTGCCAATAGCCCTGTGTAACAAAGAGTTAGTGAAAAAGCAGAATATAACACCAGCGCTCAATTCAGCAAACATCGAACGAGGCTCTTACATAAAAAAGACAAAACATGATTTTTTTTCCTGCCTTTATTGGATTTTTAGAGTTTTATTAACAGATGGCTTAGGTCTATGTGTAATAGTAAGAGTCAAAACTGGTTAAAAAAAAATACATTAGTCGCATTAAAACCCAACACCCATTGTGAGGAATCAATTGTTCGTGAATAGCGCAGATTCCAGCATGCCCTAACAGTTACGGAGCAGGAGCAGGCCTCTTATTTGCCATATTGTGGTGAAGATGGCGTGCTGCATCGCCTGCCGAGCCGTGAAGAGCACGGAGGGAAACAAAAGCCGCTGGCTGCACGCTACACATGAAGAAAAGTAGCAATGGAGGAACTCCGGGAACACGTCTCCATACATTACAGAAGAGGCTGACATCCACACTGTGCAAACATGCATTAAAAGTTTAGATTGTGAGGCATTAATAAAGGGAGACGGCGCGGTTTCTCTTCAGCCCAGCAGGTGACGCTGTGTTCATATAATGCAGCTCTACCTGGGATTCTGGGAATACTCCAGTCATTCACAAAAGGCTCTGCTGGTGCAAGAGAAACATCTTACACTTCCCACATGACTTGCTATATGGGCACATTTGCATAGAAAATGGGAATCTGACGGTGTAATAAGCCACCCTTTTACACTAAAAACGCCTCTATGTATGCCAGTGGGTGCTTAAATGGCTATACCATCAAACATGTCACCTTTCCACAGTTAAAGAGCCCAATTGTTGCACCACTCACAAGAACAGTGTGACCCCTGTTTAAATAGTAAAAACTTCCTGACAGTTTCACTTTAATCTGAAAGCTGCATAATGTAGGAGCAGAGAGGTCGATTCCAGGGGTGTCACACACATACAATCAGTGTTTTATAAGCTGGCGATTATCACTGCTGGACTAGGCATCGCTTGCAAGCCAGACCAGGTAATATTTATAACTCCGCCCCACCATCGATTCGCAGCTGCCAATCAGGGGTGTGGGCGGGGCTATACAAAGCTCAGCATTTAGAGCACTGCTACATCTACAGCAGAGAAAACAGGGATTCTAACAAAACTGCACCAAGCAGCCCAGTAAGTGATACATAGATAGAGTCAGGTTCTCTGCCTCTACATCATGCTGCTCTCAGATTACATATGAAAAACTTGCTGTCATATTCTCTTTCAAGCAATAGGCATTTGCACTTCTGCTTCATTCAAAGTCTATGAGACTATCGGAGAGGTGTGCTTAGCGGTCTTTGGCCAATAGTCTTTAAAGAGGGAGTCCACTACTTTTACGTTGATTGCCTATCCTTAGGATAGATCATCAATGTGTGATCGGTGGGGTGTCAGGTCTCGGACCCCGACCTATCAGCTGTTATTAGTGTCAGCGGGCACAGGCCAGAAGTACTCACTTGCCGAGCTGGCCATCTTCTGATAGTGGCTGCCATAGGGTACTACACGTCCACCTCCTATTGATTTAAATAGAGGCAAACGTGTCGTACCCCGCGACAGCCACTACAAGCAGACGGCCAGCTTGGCAAGCGAGTACTTCTGGTCGGCGGCCGCCGACACCAATAACAGCTGATCGGCGGGGTGTCGGGTCTCGGACCCCGAGCTTTAAGACATTGATGCCCTATCCCAAGGATAGGCTATCAAGGTAAAAGTAGTGGACACCCTCTTTAAAATGGAGCAGTAATGCAATACACATGCTTAACACTTCACATAATCAATGGGGGTCCCTGCTGTGGGACCCCCAGTGATCAAAAAAATAATCACCCATCCCCATTATTGTTAAAAAAAATATATCAAACGTGGAAATGTTTCAGATGTAGCTTCAAGAAGAGAATCACCAGACACCACGGATTCCCATTCAATAAGTTCCAACCTAGAAGTCACACAACCACTATGTTAACAATTCCCAATTCAAAAAGCTGGTGACGGGGAGAGGAGGGTCCTGGTGACGGGGAGAGGAGGGTCCTGGTGACGGGGAGAGGAGGGTCCTGGTGACGGGGAGAGGAGGGTCCTGGTGACGGGGAGAGGAGGGTCCAGGTGACGGGGAGAGGAGGGTCCAGGTGACGGGGAGAGGAGGGTCCAGGTGACGGGGAGAGGAGGGTCCAGGTGACGGGGAGAGGAGGGTCCAGGTGACGGGGAGAGGAGGGTCCAGGTGACGGGGAGAGGAGGGTCCTGGTGACGGGGAGAGGAGGGTCCAGGTGACGGGGAGAGGAGGGTCCAGGTGACGGGGAGAGGGGGGTCCTGGTGACGGGGAGAGGAGGGTCCAGGTGACGGGGAGAGGAGGGTCCTGGTGACGGGGAGAGGAGGGTCCTGGTGACGGGGAGAGGAGGGTCCTGGTGACGGGGAGAGGAGGGTCCTGGTGACGGGGAGAGGAGGGTCCAGGTGACGGGGAGAGGAGGGTCCAGGTGACGGGGAGAGGAGGGTCCAGGTGACGGGGAGAGGAGGGTCCAGGTGACGGGGAGAGGAGGGTCCAGGTGACGGGGAGAGGAGGGTCCAGGTGACGGGGAGAGGAGGGTCCAGGTGACGGGGAGAGGAGGGTCCAGGTGACGGGGAGAGGGGGGTCCTGGTGACGGGGAGAGGAGGGTCCAGGTGACGGGGAGAGGAGGGTCCTGGTGACGGGGAGAGGAGGGTCCTGGTGACGGGGAGAGGAGGGTCCTGGTGACGGGGAGAGGAGGGTCCTGGTGACGGGGAGAGGAGGGTCCTGGTGACGGGGAGAGGGGGGTCCTGGTGACGGGGAGAGGAGGGTCCAGGTGACGGGGAGAGGAGGGTCCTGGTGACGGGGAGAGGAGGGTCCTGGTGACGGGGAGAGGAGGGTCCTGGTGACGGGGAGAGGAGGGTCCTGGTGACGGGGAGAGGAGGGTCCTGGTGACGGGGAGGAGGGTCCTGGTGACGGGGAGAGGAGGGTCCTGGTGACGGGGAGAGGAGGGTCCTGGTGACGGGGAGAGGAGGGTCCTGGTGACAGGGAGAGGAGGGTCCTGGTGACGGGGAGAGGAGGGTCACGGCTCGGGTGTTAC
The DNA here is from genome assembly GCF_032444005.1 of Ranitomeya imitator. Lineage (NCBI taxonomy): Eukaryota > Metazoa > Chordata > Amphibia > Anura > Dendrobatidae > Ranitomeya > Ranitomeya imitator. The sequence continues at coordinate 770,283,185 of NC_091283.1, forward strand.
TCAGTGGTTACCGGTGTTCATTGAAAAGACGCAGCATGTGAAGGGTGACTTACCTACAGAGGACATTGTATCCATATTTTTCACGTTGAACTGGACAGGATGTGATACTGGCTGCAGAGCGGAAAAAAACGTTTATTTTTTTAATTTCCCCTCTCCATTGCAGATATTAGCGATCAAAGTATTTGGCACTTAATGAGTTAATCTTAGCTAAGTCCAAGAGGGTGGGCACTTCTATCTGTACTAGCTGATATCTTGGCTTAAGTCATTAAGTGCCAAATACTTTGATTGCGAATATCTGTACAACAGAGGCGAACTTTAAAAAAGAAAAAAGTGTTATTCCATTCTGCAGTCACTATTACATCATGTGCCCAGTTCAACGTATAAAATTGTGATGGATGCTCCATGGGTAAAAAGTATGCAAATTAGTTTTTCATTCTTTGGAAGAAGAGCTATCTAATATTAACCCCTTCATGACCTTGGGATTTTTTGTTTTTCCGTGTTCGTTTTTCACTCCCCTCGGGATGAGCTGTACTTTTGAACGACATCATTGGTTTTAGCATGTCGTGTACTAGAAAACGGGAAAAAAATTCAAAGTGCGGTGAAATTGCAAAAAAAGTGCAATCTCACACTTGTTTTTTGTTTGGCTTTTTTGCTAGGTTCACTAAATGCTAAAACTGACCTGCCATTATGATTCTCCAGGTCATTACGAGTTCATAGACACCAAACATGTCTAGGTTATTTTTTATCTAAGTGGTGAAAAAAAATTCCAAACTTTGCTAAAAAAAAAAAAAAAAAATTGCGCCATTTTCTGATACTCGTAGCGTCTCCATTTTTCGTGATCTGGGGTCGGTTGAGGGCTTATTTTTTGCGTGCCGAGCTGGCGTTTTTAATGATAGCATTTTGGTGCAGATACGTTCTTATGATCGCCCGTTATTGCATTTTAATGCAATGTCGTAGTGACCTAAAAAACGTAATTCTGGCGTTTCAAATATTTTTCTCGCTACGCCGCTTAGCGATAAGGTTAATGCTTTTTTTTAATTGATAGATCGGGCGATTCTGAGCGCGGCGATACCAAATATGTGTAGATTTGATTTTTTTTTTTTTATTGATTTATTTTGATTGGGGCGAAAGGGGGGTGATTTAAACTTTTATATTTTTTTTTTTTTTTTACTTTTGCCACGCTTCAATAGCCTCCATGGGAGGCTAGAAGCAGGCACAACTCGATCGCCTCTGCTACATAGCAGCGATCTGCTGATCGCTGCCATGTAGCAGAAATGGAGGTGTGCTGTGAGCGCCGACCACAGGGTGGCGCTCACAGCCACCGGTGATCAGTAACCATAGAGGTCTCTAGGACCTCTATGGTTACCACCCTGAGGCATCGCCGACCCCCGATCATGTGACGGGGGTCGGCGATGACGTCATTGCCGGCCGCCCGGCTGGAAGCGGTAGTTAAATGCCGCTGTCTGCGTTTGACAGCGGCATTTAACTAGTTAATAGGTGCGGGCAGATCGCGATTCTGCCCGCGCCTATTACAGGCACATGTCAGCTGTTCAAAACAGCTGACATGTCCCGGCTTTGATGCGGGCTCACCGCGGAGCCCTGCATCAAAGCAGGGGATCTGACCTCGGACGTACTATCCCGTCCGAGGTCAGATAGGGGTTAACAAAACTAGACATATACAACCCCCTGGCAAAAATTATGGAATCACCGGCCTTGAAGGATGTTCGTTCAGTTGTTTAACTTTGTAGAAAAAAAAAAAAGCAGATCACAGACATGGCACAAAACTACAGTCATTTCTAATGGCAACTTAATGGCTTTAAGAAACAGTAAAAGAAATCAAGAACAAAAAAACGTGGTAGTCAGTAATGGTTACTTTTTTTCAACCAAGCATAGGGGAAAAATTATGGAATCACTCTCTAAATTTCAATTCCCAAAACTAACACCTGCATCAAATTAGATCTGCTCGTTAGTCTGCATCTAAAAAGGAGTGATCACACCTTGGAGAGCTGGTGCACAGTGGACTGACATGAATCATGGCTCCAACAGGAGAGATGTCAATTGAAACAAAGGAGAGGATTATCAAACTCTTAAAAGAGGGTAAATCATCACCCAATGTTGCAAAAGATGTTGCTTGTTCACAGTCAGCTGTGTCTAACATCTGGACCTAATACAAACAACATGGGAAGGTTGTTAAAGGCAAACATACTGGTAGACCAAGGAAGACATGAAAGCGCATGAAAGCATCAAGACCAGAAACTTAAAGCAATATGTCTCCAAAACATGAAATGCACAACAAAACGAGGAACGAATGGGTGGAAACTGGAGTCAATGTCTGTGACCGAACTGTAAGAAACCGCCTAAAGGAAATGGGATTTACATACAGAAAGCCATCATTAACACCTAAACAGAAAAAAACAAGGTTACAATGGGCTAAGGAAAAGCAATCGTGGACGGTGGATGACTGGATGAAAGTCGTATTCAGTGATGAATCGTGAATCTGCATTGGACAAGGTGATGATGCTGGAACTTTTGTTTGGTGCCGTTCCAATGAGATTTATAAAGATGACTGCCTGAAGAGAACATGCAAATTTCCACAGTCATTGATGATATGGGGCTGCATGTCAGGTAAAGGCACTGGGGAGATGGCTGTCATTACATCTTCAATAAATGCACAAGTTTATGTTGATATTTTGGACACTTTTCTTATCCCATCAATTGAAAGGATGTTTGGGGATGATGAAATCATTGTTAAAGATGATAATGCATCCTGCAATAGAGCAAAAACTGTGAAAATATTCCTTGAAAAAAGACACATAAGGTCAATGTCATGGCCTGCAAATAGTCCGGATCTCAATCCAATTGAAAATCTTTGGTGGAAGTTGAAGAAAATGGTCCATGACAAGGCTCCAACCTGCAAAGCTGATCTGGCAACCGCAATCAGAGAACGTTGGAGCCAGATTGATGAAGAGTCCTGTGTGACATTCATTAGGTCCATGACTCAGAGACTGCAAGCTGTTATAAAAGCTAGAGGTGGTGCAACAAAATACTAGTAATGTGTTGGAGTGTTTTTTTGTTTGTTTTTCATGATTCTATATTTTTTTCCTCAGAATTGAGTCACTTCATAATTTTTCCCATATGCTTGGTTAACCCCTTTACCCCCAAGGGTGGTTTGCACGTTATGGACCGGGTCAATTTTTACAATTCTGACCACTGTCCCTTTATGAGGTTATAACTCTGGAACGCTTCAACGGATCCCGGTGATTCTGACATTGTTTTCTCGTGACATATTGTACTTCATGATAGTGGTAAAATTTCTTTGATATTACCTGCGTTTATTTGTGAAAAAAATGGAAATTTGGCGAAAATTTTGAAAATTTAGCAATTTTCCAACTTTGAATTTTTATGCAATTAAATCACAGAGATATGTCACACAAAATACTTAATAAGTAACATTTCCCACATGTCTACTTTACATCAGCACAATTTTGGAACCAAAATTTTTTTTTGTTAGGGAGTTATAAGGGTTAAAAGTTGACCAGCAATTTCTCATTTTTACAACACCATTTTATTTTAGGGACCACATCTCATTTGAAGTCATTTTGAGGGGTCTATATGATAGAAAATACCCAAGTTTGACACCATTCTAAAAACTGCACCCCTCAAGGTTCTCAAAACCACATTCAAGAAGTTTATTAACCCTTCAGGTGCTTCACAGGAATTTTTGGAATGTTTAAATAAAAATGAACATTTAACTTTTTTTCACAAAAAATTTACTTCAGCTCCAATTTGTTTTATTTTACCAAGGGTAACAGGAGAAAATGGACCCCAAAAGTTGTTGTACAATTTGTCCTGAGTATGCTGATACCCCATATGTGGGGGTTAACCACAGTTTGTGCACATGGGAGAGCTCGGAAGGGAAGGAGCGCCGTTTGACCTTTCAATGCAAAATTGACAGGAATTGAGATGAGACGCCATGTTGCGTTTGGAGAGCCACTGATGTGCCTAAACATTGAAACCCCCCACAAGTGACACCATTTTGGAAAGTAGACCCCCTAAGGAACTTATCTAGAGGTGTGGTGAGCACTTTGACCCACCAAGTGCTTCACAGAAGTTTATAATGCAGAACCGTAAAAATAAAAAATCATTTTTTTTTCACAAAAATTATCTTTTCGCCCCCAATTTTTTATTTTCCCAATGGTAAGAGAAGAAATTGGACCACAAAAGTTGTGGCACAATTTGTCCTGAGTACTCTGATACCCCATATGTGGGGGTAAACCATTGTTTGGGCGCATGGGAGAGCTCGGAAAGGAAGGAGCGCCGTTTGACCTTTCAATGCAAAATTGATAGGAATTGAGATTGGACGCCATGTTGCGTTTGGAGAGCCACTGATGTACCTAAACATTGAAACCCCCCACAAGTGACACCATTTTGAAAAGTAGACCCCCTAAGGAACTTATCTAGATGTGTGGTGAGCACTTTGACCCAATAAGAGCTTCACAGAAGTTTATAATGCAGAGCCGTAAAAATAAAACAAAATTTTTTTCCCACAAAAATATTTTTTTAGCCCCCAGTTTTGTATTTTCCTGAGGGTAACAGGAGAAATTGGACCCCAAAAGTTGTTGTGCAATTTGTCCTGAGTGCGCTGATACCCTATATGTGGGGGAGAACCAGCGTTTGGGCGCATGGGAGGGCTCGGAAGGGAAGGAGCGCCATTTGGAATACAGACTTAGATGGAATGGTCTGCAGGCGTCACATTGTGTTTGCAGAGCCCCTAATGTACCTAAACAGTAGAAACCCCCCACAAGTGACCCCATATTGGAAACTAGACCCCCTAAGGAACTTATTTAGATGTGTTGTGAGAACTTTGAGCCCCCAAGTATTTCACTACAGTTTATAACGCAGAGCCGTGAAAATAAAATAAAAAATTTCCCCTCAAAATTATTTTTTAGCCCCCAGTTTTGTATTTTCTCGAGGGTAAAAGGAGAAATTGGACCCCAAAAGTTGTTGTCCAATTTGTCCTGAGTGCGTTGATACCCCATATGTGGGGTGAACCAGCGTTTGGGCGCATGGGAGGGCTCGGAAGGGAAGGAGCGCCATTTGGAATGCAGACTTAGATGGAATGGTCTGCAGGCGTCACATTGCGTTTGCGGAGCCCCTAATATACCTAAACAGTAGAAACCCCCATAAGTGACCCCATGTTGGAAACTAGACCCCCCCACGAACTTATCTAGATGTGTTGTGAGAACTTTGAACCCCCAAGTGTCTCACTACAGTTTATAACGCAGAGCCGTGAAAATAAAAAATCTCTTTTTTTCCCACAAAAATTATTTTTTAGCCCCCAGTTTTGTATTTTCCCAAGGGTAACAGGAGAAATTGGACCCCAAAAGTTGTTGTCCAATTTGTCCTGAGTACGCTGATACCCCATATGTTGGGGTAAACTCCTGTTTGGGCACACGGGAGAGCTCGGAAGGGAAGGAGCACTGTTTTACTTTTTCAATGCAGAATTGGATAGAATTGAGATCGGTCGCCATGTCGCGTTTGGAGATCCCCCTGATGTGCCTAAACAGTGGAAACCCCCCAATTATAACTGAAACCCTAATCTAAACACACCCCTAACCCTAATCCCAACGGTAACCCTAACCACACCTCTAACCCAGACACACCCCTAATCCTAATCCCAATCGCAAATGTAATCCAAACCCTAACCCTAACTTTAGCCCCAACCCTAACTGTAGCCTTAACCCTAACCCTAGCCCTTACCCTAACCCTAACCCTAGCCCCAACCCTAACCCTAGCCCTAACCCAAGCCCTAACCCTAGCCCTAACCCTAGTCCCAACCCTAACCCTAGCCCCAACCCTAGCCCTAGCCCTAACCCTAGCCCAAGCCCCAACCCTAACCCTAGTCCCAACCCTAGCCCTAACCCTAGCCCTAGCCCTAACCCTAGCCCTAACCCTAATGGGAAAATGGAAATAAATACATTTTTTTCATTTACTTTTATAGCGGGTTTTTTAGCGGATTTTTATGATTGGCAGCTGTCACACACTGAAAGACGCTTTTTATTGCAAAAAATATTTTTTGCGTTACCACATTTTGAGAGCTATAATTTTTCTATATTTTGGTCCACAGAGTCATGTGAGGTCTTGTTTTTTGCGGGACGAGTGGACGTTTTTATTGGTAACATTTTCGGGCACGTGACATTTTTTGATCGCTTTTTATTCCGATTTTTGTGAGGCAGAATGACCAAAAACCAGCTATTCATGAATTTCTTTTGGGGGAGGCGTTTATACCGTTCCGCGTTTGGTAAAATTGATAAAGCAGTTTTATTCTTCGGGTCAGTACGATTACAGCGACACCTCATTTATATCATTTTTTTATGTTTTGGCGCTTTTATACGATAAAAACTATTTTATAGAAAAAATAATTATTTTGGCATCGCTTTATTCTCAGGACTATAACTTTTTTATTTTTTTGCTGATGATGCTGTATGGCGGCTCGTTTTTTGCGGGACAAGATGACGTTTTCAGCGGTACCATGGTTATTTATATCTGTCTTTTTGATCGCGTGTTATTCCACTTTTTGTTTGGTGGTATGATAATAAAGCGTTGTTTTTTGCCTGGGTTTTTTTTTTTTTTTTCTTACGGTGTTTACTGAAGGGGTTAACTAGTGGGCCAGTTTTATAGGTGGGGTCGTTACGGACGCGGCGATACTAAATATGTGTACTTTTATTGTTTTGTTTTTTTTATTTAGATAAAGAAATGTATTTATGGGAATAATATTTTTTTTTTTTTCATTATTTAGGATTTTTTTTTTTTTTTTTTTTTACACACTTGGAAATTTTTTTTTTTACTTTTTTACTTTGCCCCAGGGGGGGACAATACAGATCGGTGATCTGCCAGTTTGCACAGCACTCTGACAGATCACCGATCTGTCTGAGAGCAGTGCAGCGTTACCAAGTGCCTGCTCTGAGCAGGCACTTGGTAAGCCACCTCCCTCCCTGCAGGACCCGGATCCGCGGCCATTTTGGATCCGGGACTTACTGCAGGGAGGGAGGTAGGAGACCCCCGGAGCAACGCGATCACATCGCGTTGCTGCGGGGGTCTCAGGGAAGCCCGCAGGGAGCCCCCTCCCTGCGCGATGCTTCCCTGCACCGCCGGCACATCGCGATCATCTTTGATCGCGGTGTGCCGGGGGTTAATGTGCCGGGGGCGGTCCGTGACCGCTCCTGGCACATAGTGCCGGATGTCAGCTGTGATAAGCAGCTGACACCCGGCCGCGATCGGCGGCGCTCCCCCCGTGAGCGCGGCCGATCGCGCTGGACGTAATATTCCGTCCTTGGGAATTAAGGCCCACCCCACATGGACGGAATATTACGTCCAATGGCAGAAAGGGGTTAAAAAAAGTAACCATTACTGACTACCACATTTTTTGTTCTTGATTTCTTTTACTGTTTCTTAAAGCCAGAAAGTTGCCATTTGAAATGACTTTAGTTTTGTGCCATGTCTGTGATCTGCTTTTTTTTAACAAAATTAAACAACTGAATGAACATCATCCAAGGCCGGTGATTACATAATTTTTGCAAGGGGTTGTATAAGATCATTTAGTTGCTTTTGGATGAGAGCACTGTACTGACGAGGTGTAAGAACTCCAAAACTGCTGTTGATAGACCGGCCATTCTTCCTTTTAGGCCGGGATCACACACCGCGAGATACGGCCGAGTCTCGCAGGTTAAAACCAAGCTCTGGCACCGGCACTCCAGAGCGGAGCGTGCAGCCGCATAGCAATACATGGAGCCGCACGCTCCGCTCTGGAGTGCTGGTGCCAGAGCTTGGTTCTAACCGGCGAGACTCGGCCGTATCTCGCTGTAGTGTGACTCCGGCCTGAGGAAAACTCTCTGGTCTAGCCGAGTTCTCTTATGGAAGACAAAAAAAATTTCTGGCACACTCACCAAGTTATCCGACCATCGTTCTTGACCTCTCTAACTTTCTTCCCCTTAGAGAAAGGTGGTTAAAGGGGTTGTCCGAAACAAGTCAATTTTCATTCTAAATGCCTACGTATTTAATGTCAGAATCTACCATAATCTATTTTCTAGTATACTTTAATTAAAAACTCCCTATCCTTTCCTCACCACACTATCTAAATGCTTTGTTTGTTTTTATAAAACTTCCTTTTTGATGACACTTTGTTTAGGAATCCCAGTGCAATTTGGGATACTTAAATGAAAAGTGCAGAGGCTGTGGTCACTGCCGCAACCTCTGCCTCCCCTCTTTAATGAAGCATCATCTGTGACCTCCGTTTCAGGGGCTAGCCTAGTCCCTGCTCTACTGAGCATGTGCGGTTGTCAATTACGACGGATGCTCATTTGATTCCTGTCACTGTGCGATGTGCAGAAATAACAAGTCTGCGGGAGAGTGCACTGTCAGTGTGCGTTGTAAGAGGATTACCAGGTATGCAGAGACCAGTGCCATCCCTACAAGTGATGTCACTTGCAGGGCGACGCTGGTCTCTGCAAGCAGGGTATTCGTCTTACAATGCACACTGACTGTACGCTCTGTTGCTTGCTCGTTATTTATGATCTGAGCCAGCAAGAGAGCGCACTGTCATTGTGCACCTTGCAAGGTCACTGATGACACTTTGTTTCAGGGAGGGCTCAGAGGCCGAAATAAAGCAATTATTGTAGTTAGGGTAGGCTAGGGATTTTTTTTTATTAAAGCATATTAGAAAATAGACTATATTATGCCAAATTAATTTGTGTTTCGGACCACCCCTTTAACTCATTGATGCGTCCAGGACCTAAGTGATGACACAAGCCTATTGCCTCCTACCAGCAAATTTTCTGCAAAAAAGTATGGTGGCTAAAGAAGATGTGTGACTATTAGGGTTAGATTTGGAGCGAGGATTTTAAGATCTCATCACTTCTAGCACAACACGAACGCATCATGCATACAAGCGTATTATGGCTTTGTACAAACTGAGTTTTTTGGCACCGTAATGTGGCACCCATTAAGCTCTACGAGGCCCTACTGTTCCTCCGTATGTCACCCATATCTTTCACTTTGTGTGAATCTGACAGAAAAAAAATAAACGCCAGTTATAAATGCTCTGTTGGACGCTGTATTACGGAGCTATTCCAACAGTATGTGGCACCATATGGCGGTGTATGAAGGCAGACGGGACTACTTTCTACATACAGATCTGCCGTGATCGTTAGGGTTTACTTTCCAACAACCCAATTTTATTGTCCATATATTCAAATTATACGAAAAAAATCTGCATGTTTCCAGTAAAGTCACTGAAGGAATGACACGAGCTACGTTTTTATGGGTACGTCCGGTAGTAACGGCTCGTCTGGATAGTTTGCTTTTCCAGCATTGCAGTCCGACGTGTCCATGTTATGGTGACGAGCCAACACTATTAATCAAGTCCTGGCTGCCGGAGAATTCCATCACCGCTGCTCATAGCAACTCGCCGGAACGTTCCTGCTCCACACGGTGGCACAAAGAAAACACGGACAACTTTACCTTCATCCCGTGTGTTAGCCACTGATAAAAGTATGAGAAAGTCAGTGTCTAAAGGACTGGAAAGGTCAATTAATGCAACAATGGTCTTCAAAACCTTAAAAGCATTCATGTTTCAGGCTTGCACATGTGCAATGTGTGACTTAGCAGGGCCGGACATAATATTGGGGCAACCTGTGCAGCAGCCGCACAGGGGCCCAAGAGGTAATGAGGGCCCATTTACACCTTCAAAACAGGCGAAGTTGTGCTTTATGATGAGCTATTGGGCTAAGGGGGCCCATATATTTTTCTTGCACAGGGGCCTAATGTCAGACACTGTTACATAGGGTTAACAAGTGCCATATCCAGATCATCAGATCTCATTGATCAAGAGTTTGCACCACTCCCAAATACAATTTGTTAGGCTGCCGACGTCACCGGAAATGACGTCCAGGTCTCATTGGGATACGCCGCTGACATCACCGGAAATGACGCTCGGCTACCATGAACACTTACTTCCGCGTTCCACGCAAGCTGATCCGCTGACTCCGGAAGCTCTGCTGACCCCTCCATGTTCGTGTCTGGAACACGTGGGTTCCTGCACCTCTTCTGCTACCTGGCGCCGACAGCTGGGGGCCAATATTTGTAGCCTGGGAAGTGGTTAATACCCATGGCCCTTCCCAGGCTATGAATATCAGCCCGCAGCTGTCTGCGCAGCCTTTACTAGCTACTAAAATAGGGGGAGCCCCCCCAAAAAAATGACGTGGGGTCCCCCTATATTTTATAGCCAGAAAGGCTACGCAGACAGCTGCTGGCTGATAATCATAGCCTAGAGAGGGGCCATGAATATTGCCCCCCCCCCCTTAAAAAAACCAGTCTGCAGCGCCAATTCCGGAACTTAGCCCCTCCCACTCCCGTGTAGCGGTGGGATATGGGGTAATAAGGGGTTAATGTCATCTTGCTATTGTAAGGTGACATTAAGCTGGGTTAATAATGGTGAGGCGTTAAGACGCCTATCCATTATTAATCCTAGTGTAGTGAAAGAGTTTTAAAAAAAATAAAGACACAGCCAGAAAAAAGTATTTTAATATTCTTCATTTAACCATGCTTACCAAACTTCAGCGCCTGCAAAAAACGTAAAATAAGCCGTATACTATCTGTCCGCCGTAGTTCAATTAATAACGAGTATCCCAGGACGATCTCCCCTATAGAACAGTAACATCGGGTGATGTCACGGCTCTATAGGACCTTCAGTGACACACTGACAGGAGACAACGGCTCCTGCAGTGCATCACTGAGAGGTTACCTTAGTTCAGAATCTCACTTTATGGCAATTGCTGCGTGGGAAATTTCTCACACAGCAATGCCAAAAGTGAGACTAGGGACTATTGTTTTTACAGCGGCGGAGGAAAAAGGATACCTTCCTCCCGTCATTGTATTCCTGGAGCCACTAGAGAGCGGTCGCATCAGCTGATGCTGCCGTTCTCCACGAGAGATCGTCGTGGGACACTCGTGGATTTCTGCGGATCAGGGAGTATATTGGTTGTTTGTTATTTTAACATTTTTTACAGATGACACTGGCTTCGGGGAACAAAGTGACAAGTGATGGGGAGTATGTAATCATACTGTATGTATGTAGGTAGGTAGGTAGTATGTAGGTAGGTAGTATGTAGGTAGGTAGTCTCACACAGACCCACGAGAGGCCCACAGACCCCCGAGAGGCCCACACAGACCCCCAAGAGGCCCACACAGACCCCCAAGAGGCCCACACAGACCCCCAAGAGGCCCACACAGACCGACCCCCCCCGCACGGCCCACACAGACCCCCCCCCCCCCCCCCGCACGGCCCACACAGATTCCCCCCCATCACGGCCAACACAGATTCCCCCCCTGCACGGCCCACACAGATTTCCCCCCCTGCACAGTCTCCACCCACGCACCGCACACACTCTTCCCTCCTCCCGAACAGGATGTGCAAGGAAAGAAAGGGTTTATTTTAATTCCAATATTTGTGGCCCATTGACTTGCATTGGTTTCCGGTATCGGAATCGGCGAAACCCAATATTTTTGGGGTATCGGTCCGATCAGATATTTCCCGATATCGGAAGGTATCGCTCAACACTAGCCCTGACTCACCATGTGTTGTGATTTTTCAAAGCAATTTACGCAAGAATTCTGGTCAAAAACTGATAGTACTGAAACTACAGGACACAGCCTAGTCAGTGATATGTCGCTTAATTCAGTGTATCGGCCCCAAATCATGATGCCCTCAGATTACATCATCTACTGACATTCCCTTTAATACCATCTTTACAAGTTTTTACTACAACGATAGATTTTTGTGTGTATGGAGCTTAAAGAGTTTGTTTTATGTCCCAGACATTTCGTCATTGCGACTTACGACGAACTGCCACGTTCTCGGCATGTGTTCTCAATAACTAAGTGGCAGATTGCTGTCTGGGAGGATGTTTTTTTTTAATAACTTGTTATTTTCGTATAATAGAAAAAAAAGCAAAGTCTTATATAATAGAAACAGGAAAAGAGAAAAATAGGAAAGGGAAGCTGAAGTACCCAACGGATGATACGCTAGGCGCCATCCAACTCTGGTGCGGGCACAAATCTAGATATGCCGCTGCTACCACACTGCAGCATAATCAAAGCAAACGGAGACACGTTGCCACCCACAAGGTACCGTGACCCCAAAAAGCAAGTTACAAAAAAATCCAACAGTTCTGTGTGATTTGCTTGCTATGGTCACCGTGTAACCCCATTCACTTGCATTATGCCGTGAGGAAGCAGCGGTTTATAGCGATATTCGCCCGTGCAACCTGTGAGGTAGCCAAAGAAGTCATATAGCCCCAGCCTCAAAGAAAAGCTAATAATTTGTAGTTCAGTGAGTCCGACCACCGGGATCCAAACTGACGGCAGAGTCGAGCACAGCCACCACTTCACGTTCTCGAGATCGGCGTCAATCCCCACAAAAGTGCAGCTTCTTATATACCTCTGGATCAGTGATCATTTTTAAAGGAAATCTGTCAGCAGGTTTCTGCTATGTAATCTGAGAGCAGCATAATGTAGGGGCAGAGACCCCGATTCTAGGGATGTGTCACTTACTTAGCAACTTGCTAAGTGTTTTATCAGCAGGAGATCATCATTAAAGGCCTCCCTCTCTGGGTAACCCCACCCCCATCACTGATTAGCAGCTTGCTGACAATGTGCACAGGCAGCAGACAATTGGTGGAGGGGGCGGGGTTATGCACAGCTCAGAATTCTGAGTGCTGCTAGATCTGCAGCTGAGAAAACACTGATCGTTTCAAAATGACAGCAAGCAGCCCAGTAAGTGATAAATCACAGGAATCAACATCATGCTGCTGTCAGATTACATAGCAAAACTTATCCCCCTTCGGGTATATACTACTACCAGATTTCACAACACTGGACACATAAAACCATTTAGGCCAGGTCCCATTCCCATATACACAGGCTATGGAGGTGAACGCCAATGTTATCAATAACCGCCAGCAGATTTTGAGCAATACATGGAACGATAGAAAGTAGCAGCAGTTTTGTTTATTGATCAAAACAAAGATCCAGCTCTGCATCCTCTGCTCAAACTGAAAATAAGGCAAATAAGAAAATAACCTCATATAATAAATTGATAAGACAGTAAATAATGAACCCACTATGAAGTGTCTTCATCTATTATACAGACACATGTGTCTCCGTGGTAACAGATTACAAACAAACTGCGGAATGTGCCTCTCCTAACTGAGTATTACTGAGAAGCAGAACAGACTACACAGGGTTTGTTTGTAGTCTGTAGCCATGGAGACACATATGTTTACATCAGGACTGAGGACACGAAACAATTTTCACTTTTAGGCCACGTTCACATGGTCAGTATTTTACATAATTATTTGTAAGACAAGCAAGGTGCGGAACAAGCAGAGGAAAAGTATAATAGAAACACGTCACCACTTCTGATTTTATCACCCACTCCTGGTTTTGGCTACAAGTACTAATAGTGTGACGGTAGCCACAGCAGAAATCTGTGCCAGGTCAGAGCGTAGGCTTTCCAATGGTATATTAACCTGATTGATGAAGAATTTGAAAAATAAATAAATAATAAAAAAATGATATATAATTATATATATATATATATATATATATATATATATATATATATATATATATATATATATATATATATACATATTTTTTTTAGAAAAACATTTTTTGTCGCTTCTTTTATGTGCACAGGCATTTTTGTTGTGTGTTTTTAAATCACCACAGAGCATGTTTGTTGCATTTGGGAAACCCGACGAGGATCCATCATCTGGCCGCAGTCTATGTTCATATGTGGCAGATATTACAGCGGCAATCGATGTCACATATCAGAGTAGCAGCAAAGCGGATGAAATCTGATCACACGTGATTCATGTGCAGCTATGAAATCTGCTGAAAAGTCACGTCAAAATGCAGGGAATCTTTTTTTTTTTTTTGCAGATTTTAATGCAGGTTTGCTACTGATCAGTTGCAAAAAAAAGACAGCAAAATAGTGTATACCGCATGTGAAGGGATATTATTGAGTCATAGTAGATGCATTTTTTCCTCTTGGGGACATTGTTAATTATTTGTTTAGTGCCTGCATTTTCTTGTATAATTCCAGACTATGTGCACAGTCTCATTATTGAGTTTTGGGGAGGGAGAGGTGACTGCACACCCCCGACAAGGGCTTCACTAGAGAACAGCGTGGGAAAAATAACCCAAAAATATTATTAAATTATTACTTTGGGAAATAGTAAACAGTAGACCACACACTATATATTCCAACCCAAATAAGGGCACAACATGCAGGTAATGGCCGGAGGCAGGTGACGGGCGGGCTCTGACATTAGGCTAGTGGCTGATAGCAGAGAGCAATAGCCCGCACTGCTCAGCATTACAGCACACGGTATAAGTCCGGAGCCCGGACCGCTGCTGACAACCACTTTAGCAGTTGCAGGTTTCCCAGGGGCAGATCGGGGACCCCCAGTGATAGTTACCCCCGGCAGCGACAGTTACCCCCGGCAGCGACAGTTACCCCCGGCAGCGACAGTTACCCCCGGCAGCGACAGTTACCCCCGGCAGCGACAGTTACCCCCGGCAGCGACAGTTACCCCCGGCAGCGACAGTTACCCCCGGCACTGATAGTTACCCCGGCAGTGACAGTTACCCCCGGCAGCGACAGTTACCCCCGGCACTGATAGTTACCCCGGCACTGATAGTTACCCCGGCAGTGACAGTTACCCCCGGCAGCGACAGTTACCCCCGGCAGCGATAGTTACCCCCGGCACTGATAGTTACCCCGGCAGTGGCTGCGCCGGCCGCGCACAGGATGGGGGGCAGCCTGTCCCTGGGCTTCTCCTCCGGGGGTCCCAGCTGCTCCTCCTCCGTCTGGCTCTCCGCGGACCCCGCAGACAGGGAGCTCTGCAGAGACATCCTCATGGCCGCGGACCTCACGCACGGGAGCGGACACTCCGGGAGCCCGGGGCAGAAGGAGGAGCCGTCCCGGCGGCCGCTGCTGCAGGACACATGTCAGCGCGGGCTAGCGGCAGTGGCAGCAGCAGTGGCCGGCGGCTCCCCCGGGGGGCACATCCAGCGCGCTCTGCCGCCTGCACGGAGCTGCCCGGGAAACAGCGCTGCCCTCACTACACTGGTGCGGAGCCGCCAGCCACAGCGCCCCGGTGACGTCATGGTGACTGGGCGAGTCACGTGAGCACATGGGCGGAGTCAGCGCTGCTGTTGTGGTTCCATGTGTTTAGCTGACGGTCTGTGTACAGCGGGCGGCACTACAACGCCCAGGATGTCGTGTCAGAAAAGCCGTATGTGGCCACTGGTAGATCTGAGATTGCATGTACTAGAGTTATTAAGGTGTAATGTGTGTAACAGCTGAGTGCGTGCATGTGTGTGTAGCAGAGCTGAGTGTGCTATGTGCATGTTTGTGTAGCAGAGCTGAGTGTGCTATGTGCATGTGTGTGTAGCAGAGCTGAGTGTGCTATGTGCATGTTTGTGTAGCAGAGCTGAGCGTGCTATGTGCATGTTTGTGTAGCAGAGCTGAGTGTGCTATGTGCATGTGTGTGTAGCAGAGCTGAGTGTGCTATGTGCATGTTCGTGTAGCAGAGCTGAGTGTGCTATGTGCATGTGTGTGTAGCAGAGCTGAGTGTGCTATGTGCATGTTCGTGTAGCAGAGCTGAGTGTGCTATGTGCATGTGTGTGTAGCAGAGCTGAGTGTGCTATTTGCATGTTTGTGTAGCAGAGCTGAGTGTGCTATGTGCATGTTTGTGTAGCAGAGCTGAGTGTGCTATGTGCATGTTCGTGTAGCAGAGCTGAGTGTGCTATGTGCATGTTTGTGTAGCAGAGCTGAGTGTGCTATGTGCATGTTCGTGTAGCAGAGCTGAGTGTGCTATGTGCATGTGTGTGTAGCAGAGCTGAGTGTGCTATTTGCATGTTTGTGTAGCAGAGCTGAGTGTGCTATGTGCATGTTTGTGTAGCAGAGCTGAGTGTGCTATGTGCATGTTCGTGTAGCAGAGCTGAGTGTGCTATGTGCATGTGTGTGTAGCAGAGCTGAGTGTGCTATGTGCATGTTCGTGTAGCAGAGCCGAGTGTGCTATGTTCATGTGTGTGTAGCAGAGCTGAGTGTGCTATGTGCATGTGTGTGTAGCAGAGCTGAGTGTGCTATGTGCATGTTTGTGTAGCAGAGCTGAGTGTGCTATGTGCATGATTGTGTACAGAGCTGAGTGTGCTATGTGCATGTGTGTGTAGCAGAGCTGAGTGTGCTATGTGCATGTGTGTGTAGCAGAGCTGAGTGTGCTATGTGCATGTTTGTGTAGCAGAGCTGAGTGTGCTATGTGCATGTTCGTGTAGCAGAGCCGAATGTGCTATGTGCATGTTCGTGTAGCAGAGCCGAGTGTGCTATGTGCATGTTCGTGTAGCAGAGCCGAGTGTGCTATGTGCATGTATGTGTAGCAGAGCTGAGTGTGCTATGTGCATGTTTGTG
Source organism: Ranitomeya imitator (assembly GCF_032444005.1). Classification (NCBI taxonomy): domain Eukaryota; kingdom Metazoa; phylum Chordata; class Amphibia; order Anura; family Dendrobatidae; genus Ranitomeya; species Ranitomeya imitator. The sequence continues at coordinate 770,299,719 of NC_091283.1, forward strand.
TAGCAGAGCTGAGTGTGCTATGTGCATGTTTGTGTAGCAGAGCTGAGTGTGCTATGTGCATGTTTGTGTAGCAGAGCTGAGTGTGCTATGTGCATGTTCGTGTAGCAGAGCTGAATGTGCTATGTGCATGTTCGTGTAGCAGAGCTGAATGTGCTATGTGCATGTTCGTGTAGCAGAGCTGAATGTGCTATGTGCATGTTCGTGTAGCAGAGCCGAGTGTGCTATGTGCATGTGTGTGTAGCAGAGCTGAGTGTGCTATGTGCATGTGTGTGTAGCAGAGCTGAGTGTGCTATGTGCATGTTCGTGTAGCAGAGCTGAGTGTGCTATGTGCATGTTCGTGTAGCAGAGCCGAGTGTGCTATGTGCATGTTTGTGTAGCAGAGCTGAGTGTGCTATGTGCATGTGTGTGTAGCAGAGCTGAGTGTGCTATGTGCATGTGTGTGTAGCAGAGCTGAGTGTGCTATGTGCATGTGTGTAGCAGAGCTGAATGTGCTATGTGCATGTGTGTGTAGCAGAGCTGAGTGTGCTATGTGCATGTGTGTGTAGCAGAGCTGAGTGTGCTATGTGCATGTGTGTGTAGCAGAGCTGAGTGTGCTATTTGCATGTTTGTGTAGCAGAGCTGAGTGTGCTATGTGCATGTTTGTGTAGCAGAGCTGAGTGTGCTATGTGCATGTTCGTGTAGCAGAGCTGAGTGTGCTATGTGCATGTTTGTGTAGCAGAGCTGAGTGTGCTATGTGCATGTTCGTGTAGCAGAGCTGAGTGTGCTATGTGCATGTGTGTGTAGCAGAGCTGAGTGTGCTATTTGCATGTTTGTGTAGCAGAGCTGAGTGTGCTATGTGCATGTTTGTGTAGCAGAGCTGAGTGTGCTATGTGCATGTTCGTGTAGCAGAGCTGAGTGTGCTATGTGCATGTGTGTGTAGCAGAGCTGAGTGTGCTATGTGCATGTTCGTGTAGCAGAGCCGAGTGTGCTATGTTCATGTGTGTGTAGCAGAGCTGAGTGTGCTATGTGCATGTGTGTGTAGCAGAGCTGAGTGTGCTATGTGCATGTTTGTGTAGCAGAGCTGAGTGTGCTATGTGCATGATTGTGTACAGAGCTGAGTGTGCTATGTGCATGTGTGTGTAGCAGAGCTGAGTGTGCTATGTGCATGTGTGTGTAGCAGAGCTGAGTGTGCTATGTGCATGTTTGTGTAGCAGAGCTGAGTGTGCTATGTGCATGTTCGTGTAGCAGAGCCGAATGTGCTATGTGCATGTTCGTGTAGCAGAGCCGAGTGTGCTATGTGCATGTTCGTGTAGCAGAGCCGAGTGTGCTATGTGCATGTATGTGTAGCAGAGCTGAGTGTGCTATGTGCATGTTTGTGTAGCAGAGCTGAGTGTGCTATGTGCATGTTTGTGTAGCAGAGCTGAGTGTGCTATGTGCATGTTTGTGTAGCAGAGCTGAGTGTGCTATGTGCATGTTCGTGTAGCAGAGCTGAATGTGCTATGTGCATGTTCGTGTAGCAGAGCTGAATGTGCTATGTGCATGTTCGTGTAGCAGAGCTGAATGTGCTATGTGCATGTTCGTGTAGCAGAGCCGAGTGTGCTATGTGCATGTGTGTGTAGCAGAGCTGAGTGTGCTATGTGCATGTGTGTGTAGCAGAGCTGAGTGTGCTATGTGCATGTTCGTGTAGCAGAGCTGAGTGTGCTATGTGCATGTTCGTGTAGCAGAGCCGAGTGTGCTATGTGCATGTTTGTGTAGCAGAGCTGAGTGTGCTATGTGCATGTGTGTGTAGCAGAGCTGAGTGTGCTATGTGCATGTGTGTGTAGCAGAGCTGAGTGTGCTATGTGCATGTGTGTAGCAGAGCTGAGTGTGCTATGTGCATGTTCGTGTAGCAGAGCTGAGTGTGCTATGTGCATGTTCGTGTAGCAGAGCTGAGTGTGCTATGTGCATGTTCGTGTAGCAGAGCCGAGTGTGCTATGTGCATGTTCGTGTAGCAGAGCTGAGTGTGCTATGTGCATGTGTGTGTAGCAGAGCTGAGTGTGCTATGTGCATGTGTGTGTAGGAGAGCTGAGTGTGCTATGTGCATGTTCGTGTAGCAGAGCTGAGTGTGCTATGTGCATGTTCGTGTAGCAGAGCCGAGTGTGCTATGTGCATGTTTGTGTAGCAGAGCTGAGTGTGCTATGTGCATGTGTGTGTAGCAGAGCTGAGTGTGCTATGTGCATGTTTGTGTAGCAGAGCTGAGTGTGCTATGTGCATGTGTGTGTAGCAGAGCTGAGTGTGCTATGTGCATGTGTGTGTAGCAGAGCTGAGTGTGCTATGTGCATGTTTGTGTAGCAGAGCTGAGTGTGCTATGTGCATGTGTGTGTAGCAGAGCTGAGTGTGCTATGTGCATGTTCGTGTAGCAAAGCTGAGTGTGCTATGTGCATGTTTGTGTAGCAGAGCTGAGTGTGCTATGTGCATGTTCGTGTAGCAGAGCTGAGTGTGCTATGTGCATGTGTGTGTAGCAGAGCTGAGTGTGCTATGTGCATGTGTGTGTAGGAGAGCTGAGTGTGCTATGTGCATGTTCGTGTAGCAGAGCTGAGTGTGCTATGTGCATGTTCGTGTAGCAGAGCTGAATGTGTTATGTGCATGTTTGTGTAGCAGAGCTGAGTGTGCTATGTGCATGTTTGTGTAGCAGAGCTGAATGTGCTATGTGCATGTGTGTGTAGCAGAGCTGAGTGTGCTATGTGCATGTGTGTGTAGCAGAGCTGAGTGTGCTATGTGCATGTTTGTGTAGCAGAGCTGAGTGTGCTATGTGCATGTGTGTGTAGCAGAGCTGAGTGTGCTATGTGCATGTGTGTGTAGCAGAGCTGAGTGTGCTATGTGCATGTTTGTGTAGCAGAGCTGAGTGTGCTATGTGCATGTGTGTGTAGGAGAGCTGAGTGTGCTATGTGCATGTTCGTGTAGCAGAGCCGAGTGTGCTATGTGCATGTTCGTGTAGCAGAGCTGAGTGTGCTATGTGCATGTTCGTGTAGCAGAGCCGAGTGTGCTATGTGCATGTGTGTGTAGCAGAGCTGAGTGTGCTATGTGCATGTTTGTGTAGCAGAGCTGAGTGTGCTATGTGCATGTTCGTGTAGCAGAGCTGAATGTGCTATGTGCATGTTCGTGTAGCAGAGCTGAGTGTGCTATGTGCATGTTCGTGTAGCAGAGCCGAGTGTGCTATGTGCATGTTCGTGTAGCAGAGCTGAGTGTGCTATGTGCATGTGTGTGTAGCAGAGCTGAGTGTGCTATGTGCATGTGTGTGTAGCAGAGCTGAGTGTGCTATGTGCATGTTTGTGTAGCAGAGCTGAGTGTGCTATGTGCATGTGTGTGTAGCAGAGCTGAGTGTGCTATGTGCATGTTCGTGTAGCAGAGCTGAGTGTGCTATGTGCATGTTTGTGTAGCAGAGCTGAGTGTGCTATGTGCATGTTCGTGTAGCAGAGCCGAGTGTGTTATGTGCATGTTTGTGTAGCAGAGCTGAGTGTGCTATGTGCATGTTTGTGTAGCAGAGCTGAATGTGCTATGTGCATGTGTGTGTAGCAGAGCTGAGTGTGCTATGTGCATGTGTGTGTAGCAGAGCTGAGTGTGCTATGTGCATGTTTGTGTAGCAGAGCTGAGTGTGCTATGTGCATGTGTGTGTAGCAGAGCTGAGTGTGCTATGTGCATGTGTGTGTAGCAGAGCTGAGTGTGCTATGTGCATGTTTGTGTAGCAGAGCTGAGTGTGCTATGTGCATGTGTGTGTAGGAGAGCTGAGTGTGCTATGTGCATGTTCGTGTAGCAGAGCCGAGTGTGCTATGTGCATGTTCGTGTAGCAGAGCTGAGTGTGCTATGTGCATGTTCGTGTAGCAGAGCCGAGTGTGCTATGTGCATGTGTGTGTAGCAGAGCTGAGTGTGCTATGTGCATGTTTGTGTAGCAGAGCTGAGTGTGCTATGTGCATGTTCGTGTAGCAGAGCTGAATGTGCTATGTGCATGTTCGTGTAGCAGAGCTGAGTGTGCTATGTGCATGTTCGTGTAGCAGAGCCGAGTGTGCTATGTGCATGTTCGTGTAGCAGAGCTGAGTGTGCTATGTGCATGTGTGTGTAGCAGAGCTGAGTGTGCTATGTGCATGTGTGTGTAGCAGAGCTGAGTGTGCTATGTGCATGTTTGTGTAGCAGAGCTGAGTGTGCTATGTGCATGTGTGTGTAGCAGAGCTGAGTGTGCTATGTGCATGTTCGTGTAGCAGAGCTGAGTGTGCTATGTGCATGTTTGTGTAGCAGAGCTGAGTGTGCTATGTGCATGTTCGTGTAGCAGAGCCGAGTGTGCTATGTGCATGTGTGTGTAGCAGAGCTGAGTGTGCTATGTGCATGTTTGTGTAGCAGAGCTGAGTGTGCTATGTGCATGATTGTGTACAGAGCTGAGTGTGCTATGTGCATGTGTGTGTAGCAGAGCTGAGTGTGCTATGTGCATGTGTGTGTAGCAGAGCTGAGTGTGCTATGTGCATGTTTGTGTAGCAGAGCTGAGTGTGCTATGTGCATGTGTGTGTAGCAGAGCTGAGTGTGCTATGTGCATGTTTGTGTAGCAGAGCTGAGTGTGCTATGTGCATGTTCGTGTAGCAGAGCTGAGTGTGCTATGTGCATGTTCGTGTAGCAGAGCCGAGTGTGCTATGTGCATGTTCGTGTAGCAGAGCCGAGTGTGCTATGTGCATGTATGTGTAGCAGAGCTGAGTGTGCTATGTGCATGTTTGTGTAGCAGAGCTGAGTGTGCTATGTGCATGTTTGTGTAGCAGAGCTGAGTGTGCTATGTGCATGTTTGTGTAGCAGAGCTGAGTGTGCTATGTGCATGTTCGTGTAGCAGAGCTGAATGTGCTATGTGCATGTTTGTGTAGCAGAGCTGAGTGTGCTATGTGCATGTGTGTGTAGCAGAGCTGAGTGTGCTATGTGCATGTGTGTGTAGCAGAGCTGAGTGTGCTATGTGCATGTTCGTGTAGCAGAGCCGAGTGTGCTATGTGCATGTGTGTGTAGCAGAGCTGAGTGTGCTATGTGCATGTGTGTGTAGCAGAGCTGAGTGTGCTATGTGCATGTGTGTGTAGCAGAGCCGAGTGTGCTATGTGCATGTTCGTGTAGCAGAGCCGAGTGTGCTATGTGCATGTTTGTGTAGCAGAGCTGAGTGTGCTATGTGCATGTTCGTGTAGCAGAGCTGAATGTGCTATGTGCATGTTTGTGTAGCAGAGCTGAGTGTGCTATGTGCATGTTTGTGTAGCAGAGCTGAGTGTCCTATGTGCATGTGTGTGTAGCAGAGCTGAGTGTGCTATGTGCATGTTTGTGTAGCAGAGCTGAGTGTGCTATGTGCATGTTTGTGTAGCAGAGCTGAGTGTGCTATGTGCATGTGTGTGTAGCAGAGCTGAGTGTGCTATGTGCATGTGTGTGTACAGAGCTGAGTGTGCTATGTGCATGTTTGTGTAGCAGAGCTGAATGTGCTATGTGCATGTTCGTGTAGCAGATCCGAGTGTGCTATGTGCATGTGTGTGTAGCAGAGCTGAGTGTGCTATGTGCATGTTCGTGTAGCAGAGCTGAATGTGCTATGTGCATGTTTGTGTAGCAGAGCTGAATGTGTTATGTGCATGTTTGTGTAGCAGAGCTGAGTGTGCTATGTGCATGTTTGTGTAGCAGAGCTGAGTGTGCTATGTGCATGTGTGTGTAGCAGAGCTGAGTGTGCTATGTGCGTAGCAGAGCTGAGTGTGCTATGTGCATGTTTGTGTAGCAGAGCTGAGTGTGCTATGTGCATGTTTGTGTAGCAGAGCTGAGTGTGCTATGTGCATGATTGTGTACAGAGCTGAGTGTGCTATGTGCATGTTTGTGTAGCAGAGCTGAGTGTGCTATGTGCATGTTTGTGTAGCAGAGCTGAGTGTGCTATGTGCATGTTTGTTTAGCAGAGCTGAGTGTGCTATGTGCATGTTTGTGTAGCAGAGCTAAGTGTGCTATGTGCATGATTGTGTACAAAGCTGAGTGTGCTATGTGCATGTGTGTGTAGCAGAGCTGAGTGTGCTATGTCCATGTGTGTGTAGCAGAGCTGAGTGTGCTATGTGCATGTTTGTGTAGCAGAGCTGAGTGTGCTATGTGCATGTTCGTGTAGCAGAGCCGAGTGTGCTATGTGCATGTGTGTGTAGCAGAGCTGAGTGTGCTATGTGCATGTTCGTGTAGCAGAGCTGAATGTGCTATGTGCATGTGTGTGTAGCAGAGCTGAATGTGCTATGTGCATGTGTGTGTAGCAGAGCTGAGTGTGCTATGTGCATGTTTGTGTAGCAGAGCTGAGTGTGCTATGTGCATGATTGTGTACAGAGCTGAGTGTGCTATGTGCATGTGTGTGTAGCAGAGCTGAGTGTGCTATGTGCATGTTTGTTTAGCAGAGCTGAGTGTGCTATGTGCATGTTTGTGTAGCAGAGCTAAGTGTGCTATGTGCATGATTGTGTACAAAGCTGAGTGTGCTATGTGCATGTGTGTGTAGCAGAGCTGAGTGTGCTATGTCCATGTGTGTGTAGCAGAGCTGAGTGTGCTATGTGCATGTTTGTGTAGCAGAGCTGAGTGTGCTATGTGCATGTTTGTTTAGCAGAGCTGAGTGTGCTATGTGCATGTTTGTGTAGCAGAGCTAAGTGTGCTATGTGCATGATTGTGTACAAAGCTGAGTGTGCTATGTGCATGTGTGTGTAGCAGAGCTGAGTGTGCTATTTGCATGTTTGTGTAGCAGAGCTGAGTGTGCTATGTGCATGTGTGTGTAGCAGAGCTGAGTGTGCTATGTGCATGTTTGTGTAGCAGAGCTGAGTGTGCTATGTGCATGTGTGTGTAGCAGAGCTGAGTGTGCTATGTGCATGTTTGTGTAGCAGAGCTGAGCGTGCTATGTGCATGTTTGTGTAGCAGAGCTGAGCGTGCTATGTGCATGTGTGTGTAGCAGAGCTGAGTGTGCTATGTGCATGTTTGTGTAGCAGAGCTGAGTGTGCTATGTGCATGTGTGTGTAGCAGAGCTGAGTGTGCTATGTGCATGTGTGTGTAGCAGAGCTGAGTGTGCTATGTGCATGTGTGTGTAGCAGAGCTGAGTGTGCTATGTGCATGTGTGTGTAGCAGAGCTGAGTGTGCTATGTGCATGTGTGTGTAGCAGAGCTGAGTGTGCTATGTGCATGTTTGTGTAGCAGAGCTGAGTGTGCTATGTGCATGTTTGTGTAGCAGAGCTGAGTGTGCTATGTGCATGTGTGTGTAGCAGAGCTGAGTGTGCTATGTGCATGTGTGTGTAGCAGAGCTGAGTGTGCTATGTGCATGTGTGTGTAGCAGAGCTGAGTGTGCTATGTGCATGTGTGTGTAGCAGAGCTGAGTGTGCTATGTGCATGTGTGTAGCAGAGCTGAGTGTGCTATGTGCATGTTTGTGTAGCAGAGCTGAGTGTGCTATGTGCATGTTTGTGTAGCAGAGCTGAGTGTGCTATGTGCATGTTTGTGTAGCAGAGCTGAGTGTGCTATGTGCATGTTTGTGTAGCAGAGCTGAGTGTGCTATGTGCATGTGTGTGTAGCAGAGCTGAGTGTGCTATGTGCATGTGTGTGTAGCAGAGCTGAGTGTGCTATGTGCATGTGTGTGTAGCAGAGCTGAGTGTGCTATGTGCATGTGTGTGTAGCAGAGCTGAATGTGCTATGTGCATGTTTGTGTAGCAGAGCTGAGTGTGCTATGTGCATGTTTGTGTAGCAGAGCTGAGTGTGCTATGTGCATGTTTGTGTAGCAGAGCTGAGTGTGCTATGTGCATGTGTGTAGCAGAGCTGAATGTGCTATGTGCATGTGTGTGTAGCAGAGCTGAGTGTGCTATGTGCATGTGTGTGTAGCAGAGCTGAGTGTGCTATGTGCATGTGTGTGTAGCAGAGCTGAATGTGCTATGTGCATGTTTGTGTAGCAGAGCTGAGCGTGCTATGTGCATGTTTGTGTAGCAGAGCTGAGCGTGCTATGTGCATGTGTGTAGCAGAGCTGAATGTGCTATGTGCATGTGTGTGTAGCAGAGCTGAGTGTGCTATGTGCATGTGTGTGTAGCAGAGCTGAGTGTGCTATGTGCATGTGTGTGTAGCAGAGCTGAATGTGCTATGTGCATGTGTGTGTAGCAGAGCTGAGTGTGCTATGTGCATGTGTGTGTAGCAGAGCTGAGTGTGCTATGTGCATGTTTGTGTAGCAGAGCTGAGTGTGCTATGTGCATGTGTGTAGCAGAGCTGAATGTGCTATGTGCATGTGTGTGTAGCAGAGCTGAGTGTGCTATGTGCATGTGTGTGTAGCAGAGCTGAGTGTGCTATGTGCATGTGTGTGTAGCAGAGCTGAATGTGCTATGTGCATGTTTGTGTAGCAGAGCTGAGCGTGCTATGTGCATGTTTGTGTAGCAGAGCTGAGTGTGCTATGTGCATGTTTGTGTAGCAGAGCTGAGTGTGCTATGTGCATGTGTGTAGCAGAGCTGAATGTGCTATGTGCATGTGTGTGTAGCAGAGCTGAGTGTGCTATGTGCATGTGTGTGTAGCAGAGCTGAGTGTGCTATGTGCATGTGTGTGTAGCAGAGCTGAATGTGCTATGTGCATGTTTGTGTAGCAGAGCTGAATGTGCTATGTGCATGTTTGTGTAGCAGAGCTGAGCGTGCTATGTGCATGTTTGTGTAGCAGAGCTGAGCGTGCTATGTGCATGTGTGTGTAGCAGAGCTGAGTGTGCTATGTGCATGTGTGTGTAGCAGAGCTGAATGTGCTATGTGCATGTTTGTGTAGCAGAGCTGAGCATGCTATGTGCATGTTTGTGTAGCAGAGCTGAGCGTGCTATGTGCATGTGTGTGTAGCAGAGCTGAGCGTGCATGCACTCTGTATTTATATGTACAGTACTCTGCGACATTCTGCTGCGTAGTAAGAATGTTTCACAAATTGAAGTGTTAATAGTTTATCTTTTAGAAATTCACAAGCTACAGAGGATTATGAACGGAAGATACATTTTGGGGTAGTCGCCCTTCGCCTTCAAAATAGCAGCGATTCTTCTAGTCCTACTTGCACACAGGGACCGTATAGGATTATAGTCCCGTGTATGAGTAACCAATTATACCAAATAGATGATAACGATCATTTTCGGATGTAGATTGAACCACAGTCATTAACTGAAACACCTGTGTATAGAAAAAGCTTAAAACTGAGTGAGGAACTGGCAAACTCTGCTACAATGGTGAGGTTGTGGAAGACAGCTTCAGGTCATACACAGGGGAAGACTGAGCACAGCAACAAGACACAAGGTAGTTATACTACATCAGCAAGGTCTCGTCGAGGACGTAGATACAGTAGTTGGCCAAGGAGCTAAAGACACATCAAGCTTTAACCCCTTTCTGACATGGGGCGTACTATCCCGTCGAGGTGGGGTGGGTCCCCATGACCACGGACGGGATAGTACGTCCAGCGCGATCGGCGGCGCTCATGGGGGGAGCGCCGCCGATCGCGGCCGGGTGTCAGCTGTTTATCGCAGCTGACATGCGGCATTATGTGCCAGGAGCGGTCACGGACCGCCCCCGGCACATTAACTCCTGGCACACCGCGATCAAAGATGATCGCGATGTGCCGGCGGTATAGGGAAGCATCGCGCAGGGAGGGTGCTCACTGCGGGCTTCCCTGAGCCCCCCGCAGCAACGCGATGTGATCGCGTTGCTGCAAGGGTCTCACCTCCCTCCCTGCTTCCTCCAGCCCCGGATCCAAGATGGCCGCGGATCCGGGTCCTGCAGGGAGGGAGGTGGCTTCACAGAGTTTGCTCAGAGCAGGCACTGTGAAGCAGCCTGCACTGCTCTCAGATCGATGATCTGACAGAGTGCTGTGCACACTGTCAGATCACTGATCTGTGATGTCCCCCCCTGGGACAATGTAAAAAAGTAAAAAAAAAAATTTCAAAATGTGTAAAAAAAAATATTCCTAAATAATGAAAAAAAATATATATATATTATTCCCCTAAATACATTTCTTTATCTAAATAAAAAAAAAACAATAAAAGTACACATATTTAGTATCGCCGCGTCCGTAACGGCCCGACCTATAAAACTGGCCCACTAGTTAACCCCTTCAGTAAACACCGTAAGAAAAAAAAAAAAGAGGCAAAAAACAACGCTTTATTATCATACCGCCGAACAAAAAGTGGAATAACACGCGATCAAAAAGACATATATAAATAACCATGATACCGCTGAAAGCGTCATCTTGTCCCGCAAAAAACAAGCCGCCATACAGCATCATCAGCAAAAAAAAAAAAAGTTATAGTCCTGAGAATAAAGCGATGCAAAAATAATTATTTTTTCTATAAAATAGTTTTTATCGTATAAAAGCGCCAAAACATAAAAAAATGATATAAATGAGGTGTCGCTGTAATCGTACTGACCCGAAGAATAAAACTGCTTTATCAATTTTACCAAACGCGGAACGGTATAAACGCCTCCCCCAAAAGAAATTAATGAATAGCTGGTTTTTGATCATTCTGCCTCGCAAAAATCGGAATAAAAAGCGATCAAAAAATGTAACGTGCCCGAAAATGTTACCAATAAAAACGTCAACTCGTCCCGCAAAAAACAAGACCTCACATGACTCTGTGAACCAAAATATGGAAAAATTATAGCTCTCAAAATGTGGTAACGCAAAAAATATTTTTTGCAATAAAAAGCGTCTTTCAGTGTGTGACGGCTGCCAATCATAAAAATCCGCTAAAAAACGTTATAAAAGTAAATCAAACCCCCCTTCATCACCCACTTAGTTAGGGAAAAATTAAAAAAATGTATTTATTTCCATTAGGGCTAGGGTTAGGGCTAGGGCTAGGGTTAGGGCTAGGGTTAGGGCTAGGGTTAGGGCTATGGTTAGGGCTAGGGTTAAGGCTACAGTTTGGGTTGGGGCTAAAGTTAGGGTTGGGGTTTAGATTACATTTACAGTTGGGAATAGGGTTGGGATTAGGGTTAGGTGTGTGTCAGGGTTAGAGGTGTGGTTAGGGTTACTGTTGGGATTAGGGTTAGGGGTGTTTTTGGATTAGGGTTTCAGTTATAATTGGGGGGTTTCCACTGTTTAGGCACATCAGGGGCTCTCCAAACGCGACATGGCGTCCGATCTCAATTCCAGCCAATTCTGCGTTGAAAAAGTAAAACAGTGCTCCTTCCCTTCCGAGCTCTCCCGTGTGCCCAAACAGGGGTTTACCCCAACATATGGGGTATCAGCGTACTCAGGACAAATAGGACAACAACTTTTGGGGTCCAATTTCTCCTGTTACCCTTGGGAAAATACAAAACTGGGGGCTAAAAAATATTTCTTGTGGGAAAAAAAAGATTTTTTATTTTCAAGGCTCTGCGTTATAAACTGTAGTGAAACACTTGGGGGTTCAAAGTTCTCACAACACATCTAGATGAGTTCCCTGGGGGGTCTAGTTTCCAATATGGGGTCACTTGTGGGGGATTTCTACTGTTTAGGTACATTAGGGGTTCTGCAAACGCAATGTGACGCCTGCAGACCATTCCATCTAAGTCTGCATTCCAAATGGCACTCCTTCCCTTCCGAGCCCTCCCATGCGCCCAAACGGTGGTTTCCCCCAACATATGGGGTATCAGCGTACTCAGGACAAATTGGACAACAACTTTTGGGGTCAAATTTCTCCTCTTACCCTCGGGAAAATACAAAACTGGGGGCTAAAAAATAATTTTTGGGGGAAAGATTTTTTTTTTCAATTTTCACGGCTCTGCGTTACAAACTGTAGTGAAACACTTGGGGGTTCAAAGCTCTCACAACACATCTAGATGAGTTCCTTAGGGGGTCTAGTTTCCAAAATGGTGTCACTTGTGGGGGGTTTCTACTGTTTCGGTACATTAGGGGCTCTGCAAATGCAATGTGACACCTGCAGACCATTCCATCTAAGCCTGCATTCCAAATGGAGCTTCTTCCCTTCCGAGCCCTCCCATGCGCCCAAACAGTGGTTCCCCCCCACATATGGGGTATCAGTGCACTCAGAACAAATTGGACAACAAATTTTGGGGTCCAATTTCTCCTGTTACCCTCGGGAAAATACAAAACTGGGGGCTAAAAAATAATTTTTGTGGGAAAAAAATTTTGTTTTATTTTTACGGCTCTCCATTATAAACTTCTGTGAAGCCCTTGGTGGGTCAAAGTGCTCACCACACATGTAGATAAGTTCCTTAGGGGGTCTACTTTCCAAAATGGTGTCACTTGTGGGGGGTTTCTACTGTTTAGGTACATTAGGGGCTCTGCAAACGCAATGTGACACCTGCAGACCATTCCATCTAAGTCTGCATTCAAATGGCACTCCTTCCCTTCCGAACCCTCCCATGCGCCCAAACAGTGGTTCCCCCCCACATATGGGGTATCAGTGCACTCAGAACAAATTGGACAACAAATTTTGGGGTCCACTTTCTCCTGTTACCCTCGGGAAAATACAAAACTGGGGGCTAAAAAAATAATTTTTGTGGGAAAAATTTTTTGTTTTATTTTTACGGCTCTGCATTATAAACTTCTGTGAAGCACTTGGTGGGTCAAAGTGCTCACCACACATCTAGATAAGTTCCTTAGGGGGTCTACTTTCCAAAATGGTGTCACTTGTGGGGGGTTTCAATGTTTAGGCACATCAGTGGCTCTCCAAACGCAACATGGCGTCCCATCTCAATTCCTGTCAATTTTGCATTGAAAAGTCAAACGGCGCTCCTTCCCTTCCGAGCTCTCCCATCCGCCCAAACAGTGGTTTACCCCCACATATGGGGTATCAGCGTACTCAGGACAAATTGTACAACAACTTTTGGGGTCCAATTTCTTCTCTTACCCTTGGGAAAATAAAAAATTGGGGGCGGAAAGTTAATTTTTGTGAAAAAATATGATTTTTTATTTTTACGGTTCTACATTATAAACTTCTGTGAAGCACTTGGTGGGTCAAAGTGCTCACCACACATCTAGATAAGTTCCTTAAGGGGTCTACTTTCCAAAATGGTGTCACTTGTGGGGGGTTTCAATGTTTAGGCACATCAGGGGCTCTCCAAACGAAACATGGCGTCCCATCTCAATTCCAGTCATATTTTGCATTGAAAAGTCAAATGGCGCTCCTTCGCTTCCGAGCTCTGCCATGCGCCCAAACAGTGGTTTACCCCCACATGTGGGGTATTGTCGTGCTCAGGACAAATTGTACAACAATGTTTGGGGTCTATTTTCTCCTGTTACCCTTGGTAAAATTAAACAAATTGGAGCTGAAGTAAATTTTTTGTGAAAAAAAGTTAAATGTTCATTTTTATTTAAACATTCCAAAAATTCCTGTGAAGCACCAGAAGGGTTAATAAACTTCTTGAATATGGTTTTGAGAACCTTGAGGGGTGCAGTTTTTAGAATGGTGTCACACTTGGGTATTTTCTATCATATAGACCCCTCAAAATGACTTCAAATGAGATGTGGTCCCTAAAATAAAATGGTGTTGTAGAAATGAGAAATTGCTGGTCAACTTTTAACCCTTACAACTCCCTAACAAAAAAAAATTTTGGTTCCAAAATTGTGCTGATGTAAAGTAGACATGTGGGAAATGTTACTTATTAAGTATTTTGTGTGACATATCTCTGTGATTTAATTGCATAAAAATTCAAAGTTGGAAAATTGCGAAATTTTCATAATTTTCGCCAAATTTCCGTTTTTTTAACAAATAAACGCAGGTACTATCAAAGAATTTTTACCATTGTCATGAAGTACAATATGTCACGAGAAAACAATGTCAGAATCACTGGGATCCGTTGAAGCGTTCCAGAGTTATAACCTCACAAAGGGACAGTGGTCAGAATTGTAAAAATTGGCCCGGTCATTAACGTGCAAACCACCCTTGGGGGTAAAGGGGTTAAACCAGAAGATGTGCAGCAAAAAAGCTCAGAACTGGCAGCAACCAGTAGGACCCGGCTACAGCCGTCACGTCTGGCCAGTAGTGATCTTCCTGGAAGCATTGCATCTAAAAGGCAATACCGGCTGCAACACAGGCTTGATAGACATGTTAATGATATGGAGATTCGAAAAATAATGGAGAAAAAATGTCAAAATATCTCAACAGGTGGCGCTATAGAGTTTAAGTCCTTTTTTTCTCAGAAGAGGCAATTTGCATAAAATATCTCAAGTTATTTGAGAAAACGGCTCCTGGGCACTTTGGATAAATGACCGTCCCACTGGTTCCACGGCTGATCCATTCTGTACTGCCAGTGGACGACTTTGCCCTCATTCACAGCGTTTCCAGTTTTGGTGGGAAGACATTGGCAACCTGTGAGCCCCTTTTGTTCTGTTTGTGTCAGCCAGGTGATCGGTGGGGGTCCAAAGACCCCAATGGTCATGAACTGAGGTCCTGAATGAAGCCGCCGATCTGCAGTCTTTAGCACTGATGGAGATAGTCGAGTACAGTTTTGGCAATCTCCGTCAGTCCCTGGAGCAGCAGTAAACGTGGGAGCGGAAATGAATAAAAGAAGTGATAAATTGCAATCTTTAAAGGGGCTTTCCATTCCTGCTGCTGTTTATTTAAAAAATAAAAATAAACAAACTGTGCTTTACTCTTGGTCCTGAGTCTCCACCGCCGCCGCGGCTGTCTTCCATTGTCTGCAGCGCTGATGTCATCCTGACAGTACTGCGGTCAATCAGCAGTTCAGTGTTTGCCATCTTTAGAGCCACTGAGCTCAATGATCGCCTGCAGTGTTGTCGACGAGACATCAGCACTGCAGACAATAATAGAATCCCGGGGCAGCGGGACCGGGAGTAAAGCACAGGTTGTTTTTTATTTTAAATAAACTAAAACCAAGGGATTGGGTTTTTAAAAACCACTGCTACATCTGTAAGTGTAGATGTACGCAGAACGCCAAAAAGCCAAAAAGTGGATTAGATCATAATTGGTGAGGATTACTAGGTGGATTATTGCACCAGCCCCCGCCATACAAGTCTGTACATTTCAAGGCCGAGCCATATTTCTGGTTTACTGTCCAAAGTTTCTTTACGTAGACTCCATTAGTGAATAGGAAAAGTGCGTAACGTGAGTCGGAGGCTGCTGTGTAAATCCCTGTCCTGCAGATGTGAGGAGAGCCCGGGCCGCTCATCCTGGGGCCCAGCCAGAAGGCCTCACCCCTTCCCTACCACGGCTCTAAATTGTATATTCCCGCAAAGAACGTCCAATAATCGAATTTCTGTGAGCTTCTCCCTGGTAAGATGAGTGGTGGTAGATTGGCACAGGGCGGGAGATGACATAGTTTTCGCCTGTGCTCATATCCTGACCAGCCAAAGGCAACATAACCACTTCTTCTCCACAGCAGTGTGAGATCCAAGTCATCCATGTGACTAACATTTATAGGCAGAGCTCCTACTGAGGCTGTGTGGGACCCAGATATGTATACATGTACATATATATATATATATAATGCACAGAAGAATAATATTCCCTCCGACATGTAAACCTCAGACAGGTAATCCAGGAGTTTTAGTATCTGGAAAGCTTTGTCACCACTAGTGGAAAGTAACCCTTTCATATCCACCCCACAGCCAGGCCCTGCATGAATGGAAATAGCTGTATTTTCCCTATGGAAAGTGTTATTCAGAAGTCCTACTGAGCAGATGGAAGTTAAAAAAAAAAAAAGAGAAAAAAATCAATTCCACTCCTTTCCTTTTTTTTAAATTGGGCCACTTTACAGAAGCCTCACATTTTAGGATGAATTTATCCTGGCACCGAAAGACAAAAAGTGAGATCATTCCCCTGGAAAAAGCGCCGGTTGTATCTGCGGACACATAAAGGGACAGCTGCGCCGGTCTAACAAACGTGCGGCCGGTGATTGGTGGATCTTTACAGAGACAATTTATGTTCCGTGTATAGAACAGGACAATGGAGAGAGAAAAACAAAGAGCGCCATGTAATTCTGGCCAGGATGATGTATTGTTTTAGTTATTGCGAAGGATAAACCGTTCTATAAAGCAGGGCTGTCCGCACAATCAGCGCTCGCCACTCCTGACACGTCCTTCTGAGTATAAACATGAATTCCTTAGGAAGTTATATTTCTGGAGTGTGTTTTTATAGAACTCTGCATCATGTTGTTCCTCTGTTATTCCTCCTGGAATTGTATAAATGTGTATACTCTGACAATGTCTGCACCGACTCTAGTTTGTAAGAATTCAAGCCCTTTGGTAAGAAGAAAGGCAACATCCAGTTATATATTGCCAGGAGAAATAACACAGAATGGCTCAACTCAGAGTTTTAAAGGGATCCTGACAGCTGATACATGCTGCCCCAACCACAACCATCATGTATCAGGCACTGGATGTTTGCAGTGGTAGGATTCAGGCGGTTCCGTCTGGTTGGGGGAACCGTTTGTTGAAATTGCAGGCGATTACCTGAACCGTCAAGAAGTGCAGCCCTTACCTGGTTCTGTGTGCCTCCTATTTCAACTAAACATACATTCTCTGATGTACATTCAGTTGAAATATATTGCTGTACAGAAAGCCACCGACTTCCTGCACCGCAATAGTTAACAGTCGCCAGCCAGTCAGAGGTTGGCAGCTGACGTTAGTGCTCTCGTCACCCGGCGTATGACATCACTGTCCACACCGCATTTGGAGCCAGAAGAGGACGTCGTTAGAGAGCGGACAGGTGAGAAGAAACTTTTATATTTTAATTACAAAAATACAGCAATATTGGGGACACATGAGGACTAGGATAGGAGACACATGAGGAACACGATGGGAGACACATGAGGACCAAGATAGGAGATATATGGGGACAAGGGTAGGGGACAAATGGAGATGAGGGTGGGAGATAATTGTGGACCAGTATGGGACATATAGGGGGATCAGGATGAGAGACACATGAGGACCAGGTTGGATCACATACAGTGCCGGCAAAAAAAATCTTTAGGCAATGTTCACACTTTGCGGTTTTTACCGCGGAACCGCGGCGATTTTGCCGCTGCGGGTCCGCTGCAGTTTCCATTGCGTTTACAGTAACATGTAAACCCTATGGAAACCGCAAACCGCTGTGCACATGCTGCGGGAAAAACCGCGCGGGAACACAGCAGTTTACAATCCGCAGCATGTCACTTTGTGCAGAATCGCAGCGATTCTGCACCCATAGGAATGCATTGATCCGCTTACTTCCCGCATGGGGCTGTCCCCACCATGCGGGAAGTAATGCGGATAATGTGCGGGTTATACCCGGGGTGGAGGAGAGGAGATTCTCCTCCAGGCCCTGAGAACCATATTTGTGAAAAAAAAAAAAAAAGAATTAAAATAAAAAATAATGACATACTCACCCTCTGAAGTCTCAGCGCTGCACGCGGCCGTCCAGTCGCAGGGTTGCTATGCGAGCAGGACCTGCGATGACGTTGCGGTCACATGACCGTGACATCACGAAGGTCCTTCTCGCATAGCATCTTTGGAACCGGACCGCCGCGTGCAGCGCCGAGGAGATCGGGACGTCAGAGGGTGAGTATATCATTATTTTTATTAACATTACTATTGATGCTGCATATGCAGCATCAATAGTAAAACAAGTGCAGGATTAAACCCGCAGCTGAACCCACAACACAAACCGCGATAAATCTGCAGGGATAACCACAGCGGGTTTGCCCTGCAGATTTATGAAATCCGCTGCGGGAAAACCCGCGGGAGAACCCGTAGCCCCCTTCCTACGTGTGCACATAGCCTAACAAGTTCAATGAAACCACAAAATCTTAATATTCAAGTGGATTCAAGTGTTTTACTGTGGATATTTTATTACAATTAGTATTTTGTCATGTCACCCTTACATTTTATCACCATCTGCAGTCGTTTAGGCATGGATTCAGCAAGGCCGGCTAAGTATGTGGAGTCCATGTTTACCCACAGTGTCTTCAGCACCTCCTTCAGTTTGTTGATGTTGCTGGGTCGTGTCTCGTGTCCTTTGAGCCTCCCCTGACCAGCCTGAAAGTGCTCTCATCACTAAACATCACTTTCTTCCACTCTTCAGATGTCCAATCTTGATATTTCTTACATAAGGCAAGCCTTTTCTTCTTCATTGCTGCTGTGAGCAGGGGCTTCTTTGCGGCACGGCAACTTGGTAGACCCAGGTCCTTCTGCAGGCGGTGACGAATTGTCCTAGTTGCGATGTTCTGGAGGAGCATAGGGTACTTGTTTTTTAGTTCACCGGCAGTTATAGAAGGATGTGACATCACTTCACGCTTCAGAAGCTTATCAGTCCTTGGTGAAGTCTTCTTAGGTGCGCCAGAGCCTGACTTCCTCTGCGGTACCATCCCAGGAGGCCATGATGCCACCGACCGCTTCAGTTGATAAATTGCTTCTGTTGACACTCCCAGATCTCTAGCTACAGCAATCACCGAATCCCCCTTCTCGAGCAGAGTCAAGGAATGGGATTTCTCTTCCATTTTAAGCTTTTTTCGACCCATTGTGGGAGATAATAAAAAACTGAGGGAGATAATAAAAGCCTGCCTAATAGCAAAACTGGCTGAACTGCACATAACAACCAATCAGAGTGCAGCTTTCACTTTACCAGAGAAGTGAAAACTCAGCGTTGATTGGTTGATATTTGCAACAAAGCCAGCTTTAATATTAGACAGTTTTTAATTATCTCCCCCATTGTGTACACTTTTAAAAAGTGAAATTATGATGAGGATTTTATATTATAAACATAAAGCACCAACCCATTTCCTCAAATCAAGAATGAGTCACACTCCAAATAGGCTATAAACATATTGACCATAGAGTCATTCAACTCAGTCACGAAGTGTTTTGAATATTAAAACCAAACCTTTATTCACAAATAAACAAAACAATACAAAACATTAAAACGGTGCCTCAAAATTAGACTACACATTAGGTCAAGGTAAGCGGCGGGAACTGCAGATATATTACATCCAATATAGATTTAAATAGTCACAAAAAAGATGTTTCTTCGTAAATAATATCACAATCATATGGTGACATTAATAAAATTGCTCACACATCCATTCATGGTAAGTGCTTAATTACTCACAGTGGCAGTGCACTAGAAATAATAACTCATGAACCACCAGTGGTCCACTAAGGAGAGAATATGCTCAGGACCCCGGGTCTATCAATTCCACAAATGTTCAAATCAACGGAGACTGTCAAATATTGCACATGTCCCAAAAACTGGTAAAATCCAGGCCAAAAGCTCCTGCCATCAAAGGAACACCTCTGAGCGAAGACAATGCTATTAGCAGCGGCCGTACCGATAGCACCCCTGTCCTATAAACACCCAAATATACAAGATAATGGGCAAACTGCCCGATACATATTACCTGAATGAGCTCGCAGTTCCCCAGCCTCGTGGCACGCTATCACTTGACAACCCCGACGCGCGTTTCGCACTCGCTTCCTCCTGGGGGCGTGTCTGGGATCAGGCATCTCAAGTATTTAAAATCCAATCGCACCAATCAGGTTACTCCAATGGGGATATCCCCGGCGCGTCATCCCCGGGTACACACCGCTGTCGGCCAATCACACACAAGGGGCTGTCCTCGCTGCGTCGCCCAGAACCGCCCTCCACCCATCTGCCAGTCGGATACAGGGGGCCGTCCCCGGCAACTCTCCCGGAGAAACCCTCCCCCAATCCACCAATACCGTTGAATGACTCTATGGTCAATATGTTTATGAGGATTTTATATGTAAAGTTTTTTTTTGCTGCGCAAGTGTAAAGATTTTTTTTGCCGGCACTGTATGAGGACGAGAATGAGTGGCATATGGGACAAGGATGGGATATATGGGGACAAGGATGGAGCACATATGGGGACCAGGATGGCACACAAATGAGGACCAGGATGAGGGGCATATGGGGCCAGGATAAGAGACATGGGGACCAGGATGGGGATATATGTGGACCAGGATGCGAGACATGGGAACCAGGTTTGGAGATACTAGTGGACCAGAATGGGAGATATATTGGGTCCAGGGTCGGAGTCATATTGGATAAGGATGGAGCACATATAAGGACCAGGGTGGGGGACATTTGAGGATCAGGATGAGATACATATGGGGACCAGGATGGAGCATATATGAGGACCACAATGGAGCACATATGACGACCAGGATGAGGTACATGCGGGCACCAGGATAGGAGACTTATTAGGACCAGGATGGAGCACATATGGGGACCAGGATGATTGACCTATGGAGATGAGGATGAGGGACAGATGGGCACCAGGATGGAAGATATATGGGGGATATGCAGACCAGAATGGGGGGATATTTGTGGACCAGGGAGACATGGAACCAGAATTAGAGATATTTGTGTACCAGGATGGGAGATATATGGGGACCAGGATGAGAGACATATTGGACCAGGATAGAGCAGATATTGGACCAGTATTGGGGACATATGAGGACCAGGATGAGGGACATATAGGGACCAGGATGGGGCTCATATGAAGACCAGGATGAAGTACATATGGGGACCAGGATGGAGCACATATGGGGACCAGGATGGGAGATATATGAGTACCAGGATGGAGCACTTATGAAGACCAGGATGAAGGACATATGGAGACCAGGATGAGGGACATATAGGGACTAGGATAAGAGACATGGGGATGAGGATGGAGCACATATGAGGACCAGGACGATTGACATATGGGACCAGGATGGAGCAGATATAGTGGGTAGGATGGAGCACATTTGGGGACCAGAATGAGGGACGTAAGGAAACCAGGATGATGGACATTACAAGAAGGGGCCCGAGATGGGAACACTACAGCATGAGACCAGGATGGGGACATTATTACACAAAGGGACCAGGATGGAGACATTATTACTGTTTGGGGGACAGAAAGAGGAACATACATTCTTAGTTTATGGTGGCAAGTGGGGAACATAATTACATTAGGGCCCAATTAGAGGATATTATTACTACTGTAATGCATTTTATGTAATGCAGTGATTAGGCACTGTGGGCGCTTACCTGATCCCTCAAACTAGGGGGCACCCTAGTCTATCCCTGTCCCGCGGATTACCCCTGAAGATGGAGACGTTGGGGTCACGTACCTTGCTATGCTCCTATCTTAGCTCTTATCTGTTCCTTTCTCCCACCCAGGGATGAGTGAGGCCAGAGTTTGTAGGATTACATTAACCAGACAAACAAGGGAAGACAGACAGGGATAAAAGAAAACTACAGTGATATAAATATACTCGCAAAACAACAGAGTGGAACACAGAGGATGGATGGGTAGGAGAAACCAAATAGGTGAGGATATGGATAAGCATTCAAACCAACTCCATGCAGCAATCTCCAGAACAACTCTTCAAACACCTACTCCAAACACGGACTACTCCTCCAACACCAAACTGGCAAGGTCAGAAGCATGGAGGGCTTCTTATACATGCTGGGAGTAACAAACTCAGAACAGCTGAACCCAAGGTGTCCAACTAAGCAGTTTAATCCTTGCAGCATCAGAGAAAGCCAGAACTGCGAATAGAACGGTGAAGATTTTCTAACTACCACAGGTGTATGTGTCACCAGACGCTGCGACCGTTTGACCCCATTTTGTTGCGTTATCCCCGTGACATTTTACTTTTGGGGATCTTGTTTTCAATAAGGGGAAAAGGGAAGTCCTGTAAGGCTACGTTCACACTAGCGTTGTGCGCCGCTGCGTCGGCGACGCAACGCACAACGCACCGAAAAACGCGTGCAAACGCACGCAAAAACGCTGCGTTTTTCGACGCGTGCGTCGTTTTTTGACGAAAATCGGACGCAAGAAAAATGCAAATTGTTGCGGTTTCTTGGTCCGACGCTAGCGTCAAAAAAGACGCACGTGTCGGAAAACGCAACAAGCAAAAACGCATGCGTCCCCCATGTTAAACATAGGGGCACATGACGCGTGCGTCGCCGCTGCGTCGCCCGACGCTAGCGCGACGCACACTAGCCGAACGCTAGTGTGAACGTAGCCTTACAGTGCAGGGTCACACTTTGTACAGTAATTTTTCTTCTTTGGTGACATGTAGAAATGGGGGGAAAAGGAATGTGCTGTAGAAGCAATCAGCTATAGATGACTGTGGGTTAATTTCTGCAGAGATGATAGCGGTTTTCACTGGATGAAGAAATAAAGTGAAGATGAAGGACTTCAACCAGAGACATCACTGTGTTCTACCTGTACACATACACTATACACTATATACAGAGCTCCTGTGTATAATGTCACTGATGATCCCTGTATTTCCTGCATACTGACACTATGCTCCTGTGTATAATGGCACTGGTGGTCACTGTATTACCTGTATACTATATACATAGCTCCTGTCTATAATGTATCTGGTGATCACTCTATTACCTGTAGAGTAAATATAGATCACTGTGTATAATGTTACTGGTGATCACTGTATTGCCTGTACACTGTGCACTATATACAGAGTTCCTGTGTATAATGGTTCTGGTGATCACTGTATTATCTGTACACTGACACTATATACAGAGCTCCTGTGTATAATGTCACTGGTGATCACTGTATTACCTGTATACTATATACAGAGCTCCTGTGTATAATGTCACTGGTGATTGTTGTATTACCTGTATTCTATATATAGAGCTCCTGTATATAATGTCTCTGGTGATCACTATATTACCTGTATACTACAGGTCCTTCTCAAAAAATTAGTATATAGTGTTAAATTTCATTATTTACCATAATGTAATGATTACAATTAAACTTTCATATATTATAGATTCATTATCCACCAACTGAAATTTGTCAGGTCTTTTATTGTTTTAATACTGATGATTTTGGCATACAACTCCTGATAACCCCAAAAATCTGTCTCAATAAATTAGCATATCAAGAAAAGGTTCTCTAAAGGACCTATTACCCTAATCTTCTGAATCAACTAATTAACTCTAAACACATGCAAAAGATACCTGAGGCTTTTATAAACTCCCTGCCTGGTTCATTACTCAAAACCCCCATCATGGGTAAGACTAGCGACCTAACAGATGTCAAGAAGGCCATCATTGACACCCTCAAGCAAGAGGGTAAGACCCAGAAAGAAATTTCTCAACAAATAGGCTGTTCCCAGAGTGCTGTATCAAGGCACCTCAATGGTAAGTCTGTTGGAAGGAAACAATGTGGCAGAAAACGCTGTACAACGAGAAGAGGAGACCGGACCCTGAGAAAGATTGTGGAGAAGGACCGATTCCAGACCTTGGGGAACCTGAGGAAGCAGTGGACTGAGTCTGGTGTGGAAACATCCAGAGCCACTGTGCACAGGCGTGTGCAGGAAATGGGCTACAGGTGCCGCATTCCCCAGGTAAAGCCACTTTTGAACCATAAACAGCGGCAGAGGCGCCTGACCTGGGCTACAGAGAAGCAGCACTGGACTGTTGCTAAGTGGTCCCAAGTACTTTTTTCTGATGAAAGCAAATTTTGCATGTCATTCGGAAATCAAGGTGCCAGAGTCTGGAGGAAGACTGGGGAGAAGGAAATGCCAAAATGCCTGAAGTCCAGTGTCAAGTACCCACAGTCAGTGATGGTGTGGGGTGCCATGTCAGCTGCTGGTGTTGGTCCACTGTGTTTCATCAAGGGCAGGGTCAATGCAGCTAGCTATCAGGAGATTTTGGAGCACTTCATGCTTCCATCGGCTGAAATGCTTTATGGAGATGAAGATTTCATTTTTCAGCACGACCTGGCACCTGCTCACAGTGCCAAAACCACTGGTAAATGGTTTACTGACCATGGTATTACTGTGCTCAATTGGCCTGCCAACTCTCCTGACCTGAACCCCATAGAGAATCTGTGGGATATTGTGAAGAGAAAGTTGAGAGACGCAAGACCCAACACTCTGGATGAGCTTAAGGCCGCTATTGAAGCATCCTGGGCCTCCATAACATCTCAGCAGTGTCACAGGCTGATTGCCTCCATGCCACGCCGCATTGAAGCAGTCATTTCTGCCAAAGGATTCCCGACCAAGTATTGAGTGCATAACTGAACATTATTATTTGTTGGTTTTTTTGTTTGTTATTAAAAAAACACTTTTATTTGATTGGATGGGTGAAATATGCTAATTTATTGAGACAGGTTTTTTGGGTTATCAGGAGTTGTATGCCAAAATCATCAGTATTAAAACAATAAAAGACCTGACAAATTTCAGTTGGTGGATAATGAATCTATAATATATGAAAGTTTAATTGTAATCATTACATTATGGTAAATAATGAAATTTAACACTATATGCTAATCTTTTGAGAAGGACCTGTATACACAACGTGCCTGTGTATAATGTCACTGGTGATTACTGTATTACCTGCATACTATATACAGAGCTCCTGAGTATAGTGTTACTTTTGAGCACAACTGTACTATATACAGATTTCCTGTGTATAATGTCATCGGTGATCACTGTATTACATGTACCTTAAACACTATATACAGAGCTCCTGTGTATGTCACTGGTAATCTCTGCATTACCTGTACACTGACACTATATACAGAGCTCCTGTGTATAACGTCACTGGTGATCACTGTATTACCTGTACACTGACACTCAGGTACAGACTGGGGCTGAAATTCAGCCCTGGCATTTGAAATCACACAGGCCCATGTTGTCCCCGTCCCCAAGCACCAGATGGAATATATTACTAATATTTCCATGGATGGAGGAAAGTAAGATTTACTACAAGACCAGTATACTAATGATACCCGTGGCCTGCAGGACTAAGTGATGGAGTCAGCGACTTTGTGCTCCGTCACAACTCTTAGCAGTATGGGTGTCTTGACAACACTGATTCTGTTAACAACGTTGCAGACAAGGCAGCCCCTGACCAGACTGGCCCTTCTGGCATTTGCCAGAATTGCCAAATGGCCAGTCCGGCCCTGCTGACACTATACAGAGCTCCTGTGTAATGTCACTGGTGATCACTGTATTACCTCTACACTAACACTATATACAGAGCTCATGTGTATAATGTCACTGGTGATCACTGTATTACCTGTACACTGACAGTATATACAGAGCTCATGTGTATAATGTCACTGGTGATCACTATATTACCTGTTCATTGACACTATATACAGAGCTCCTCTGTATTGTGTCACTGGTGATCACTGTATTACCTGTACACTGACAGTATATACAGAGCTCATGTGTATAATGTCACTGGTGATCACTATATTACCTGTTCATTGACACTATATACAGAGCTCTGTATAATGGCACTGGTGGTCACTATTATCTGTACAATGACACTATAGACAGAGCTCCTGTGTATAATTTCACTGTTGATCTCTGTATGATTACTGTATGTGTAATGTCACCGGTGGTAATGTTAGTGTTATTAGTGTTGTGGTTTTTATTAATCAGTACTGTAGTGTTCGGTCACTGTGGTGGCAATATGTGGTCTGGTCATTTGTCCCCTGTTATATTATTTGGTCACTATGTGGTGGCAATATGCAGTCTGGTCATGTTATGACGGTATTTTTACCTTCTATGTGGTCAGGTCATGATATGGAGGTATTTGAGCATATTTGTCCTGTGGCTACTGAGGACAGAAATTAGACGCACCAGACAGTTGAGGTGACAGATGGACGTGCTAATCCTTTCCAATTTGAGTAGGGTTCCTTTAGCAGTGTTTCAGAAAAAAAACTTAGTTTACAAGCCGACGGAGACCAAGCCGCACGGGACACTAGTCGTACAAGCGGGTCCCCGGCAGCTTCTCCTCTCCTGCTGCCCTTGAGTGACAGGTCTATGCCTATACATGCACACAGGGAGAGACCTGCGAGTCACTGGCAGCGGGCAAGGAGCCGGGATCCTACCATGAGAGACTAGTCTGACATTAAACATCGGAGCGTTTGAGAGTCAAACATATATGGCTGTTATTGAACAGCAGGTATGCGCTGTAAGGTTCCCTTAAAAATGGTGGTCCAGCATAGTTATTTCATGGGGGAGATTCCCTTGTAGATTGTGAGCCCTCGCGGGCAGGGTCCTCATTCCTCCTGTACCAGTTATGACTTGTATTGTTTAAGATTATTGTACTTGTTTTCATTATGTATACCCCTCCTCACATGTAAAGCGCCATGGAATAAATGGCGCTATAACAATAAATAATAATAATAATAATAACATTGCTGCAGAGTTTGGTTTGTAGTTGTCCCTGAGCTCCTCGGCATGATATGATCTAACAGCCAAATGAAGGAAAACTCATATTTTTGGTGCCATGACATCTCTAGGTGTTACCCCTGCACTGTAGCCATGGGGAACATAATAATAATAATCTTTATTTTTATATGGCGCTAACATTCTGCAGCGCTTTACATTTTTCACACATTATCATCACTGTCCCCGTTGGGGCTCACAATCTAAATTCCCTATCTGTATGTCTTTGGAATGTGGGCGGAAACTGGAGCACCCGGGGGAAACCCCCGCAAACACGGAGGGAACATACAAACTCATTTGCAGATGTTGTCCTTGGTGGGATTTGAACCCAGGACTCCAGCGCTGTGCTAACCACTGAGCCACCGTGCTGCCCATCTTATCAACATCTTATCATTTTATGACTGCATTTATTACACCTGTGGTATAACATCAGTGCATATAGTAGCCATGCACTGTGACATCACTGTGTGCATTGCCCGTGAATCATCATTGTGCTTACTGTCATCCCTGTATGTCTGTGACATCACTATGATGATTACTACCCCTGCTCTTAGGTTTTCTCTCTGTTCTGTGACATCACCGTACGCACGGTTTGTACAGTATTACTTTGTGTACTTGCTCTACCTATGGCTTCACAGTGTGCAACATCCGAGCACTGTGACATTACTGTTTGTTCTCCATTACATCTTGCATTATCTCCCTGCATTGTGTTATGTTGTGACCATAATAATTGTCGTGCATTATCTCGGCACTGTGATATCACTGTAGCCATTATTCCTCTTTTGTTCCTTTCTTTCCATCATTATTCCTGTATTGTGAATTATGGCAATTATGCAGAGATTTCACTAGTTATTTCTGTATTGTGACATTATTAGGTTTAATATCCCTGCAGTGGCATAACTGTATGCATTGTCCATATTATGTTACCACACAAATAAATAATCTGATGCTGATTTGCTAAAGCTAACTTTTAAACAGTGTGAACTTAGACTAGACAGTTTTAAGGCTGAATACACAATAGATAGCTGTCGGCTTTCTCTCCAGTCTCCCCTTTCCTTTTCCGAGCTCTCCTGTGTTTTCTATGAGAGCCATGGTCGGACTCTTGTGGCGGGGAAATCTTTTGTGGAGAACAAAGGAATTATCAGTTCAAAATCAAACATGACAGATACCTATCACCCCTGATATCATCTATCGGCGTAAGTTTGGGAGGCACCCATACACATTAGATCAGTGATCCCCAACCTTTCTGATCTTGAGAGCCACAGTCACCTGTGAGAGAGGATCGCGAGCCCCATTTAAAGGGAACCTGTCACCCCCAAAATCGATGGTAAGGTAAGCTCACCGTCATCAGGGGCTTATGTACAGCATTCTGGAATGCTGTAGATAAGCCCCCGATGTTACATGAAAGAGGAGAAAAAGAGGTTAGATTATACTCACCCAGGGGCGGTCCTGCTCCGATGGGTGTCTCAGGTCCGGAACAGCGCCTCCCATCTTCATTCCATGACGTCCTCTTCTGGTCTTCACGCCGCGGCTCCGGCGCAGGCGTACTTTGTCTGCCCTGTTGAGGGCAGAGCAAAGTACTGCAGTGCGCAGGCACTGGGCCTCTCTGACCTTTCCGGCGCCTGCGCACTGCAGTACTTTCCTCTGCCCTCAACAGGGCAGACAAAGTACACCTGCGCCGGAGCTGCGGCGTGAAGACCAGAAGAGGACGTCATGGAATGAAGATGGGAGGCGCCGGAGCGGACCTAAGACACCCATTTGACCAGACCGCAGCGGGACCGCCCCTGGGTGAGTATATTCTTTTTCTCCTCTTTCAGGTAACATCAGCGGCTTATCTACAGCATTACAGAATGCTGTAGCTAAGCCCCTGATGACGGTGAGCTTACCTCACCATCGATTTTGGGGGTGACAGGTTCCCTTTAACTCCCATGCCTTCACAGTGGTGACACCCAGAGCCCCGTTGCCACTATAATGACAGCCAAAGCTTTTCCACAGAAATACCATGGAGCAGTATACCGAGATCCAGGGGTTCGCACAATATCTCCTTCAGTATTCTCGAATCAAGCACTTCAATACACATCCAGCTTCAAGCACCTCCTCTGACAGGTAGCATCATCTTATCTCCAGTTTATCATAAATTATCTCTAACCCACCCAGTATATGAGCTTCCAGATCTGCTCTTCTGAGCGGAGCTGCACATAAAATTCACCATCTGGCGACATGGATTTCTTAGCTGTTTGCTAGACCTGGTGCCAGAGGTGTAACTGTAAGAGGGTGAGCAGTCCTCAAGAACACGTTGTGGCAAGTGGTTTTATGTATTGAAAATTTTTTTGTGTACTTACGATATTTATATATAAAAGAGTTTGCATTTTATCCTTATGGCCGGTTTGTGTTCGGTCTCCTGGAGGTTTACATCAAGGTTGTCCCTGGGGATTGAGCAGGGCTGGCCACTAGAGGAACCAGTGAAGGCTATAGGGATATAGTTAACACCCCAAGTAAGATATCGTTAAATGGTTTGGGAATAGCTCACATGAGCTGAGAGAGGTTAAGCACTTCCTGCTGGAGGAAATTCGGGAGAGTTCAGTTAGTCTCAGAGTTTAGACAGTTATTTTAAGGTTCAAGGTCAGGTTATGTACAAGCTGCGATGGGCCCTAATAGTACCAAGCTGCCAAAAAGCAGGAGGGCGCACCGAGAGATTAGCATAGATTCCTGGACGGTCCAGGGCCTATGGCCTGAAAGAGACATTGGTGTCCATGTCTCATAAGAGAAAGAGGTCGGTCGGGAAAGAGTAAGAGGATACGGTGACGGGGGTCAGAAAAGCTGAGTTGCCGGACAAAGAGTTCCTAGGGCCAACAGAAGCTGTTGAGGTGGGGACTGTTCTGGCAGACCGGAGGCAGGACCTTGAAGTGTATTATTTTATGGGATCATCAACTGTAGAGGGCTTTGCCCCATACTGTATAGTATGCCACAGCCAAATGTCACCGAGCTGTACAGTAAAACTGAACCTGTTAAACCAGACCCAGGGTCTCCTGGCATGTGTGTTACTAATCTAGGGTCCCAAGGACACAGATGTAACAGAGGCTTTCAGCAGAACGAGCAGGACACACATGGGAAAAATATCTATTTAGAAGAGGATTTTCAGGGTGAAAAGAAGTCAGAACCGTGACAGCACTTGCCGTAGGCCACCCTTCATAACGGCCATGGTCGCAGAGGTAGCATATGCGTCCATGCCCGTGTGGGTGAGGGGCCAGCAGACGCATATTACAGAGTCTCACCCTTCCACTGACCTGCCAGAATAAGAGTAGCTGTGACTTCAGAGCTTCCAGAAGCCGACTACCCCACCTGTTGCACACACAGAAGGTAATGACTAGCTTAGAAAGATGGCAGTCCATTGAGGTACAAAGCCAGTTGACCGGAGGGTCACAACCTGGCTTCTCCGAACATCTCGATGGAGCCAGGTGACCAGTAGGTCCCATTCCTGGCTTTCACAAAACGTCTCCATGGGGTTCAAGTGACCGGTGGGTTCAAATCCTGAAGGTTCAGTGATGGTCAGTGGAGCAGATCTGTATTCTTTCAGCTGGGGCCATGGTTCTGAGTCGCCTATCAGGGCAGTGGGGTACTCGGTACCAGGTCGGTACTAAAAGGGATGTGTCACAGCAGTGGCAACCCAGTCCGTGGCCCTGGGCACCCATGATAAGGGGAAGGTCTTTATAGGGTTTTTTTTAAATAAAGTTTGTGACGCCACCTGTGGTATTCGGTCAGGGATGACCAACACTGCTTAAAGGGGTCCTCTGGGGTGATGTTATGGCAGCCAGATAACTTCCCACAGGTGAAGTAGGTCCCCAGGGCTCCCGGTGAATAGATGGAGGATGGTGAGTGGTGCAGTAAAGAACAAAGGACACAGTTGTGCAATATTTTTACCTGGTTTACTGATGGTAGCAGGTAGCCACAGTCCAGGGCACCAGATCACAGATACAGGCAGGGTCCGGCTGGCTTGGAAGCAAGTTCAGAGTCCAGCTTTATCAGGTGGAGTTTAAAGCGTTCCTTCTAGCACTGTGTTGTTATTGTCCCTTACTGCCTATGGTTTCTTAGCAAGGTCCTCTGTTAGCTCTATCCTTTGTTGAACTGGGACACAAAGCCATGTGACAGGTGACTTAAGCCTTTTTACGGGGTTTCTATCACGACCCGGGCTCAATGTGTCACTGTGTCTCCTGGGTGTTAGGGCGAACAGGTGATGTTAAATCCAGCTGTCCTACCGATTTCTGCTATGTGTCTTAGAGTCCAACAAAAACCTCGATCTTCCGGCTACCGGTGTCTGCGCTCAATCAGGGATGTAGCCCAGTCCCAGCTATTCTTCCTTGTTGTCACTCTCCTGTGCTTCGCTCTCTGGCACGTTAGCTAAAGGCTGTTCTTCCTTCTGTATCTCGCTATCTAGGAAGCTACAGCATCTCAGGCTGTACGGCCCGTCCTTCTGCCTCCGACTGCTCCAGTCTGCTGTCCGGCACCAACTATCTAAATCTTCCTAACTGCCTAGCAACTAACTCCTCCTCCCGACCAGAGAGAGCAGCTCCCCTGAAGTCAGGTGTAGAGCTCCCCTTTCTGGCCTGGAGTCAGAACAATGTTGTATGTGCTAATTACCTGTTAAGAGGAATCTTCCATCGCTTCCAAGCGTGACATCACTCTCCCCGTGAGGAAAGCAATGCCACTGTGACAACCAGGACCCTGGGGCGTCACACTTCCCTCAGCTGGCATCCTGTAGAATGTCAAATCTGTGTCCCTCGTGATGGAGCCATGACGTATTGGCTGCTGCCTTGTAAAAATTCTCCGGTTCTTTGGATGTCTAGATGTCTTGGCTGAATTTCTGTCTGATATTACAGAAGCATATAACCTCTTTTTATAGTTAACAATTGTCCTTCACCACCATTCACAGGTAAAGAGTAAGAATGGTGACGAAATCAAATTATTTGATTGTTTAATCTATTTGCATAGTTTTTCCTCCTCTGTTTTGCAAGTCAACAAACTGGCTGGCCTGGATAATGTGTAATCAACATATCAGCAATCATCATTGTTGAATAACCCTATATATGAATGATTGTTGAATTGAATTCATTGCTAGTCATCCAGGATAACAACCCAAAATCTTACATCAAATGTCAATTTACAAGTCAATTTTACAGGTTTTTACGAACAAAAGTCTGTGTTTTCTTGACCAACAAGAAAGAAACATATAAATTTAAAAGCCAACATATAGATAACAGTCTATTTCTCTTATTCCTCCTGGCTTGCTGAAAATAGATGTCTGGTTAATCAAGATAAAATGCTTTGTCGTCACAAGGACATATGTACCAGAATGGGGGATATGCAGTATACACTAGGATGGGGCCCAGAATAAGGGACCACAATGGAGGATATGGGGGCCCAGGATAAGGGATCACAATGGAGGATATCTAATATATAAAGCTGAATGTGTGTATATGTGTGTGTGTGTGTGTGTGTATGTGTGTATGTCCGGGATTGGCATCTGCACCGTCGCAGCTACAGCCACAAAATTTTGCACAGTCACACGTCTGGACCCCGAGAGCGTCATAGGCTATGTTGTAAGGCGAAATTTTAACCCCGCGCGTTCCAATTCACCAAACAATTTTGCCCCTATCTACATAATGGGGAAAAAAGTGAAAGGAAAAGTGTTGCAGGCGTCGAAGCTACAGCCACAAAATTTTGCAGTCACACGTCTGGACCCTGAGAGCGTCATAGGCTATGTTGTAAGGCGA
This sequence comes from Ranitomeya imitator, assembly GCF_032444005.1. NCBI lineage: Eukaryota > Metazoa > Chordata > Amphibia > Anura > Dendrobatidae > Ranitomeya > Ranitomeya imitator. Next base: position 770,331,611 of record NC_091283.1, read on the forward strand.
AATTTTAACCCCGCGCGTTCCAATTCACCAAACAATTTTGCCCCTATCTACATAATGGGGAAAAAAGTGAAAGGAAAAGTGTTGGAGGCGTCGCAGCTACAGCCACAAAATTTTGCACAGTCACACGTCTGGACCCCGAGAGCGTCATAGGCTATGTTGTGAGGTGAAATTTTAACCCCGCGCTTTACAATTCACCAAACAATTTTGCCCCTATCTACATAATGGGAAAAAATGAAAGGAAAAGTGTAGGAGGCAAATTGACAGCTGCCAGATGTGAACAAGGGGGACTTAAAGAATGAGAGCGATGGCGCCAAAGAGTATATACCGTACAGTTGCTAAGGCGGGGCCCCGACATGGGATACTCACCACACACGGGGATATGAACACACACAAAATGCGCCACACACTACCATGTGCTTGAACACATATTACCCTCAGCACACATTTCACCACAAATACGCCAACCTCGCCACATAAAAGTTGAAACACAAAAGTCGCCAGTCAAAACTCGCCATGCGCAGAACTCGCCACATGCAAAAACTAGGCTCTTGCAAAACTCGCCACAAGTGCAAAACTCACCTCATGGAAAACTCGCCACACGCAAAACTTGCACACGCGGAAAAATTGCCACATGCACAAAAGTTGCAACACATGCAAAAGTTGCCTCACACAAAACTTGCACATACTCAAAAGGCACCACACATAAAACTCGCCACGCGCAAAACTCGCCATGCGCAAAACTTGCTGCACACAACTTGCTACACTAACCTGTCACATGCAACTCGACACACAAAAAGTTGCTACACGCATGTTGCCACACAAAACTCATCTCACAAAAGTCGCTACATGCATGTCGCCACACGAAACTCAACACACACAACTTGACAAACGAAACTCGCCCTAAAACACACACAAGTCTGGTATTATCCTTCAAAAATAAAAATCTGATTAATAAGCAGACAAACTACAACAAATGTACCATATAGGAAATACGGCAGCTGTCAGTCACATGACCTGTCTATTATGTGTATGTGTGAGCTAATATATACTGCCAGGGGGAGGGCTTCCTGTTGGCTGGGGATTTATCAGGCTGCCAATTTAGCTTACAAATACTGAGGTAAAAATACTGAGCAAATAACGTGTGAACGAGGTCTAATACAGGAGGAGATGACACACAGGTATATACTATATACAGGGGAGATGACACACAGATATATACTATATACAGGAGAGATGACACACAGGTATATACTATATAGAGGAGGAGATGACATACAGGTACATATATATACAGGAGGAGATGACATACAGGTATATACTATATACAGGAGGAGATGACATACAGGTATATGCTATATATAGAAGATGACATGCCGGTATATACTATATACAGGAGGAGATGACACACAGATATATACTATATACAGGGGAGATGACACACAGGTATATACTATATACAGGAGGAGATGACATACAAGTATATGCTATATATAGACGATGACATGCAGGTATATACAGGAGGAGATGACACACAGATATATACTATATACAGGGGAGATGACACACAGGTATATACTATATACAGGAGTAGATGACATACAGGTATATACTATATATAGAAGGAGATGACATTCAGGTATATACTATATATAGGGGAGATGACACACAGCAGGTATATACTATATACAGGGGAGATGACATACAGGTATATACTATATACAGGAGATGACATACAGATGTATACTATATATAAGGGAGATGACAAACATGTATATACTGAGGTAATGAGGTGAAAATGAGAGGTGTGAGGTGAAAATGAAAAGGTGTGAGTGCAAAATGAGAGGAGTGAGGGAAAATAGTGGAGTGATCAGAAAATGACAGATGTGAGGTCAAAATGACAAGTGTTAGGGGGGAATAAGAGGAGTGAGGGGGAAAATAAGAGGAGTGAGGGGGAAAATGAGAGGTGTAAGGGAGAAAATGAGAGGTGTAAGGGAGAAAATGAGAGGCATGATGGGAAAATAAGAGACGTGAGGTGCTATAACTAACCACAGATATTTACTATGCCCAGGCAATGCCGGGCTCTTCAGCTAGTATATACTGTATATACATTTAAACCATTATAAAGAAGTCATTACTTAATCTTGCTAGGAGCCTAGTATGCTTGTGGTGCCTTACAGAGTAACAAAGTGCATAGTGCTATTTTAGAAAGAGACATCAAATAAATTATGGAGATACAGACAAAATCAATTGGTTAAAAGAGGGTAAAGTCATAACCTGCACGTGTAGTCCGGGCCGCGACGCGTTTCACGTTTAAGCTTCTTCCTGGGGGGTCTATATGACATCTCCATGGTTTATTTGATGTCTCTTTCTAAAATAGTGTGAGTGCAAAATGAGAGGAGTGAGGAAAAATAGTGGAGTGATCAGAAAATGACAGATGTGAGCTTGAAATGACAAGTGTTAGGGGAAAATGAGAGGAGTGAGGGAGAAAATGAGAGATGTGAGGGGGAAAATGAGAGGCGTGATGGGAAAATAAGAGAAGTGAGGTGCTATAACTAACCACAGATATTTACTATGCCCAGGCAACGCCGGGCTCTTCAGCTAGTATATATATATATATATATATATATGTATATATATATATATATATTGTAGTGCATCGGTAGCACCATTGCGCAATGAAGAGGCAGTGACAAAATTCAAACACAAAGTCTCTTTAATGCGTTATCTTCACAGCATTAAAGTTCCAATTCACACAAGTGCATCTCATTAGTGTTCAGTTCACACCAGTACACGACTTTAAATCACAGTCCCTAAACACGCTGGACTTCCCTGTGTCCAGGTTCCTTGGGCAACTGCACGCCGTGACAAAGTCTCTTACACACAGCTTTTACTCACAACTTTACTCCATTGGCTTGTGGCCACTAAACACGCCGCACCTCCTCTGACCATTTCCTGTTGGTGACTGCAGCGCTGTGTTAGGCTGGGTTCCCATTGCGTTATGGGACCGCGTTAAACGGACAGCGTTGCACGGCGAAATTAACGCCGTGCAACGCGGCCGTTAACGCGCCCATTGAAGGCAATGGGAAAGCGCTTCACTAGCACGTGCCATGTTCGGCACGCGCTAGCGACGTGCCGGTGATTCCTGGCGCGCCGCGGACGCTGCTTGCAGCGTCCGAGGCGCGCCCACGGTCCGTTCCCCGCTCTCGCAGATCGGGGATCTGCGAGAGCGGGGACGTTACCGCGACCCCGACCGCAGCCCCATAGAAAACATTGCGTTAGCGCAATCCGCTAGCGCTAGCGCTAAACGGATTGCACTAACGCAATGTGACCCTAGCCTTAGCTGTAGATGCCAGGCGTCTCAGCTCCACTGGCTGTTTAAGTCCGCACTGTCCTGTGTCACCGCACATCGACAAAGCTCCGCAGTACCTTTTACTCTCGTCCAAACACCAGCCGGACACTGACTCTGACCCTGACACACCCATACCCTTTCCTGCAGGGCTTTTAACAAAGAATCCTGCGGCCTCAAGCCACATGGAAAACCCGTGAAGGAAATGAAATGGACTGAACCACTAAAATACTGCAGTTTCAAAACACACATTCCAGAGCAGATTTTCCCTACATGTCTTGGATACTAGCATGTCAAAGACTACACTTCTTTTTATTATCAGTCTGCATTGCAGTCACAGCTACACCTGTGACTGCCATGCACTCCTATGGACTTCATACGCCTCTGTGCACATCCTGGGGAGAACACACAGTGACCTCTACCTGTGACATTGGTCACTGCTTCACCATTGCAATCACAGCTACACCCGTGACTGCCATGCACTCCTATGGCCTTCATACGCTTCCATGCGCATCCTGGAGAGAACAAACAGCGACCCCCTACCTGCAATACAGGCCACTGCCTCACAATATATGTATATAGGTATTATACTATACATATATATATATATATATATATAATCAGAATGTAGGATGTGTGTGTGTATATATATATATATATATATATATATATATATATACACATGCATACACTGCTCAAAAAAATAAAGGGAACACTTAAACAACAGAATATAACTCCAAGCAATTTGAACTTCTGTGAAATCAAACTGTCCACTTAGGAAGCAACACTGTTTGACAATCAATTTCACATGCTGTTGTGCAAATGGAATAGACAACAGATGGAAATTATTGGCAATTATCAAGACACCCTCAATAAAGGAGTGGTTTTGCAGGTGGGGACCACAGAGCACATCTCAGTACCAGTGCTTTCTGTCTGATGTTTTGGTCACTTTTGAATGTTGGTTGTGCTTTCACACTCATGGTAGCATGAGACGGACTCTACAACCCACACAAGTGGCTCAGGTAGTGCAGCTCATACAGGATGTCACATCAATGCGAGCTGTGGCAAGAAGGTTTGCTGTGTCTCAGCGTAGTGTCCAGATGCTGGAGGCACTACCAGGAGACAGGCCAGTACACCAGGAGATGTGGAGGGGACCGTAGGAGGGCAACAACCCAGCAGCAGGACCACTACCTCAGCCTTTGTGCAAGGAGGAACAGGAGGAGCACAGCCAGAGTCCTGCAAAATGACCTCCAGCAGGCCACAAATGTGCATGTGTCTGCACAAATGGTTAGAAACAGACTCCATCAGGATGGTTTGAGTGCCCGACGTCCACAGATGGGGTTGTGCTCACAGCCCAACACCGTGCAGGACGCTTGGCATTTGCCACAGAACACCATGATTGGCAATTTTGCCACTGGTGCCCTTTTGAGACCATATGCTGGTGCGGTTGGCCCTGGGTTCCTCCTAATGCATGACAATGCCAGACCTCATGTGGCTGCAGTGTGTCAGCAGTTCCTGCAAGATAAAAAGGCATTGAAGCTGCGGACTGCCTGCCAGTTCCCCAGATCTGAATCCGATTGAAGACATCTGGGACATCATGTCTCGCACCATCCACCAACGTCACGTTGCACCACAGACTGTTCAGGAGTTGGCGGATGCTTTAGTCGAGGTCTGGGAGGAGATCCCTCAGGAAACCATCCACCGCCTCATCAGAAGCATGCCCAGGCATTGTAGGGAGGTAATACACGCACGTGGAGGCCACACACACTACTGAGCATCAGTTCCTTGTCTTGAGGCATTTCCACTGAAGTTGCATCAGCCTGTAACTGCATCATTCCAACTCCAGACCTCCGTGGGATATTAGTTGTGATTTACGTTGATAATTTTTAGGTTTTATTGTTCTCAACACATTCCACTATGTAGTGAATAAAGATTTACAATTGGAATATTTCATTCAGTGATATCTAGGATGTGGTATTTTAGTGTTCGCTTTATTTTTTTTGAGCAGTGTATATATGTATATATTAGGATAGGACTAAGATGAGTGACATATTTCAGGATGGAGGAAATATATATACAATGGTGTGAAAACGTGATTGCCCCCTTCCTGATTTCCTGTTCTTTTGTGTATTTGTCACACTTAAATGTTTCATATCACCAAACAAATACTGTATAAATATTAGACAAAGATACCACAAGTAAGCACAAAATGCAGTTTTTAAATGATGGTCTTTATTAGTAAGGGAGAAAGAAATCCATGCTTACCTCCAGTGGTGTAATTAGATTCTGATTCTCAGTACAAAATTTGGAACCCCTGTACATGTTGGTCAGATATATGGGCCCTCATAGCATTTTAAATCCTATAAAAACAGACATGTTGTCCCCTATTCATTATAAAGTAATGTCCCCCATCCTGGGCCCCTTCTAGGTATATATGTCCCCCATCCTGGGCCCCTTTCAGGTAGATATGTTCACCATCCTGGTATATATGTTCCCCATGCTGGACCCATCCTGGCATATATGTTGCCCATCCTAGGCCACTTCCATATATATTCACCATCCTGGTATATATGTCACTCGTCCTGGTATATTTGTCTCCCATACTGGGACCCTTCCTGGTATATATGATATGTCCCCCATCCTGGTATATATGTCCCCCATCCTGGGCTCATTCCTGGAATATATGTCGCCATCCTCGTATATGAGTTGCTCACCAGGGTGGGGTACTTCGTACCGGGTCCGGTCGCTTTTAAAGGGGATGTCACGGTGGCTGCGACCCAGTCCGTGGCCCTGGGACACACTGTAAAAGGGAACGGTCTTTAAAGGGGAATTGTGAATAAGTCTGTCGTGACGCCAGCTGTGGTGTTCGGTCAGTGAGTACCGACGCTGCTTTAAATGGGTCCTCTGGGGGATGTTGTTGCAGCAATGATGGTGACACTTCCCACAGGTGAAGCGGGGTCCCCTGGGGTCCTAGAGTGTATGGTGATGATGGTGTTTGCCGGTCAATGAGTAAAGGACACAAGTTGTAAAGTCTTTACCTGGTTTACTGTAGTTGGCAGGTCACAGTCCAGGGTACCGACAACAGGTACATTAGGAGTCCAGGCAGCCCGGAAAAAAGTGGAATCCCCTTGGCAAGTCAGGTTGGGAGCCTTCCACTGTGCGCTTGCTATAGTCCCTTGCTGTCGGTAATGTCCTATGTCCTAACAAGGTCCTGGTTCCTTCCCCCGTCCTGGAACAGGTACCTGTATGGTAGGCAGCTTGAACCGTTCCATCTGGGGTCTCTGCACAGTGACTCCATGGTGCTGCTGTACCACAGGCTTAATTTGAGCAGTATACGAGTAGTTCTGTGCCCTCCGGTTCTGCTAGGTGTCCTACAGTTCCACTCTAGCCTCGGGCTCCCGGTACCTGGTTTCTGCGCTTTGGCTCCTCAGAGGCCCACTTGTAGCCTCCTTGAGCCCTGAAATCTCTCCTCTCTGCTCCTTTCCTGTCTGATCTCCAGACTGTCTGATCCGAACTAAACTAGCTCCTCCTCCAAGACAGGATCTTTATCCAGGGAAGCTGCCCTAAAACAGAGTTTTGAGGTCCCCTCCTGACCTGGATTCAGAAGGTGTTGTGTGTGTGTGATTTACCTGGACTTTGGAGGAGCTGGCGGAGGAACATGTGAAACCATCTTTAGGTAAGATGCCACCCTCTCTGCGCCCTAGGTCCAAAAAATTCCCCCCCTTGTCCGTATGTCCGAATGTGGAGATATTTATTCAGCTAGTTGTTAAAGAGCTGGAGGATATTCCACCAATTATTTGGAGAGACAACTTAACTAAAAGGGAACATGAGTGTATCAAACACATGGGGAATCTTAAGGATATAGTTATTAAACCTGCGGACAAGAGGGGGAATGTGGTAGTTTGGCCTACTAAATTGTATGAGGCAGAGGCAAATAAAATGTTGAGGAATACATCTTGCTACAAAAAGCTTATATTTAATCCTCTTGCCTCATACAAGGAAGAACTACGTAAAATTCTATGGAAGGCAGAAGAGAGGGGAGTCATTACCTTAGAGGTGAGGGATAACTTGTTGGTTAAAGAACCACGAATCCCAACACTGTACCTTCTACCTAAGGTGCACAAAAATATGAAAACTCCCCCTGGAAGACCAATTATCTCGGGGGTGGGTAGCCTTACGGAGGGGATTGGGAGATATTTTGACATGTTCCTCAAGCCGTTAGTGGAAGCAATCCCGTCATTTACCCAGGATAGGTTGGATTTTTTGAGAAAAATCGATGGGGTACATATTGACGAGGATATGCTATTGGTGACTTGCGACGTTGAGTCGCTATATACAAGCATTCGGCACCATGACGGCTTGAGGGCCGTGTCCAGCTTTCTGACTATGACCAATTTTACTAATGACGAAGTGGAATTCCTGTTGACTTTGCTGCAATTTTTACTTACTCACAATTTTTTTATTTTCAATGGATCCCTCTACCTGCAGCTCCAGGGCACTGCGATGGGGGCGGCTTGCGCGCCTTCGTATGCAAATATGTTCCTGGGGCTGTGGGAGAGGGATCTACTCACGTCAGATCATGGTCTTTCGATGGAGCGGGTCATTTTTTGGACCCGCTACATCGATGACATTTTCATGATCTGGCGTGGGACAACATCTGAATTAGAGTCATTCTTTGAAAATTTAAACAACAATGATTATAATATTCATTTGACGTATCAATATAGCTTTCAGCAGATTGAGTTCCTCGACGTCTTGGTCAGAAGGGATGCCTTCCGCAAGGATACAGCAGTCAATGCGGTTCTCCACGCCAGCTCCTCTCATCCTTCTCATGTTGTCAATGCAGTGCCAGTGGGACAGTTTCTTCGAATTAGAAGAATATGCTCCACTATGGAGGATTTTGAATGCCGGGCAACAGAAATGAAGGCAAGATTTTTGGAGAGGGGATACAGCAAGAGGAGTATTAAAAAAGCCTATAACAGAGCCAGGAACACTGATCGTCACCAACTTCTTTATTCCTCCAGTAAAAGAGCAGCAAGTAATCAGGTAAGACTGGTAACTACGTACAATTCCCAATGGGGTAAACTGTTGGAAAGTGTGGAAAAGCACTGGCCAGTTTTACTGGCGGATCCGGTGCTGAGACAATATTTGGCTAAAAAACCCTCAATTACAGCACGGAGATCCAAAAATTTGAGGGATTTGCTTGTGCAGAGTCATTACACACCAAAAGAACGCCCCCAATTATTTCCATCGTTAAAGCATCCTTCGAAATCTCCATGGGGTAGCAAACCTTGTGGGAAGTGTGTGGGTTGTCCCAACATGGATACGGGAACGGAGTTTGAGTCCTCAGATGGACGCAAGTTTAAAATTACGCATACGATAACTTGCACTACAAGTGCAGTGGTGTATTATGCCTACTGCACTTGTACAAAAATCTATGTAGGCCTGACTACAAGGGCCTTAAAAGTGCGCGTAAGGGAACATGTTAGGGATATTTTGGCTGCCAAGGAGGAGGAGAACTTGGACTTACTTAAAAGTGTTCCTAGACACTTTAAACAGCATCATGCGTGTGACCCCTCCCATTTTCGTGTGAAGGGCATTGATTGTATTCCTGTAAGCCCAAGAGGGGGTAACGTGAGTCGGATTTTAGCTCAAAAAGAGTCCCGATGGATATGGGAACTACGGACCCTTAAACCAGATGGGTTGAATGAAACCCTGAGCTTTGCACCTTTTCTTTAATATGGTCGTTTTTTTAATTTTTTGTTGGTTTCATTGGTTTCTGTTTTTAATGTGACTATGCTGATTTTAACTTTGTATTATTTTATTTACAGTCACCAAGTTGCATCCCCGTTATTGCATTCGTAATTGGATGACTGAGAGTATGGAGAGAGTGGACATCATTTCTGAACATGTTCAAGCACTTTGCACTTTAGTGTGTTGTGTAGGCTTTTGTACATTTAAATATATTTCATAATCATAAAAATTTGGTATATCAATGTATTATGTAAAGTATAGGGTTCATTGGTGTTAGACTATCGTATTTTGCACTTTTTCCACTATGCACCTTAGCATTAAATATTGTTTAAATTCTTGTATGTATCTCTTATATGCATATTATGTAAATGGATACGATGTATTTATTATTGTATTATTTTTATTGTTGCTATTAATTATTGGACTTTTCATATGGGAAGTGTCCTTATATATATATTATTGTAAAAATCGTTTTGTTATTATTTTCACTGTGCCATGGATGTTTATGTATGATGTATTGATTTGCTGGGGGTGCACCTATTCCGTTTATGGTGGCCTGTTGCGTCTGGGATCCCCTCCTGTGCGCGTGCGTGTTCTCTCCTGGGGGTTGCGCGTTGTTGCCGGCGTCTTGATCGGGCTGGCGCTCACGTGACCGTCCTATGGGCGTTCCCGTGGGCGTGTTTGCCGGATGACGCTGGCGGTGACTCGGACCTTCATGGAGCGATCTGCGCACGCGCCGCTACTAGGCGGCGATCCTATGACGCAATTCTGTATTCTAAAGTGATTGGTCAGTTGAGGTATTTAAGGGAACATTGGATCTGATGATGCCACTCCCCCGGAAGAAGGCATACGAGCCGAAACGCGCGTAGGGGTGGCACCATCAGACCGGAGGTAATGTTATACTACTAACAGGGATTTTGATTACTGTGCTGCCGGATTTAATTGCAGTTTGGGGGCCATATAGTGTGACGCCGTTTAGGCATTTAGTGATAGTGCCATTTGAGCATAAGAGGTTTCCCTTCTTGGAGCTTTTGATACATTTTCCTGGCAGTGGGTTATATGAGCTGTAATACGTTTTCCTCTGGTCTGGGGTGTTTTTATATAGTACCGTTTTCCATCACAACTGTGTTTTAGCATTTTTTGTGTTATGTTGTTGAATAATAAATACTAATTTTTTGTACGATGAGGTCTCTGTGCAGCTTTTTGTAGGTCATTTGTATTGGTATTGTGCGGGGCCGATATGGTATATATCCCCGGACGGGCATAGGGTGTAATTTGGTTCACCCTGTGTATTGTTTGTCTTAATTGGTATCTAGGAGGAAGGGTAGAGCAACAGCTTGACCACACGAGAGGAAGTGACGTGTCCCCGCCATTTTATCAGTGACTGATCCAGAAGCAGCCTGCCTGGTTTTATGCCGTGGTCAGAGGAGAGCTGGCTGTCTCTTTCCATTCATCTCTATGGGAGCATCTATAAAAACAATGTCATGACCCACAAAGGTCTGTCCAGCGGACGGCACAACAAACACCAACAACGGGGATGGAAAAAGGGAGAGGAAGGCGCTAACAATAGGGTACGAGGGATGGGGCACCTCCTAACACAGCCTTTGCCTATCCTTAAGCTCCCCTAATGCCCTAGGTGGGTCCTCACCCCCCCATCACGTGCCTAGTCCCTAGCTGTCACCTCACTATACCCTGAATAGTATGCTGGCCAGCAAAGATGCTAGCCTCACCACTGCAGATGGCATAAACACAGGGGGTAGTGACAAGCATGAGACAGACAAAGACAGGGAATAAGAAAACTTAGCTTTCAAGCTTCTGCTGCAAGCTTCACACAATGGAAGATATGGAACCAGGACCTCAAGCAGCTGATACACACTGACACCAGAGAGCTCCCAACTCCTCAGCTGGTCTCCAGATAAAAACTCTATCACCAACAGTCAGGTGTAGAGTCAGGTGACTATTTAAAAGATGGTATACAAAAAAGGTTGCACTCTATCGTGCAAAAGCATGTCGAATATGAAATACATGAAATATGAATAGCAAAATGGCTTTTTGAACATTAGGAAAAATATTTGTGAGACGCTTTGCACAGAATTTGGCCAAATAGTGTGAGCCCATCAACCATCATCAAGGTGGTCTCATTAATCTGATGGGTCCCTGACCTCCCTGTCCAAATGTGAACACTAACCGAAGGCCAATGTCTGCATGCTTGGGTGAATGTGGACACCTCTCTCAGTAAAGCCTACATATGGGTTTGCCGCAACCAAGTGTGATTAGATGTAATTAAAAACCACAGTCGTTTTACTGTCATATTTAAAAGATGGTGGGAGTGGTCACCACCCACATCAGCTGACCAGCAACACAGCAGCTGTCAGCAAGGAAGTTGACATTAACCCTTGCTGGCCTGAAAGGAAAAATGCTACATTTAAATTTTAGGGAACCAGAGCTGCCACGACTCAAACATGAATTGTGACAAATGAGCATAGGTCAGTACATCCAGATATATTCCCATGATTCTTACAGCGGGACACACAGGATTAAAAACAAAAAGTGTTTCTCAAGCGGGTTTGTGTCCATAATGGAAAAAGCAAAATGATTGCTTCAGGGTTTGGTGCTATGACTACAGTGACTTGCAAAAGTATTCACTCCCTCACTTTTTACCTATTTTTTTTTACATTATAACCTGTGTTTAAATGGTTTTGTATTTCGATTTGTGTGTGATGCATCAGCACTAAATAGCCTAAGTTGAACTGAGAAAAATATAGGCATAAATTAAATATATGGGATTAAATAAATAAAAATTGTCATGTGCATATGTATTCACCCCTTTTGCTATGAAGCCCCTAAAAATATGTAGAGCAAGCAATGACCTCCTTAAGTTATATGCTTAGTGAAAGGAAGTCCACCTGTATGCAATCTAAGTGTCACATGGTCTGTCAGTATATAGACACACCTCTTCTGGCATGTTTCACTGTGGGGATGGTGTTCTTGGGGTGATGAGCTGTGTTGGTTTGGCGCCAGACATAGCATTTATCTTGGTGGTCAAAAAGGTACATCTTGGTCTCATCTGACCACAACAGCACCTTCTCATCTGACCACAGCACCTTCCTTCATACATTTGTGGAGTCTTCCACATGTTTTTTGGCAAGCTCAAAATGATCCTTACAATTTTTGTGTGTAAGTAAAGGCTGTTTTCTGTCCACTCTTCCATAAAGGCCACCTCTATGGAATGTACGGCTTATTGTGGTCTCATGGACAGATACTCCAGTCTCTGCTTGGGAACTCCTTTGGTCTCTGTGCTGCCTCTCTGAATAATGCCCTCTTTGTCCGAACTGAGAGTTTTGGTGGGCTCTTCTCTCTTGGCAGGGTTGTTGTGGTACCATGTTCTTTCCATTTGATGATAATGGATTTGATGGTGCTTCAGTGGATCATCAAAGATTGGGATTTTTTTTTTTAAACAAAATCCTGACTTGTGCTTCTCAACAACTTTGTTCCTGACTTGTTTGGAGAAATCCTTGGTCTTCGTGGTGTTGTCTGGTTAGTGGAGCCTCTAGCTCAATGGTGTTGCAGCCTCTGTGGTCTTTCAGAAAAGGTAAAGTGTAGATACTGACAGACCATGTGACACTTAGATTGCACACAGGTGGACTTTCTTTAACTAAGCAAGTGACTTATAAAGGTAATTACTTGCACCAGAAATTTGTAGGGTCTTCATCTCAAAAGGGGTGAATACATATGCACATGCCAATTTTTAGTAATTTGATTCCATAAATTTAAGTTATGCCCATATTTTTCTCACTTCACTTCAAAAACTTCGACTATTTATTGCTGATGCATCACACACAAATCAGATTACTAAAATATTTAAGCAGAGGCTGTAAAGTAACAACATAGGTGAAAAGCCAATATATATATATAGAGAGAGATATAGATGACCTATATATATATATATATATATGTATATATATATATATATATATACATATATATATATATATATATATAGCACAAGCTTGGCTGAGCTATTGCAAGTGTTATCTGAATGTGTATATATTGCCACCTAGTGGACCACGCTAAACAATATGATGTTGTGGCCTGTGAAGGTACATCGGCTATAAGTGGCTGTTGAGTGCAATGACTCTTTTATATAGTTATTTTTTTTCTAGGAGTTTTTCTTTCTTTTTTTAAATACTATTTCTGTGGAGTTATACAAAAAAAATCTACATTTTTGGCACCTTTATACTTTGTAAAATGTTAACATGTATACTCAAGAAGGTCCAATTTCCACGTCTGTGTTTGTTTCTCATGTGCACACAGATACACACACACACACACACACACAGTTAGGCCAGTCTCACACGTCCAGATAATTCTGGTACCGGAGAAATCGGTACCGCAGTTATCCGTGTGTCCCTGTGCTCACGTGGCACATCAGTGTGGCAGCCGTGTGCCGCCCGTGTGCCGACTGAGGACCACACGGACCGTGCAGGAGACAGCGCTACAGTTAAGCGCTGTCCCCTGCTTTTGGTGCTGAAGCCGGCATTCATTCCTTCTCCCCAGCAGCGTTCGCTGGAGAGAAGGAATGAAAAATCAAGGTTTTTTTTATTTTTTTTTGTTAAAAATAAAGTTTGGGGTCACCTCCCGCCTCCCACCCCCCGTGTGCCCGCCCGCTTACATAGAAATACTCACCCAGCTCCCGCGATGCCTCCTCTCAGCGCCGGCAGCCTGTCCTGTGTGAGCGGTCACGTGGTACCGCTCATTACAGTGATGAATATGTGGCTCCACCCCTATGGGAGGTGGAGCCGCATATTCATCATTGTAATGAGCGGTACCACCTGACGCTCACACCGGACAAGCTGAGGCGCTGAGAGGAGGCATTGCGGGAGCTGAGTGAGTATTTCTATGCAAGCGGGCAGGCGCAAGGGGGGTGGGAAGGGGTGGGAGGTGACCCCAAACTTTAATTTAAACAAAAAAACCTTGATCTTTCATCTTTTCTCTCCTGCAAGCGCTGCTTCAGCCGAGCAGGACAGAAGGGATGAATGGCGGCTTTAGCACCACACACAGGGGACAGCACTTACTGTAGCGCTGTTCCGTGTGGTCCTCAGGCAGCACATGGATGGCACACGGACAGCATCCGTGTGCGGTACGTGTTTACACGGACCCATTGACTTTAATGGGTCCGTGTGATCCGTGCGCTCCCACGAACACTGACATGTCTCCGTGTTTTGCAAACGGACATACGGTCTGTGAAAACACGCTGACATGTGCAGAGACACATTTATTTTAATGTGTCTACGTGAGTCAGTGTCTCTGGTACGTGAGGAAACTGTCACCACACGTACCGGAGCCACTGACGTGTGAAACCGGCCTTAACAAGCTTGTCCCAGCATTAGTCATTCATTTGAATGGGCAACTTTGATCTGAAAATTAGAAAATTTGGTTGCGTCAGAAGACCTGTAGACTACAATGTGTACATTTCTATCAGTAAAAGAAGTGCATAGAATGGGAACATGAAACTCGGACATGTGAATGAGGCCTAAGGGCGCAATCACCTATCAGCTTTTCTTGTACGTCTGCCGTCAGCTTTTTTTACATTAACAGCACTCAGACACATTAAATTCTAAGGGGCGATTAAGATAAGTAATGTACCCCCACTAGTTCTAGTAATAAATCACTATACCGCTTACAGTAGCGACCAAAAGTTTTTAAAAAAAAAAAAAAGTGTGATTACTTCTGTCTGGTTGTTGTGATGCAATTTTCCTGGTGATTTTAGTAAATCGTTAGCAAATGGTTGTCAGCTAAAAAGATAAACATTGTGTTTGACATTGTTTTATCCCTTTATGTGTTAGTTTTCAACATTTGCTGGGCCAAATGTTTGCCTAAAATTTTTATATTTTTTGTTTGTGTGTTTTCCATTTAAAGCATGGCAAAGACAAAGACAAATTTATCGTCAAATGTCAGGAAGCTTATTATTCTGAGAGTGAAGTCAAGCAAAAGCAAAAAAGAGGAGCTATGGAATTTAACTGTTTTCAGAGTCAGGTGTCACGTATAATAAAGAAAGAAAAAGAAGGTTATGGATCAGCTGACAAACCTAGAAGTGCACAACCACAGAAAACTTCCTCCAAGGTTCATCACATTATTAAGAAAAAGTCAATATCTGATGTCCATAAAAGTGCTGTACAGATTTCACACGACATGAACGAAGAATATGGGGTCAATGTGAGTTGCCAAACTGTGGGGCAACGGCTAAGAGCAGTAGGGTCGAATGCACGAGTTCCAGTCAAGAAGCCTTTCATCTCTGCAAAAAAGGAAAGGTCCAACTTGAGTTTGCCAAAGAACACAGCCAATGGAAGGAGACAGATTGGTCTAAGGTTTTGTGGTCAGATGAATCCAAGTTCAATCTGTCTGGTAGTGATAGCAAGTACTAAATATACCACTCAATTGGAAAACGTGATGATGTAAGGTATCAAACACCTACAGTGAAACATGGTGGTGGCAATGTCATGGTTTGGGGCTGCAATTTTCCCTCTGCATAGAATTGAAAGAAATATGAATATTAGCATGCTCAAGGATGTACTGGAGAATGTAATGCTGCCACATGGTAAAACCAAAGTAGACAGGGGCTAGAAATTCCAGTAAGACAATGATCCTAAGGACACATCCAATTTAGCAAAAAATTGGTTCGAAAAGAAAAATGTTCACCTGTTGCAATAGCCAAGCCAATCACCTGATTTAAACCCTATAGATCACCTTTGGGATGAGTTAGGGCGATGAGTTGGGGACAGTACCCATACCAATAAGGATGAATTGTTTGCATATTTGCAAATGGAATGGAGCAAGATCCCTCAGGATGTCTTCAATACCCTAGTGGCTTCAATGCCCCGTTGGTGTGGTGCAGTATCTAAGGCAAGAGGTTGTGCTACGAAATTCTATGTTATGGCATTGTAAACAATGAATTACGCTCTATGTTGTGATCAATAAATAGTATATGCAAAACTTTTGGCAGTCAGTTTTCTTTAATTAAATGACCGTACCTTTATTCTAAAGCATTTTGGTTAAAATTAAGTTCTTGCATGATGACAACTTCATGCACTTACAATTCATTACCAAGAAAATGGCTTCACAACAACCAGACAGAAGTAATGAAACTTTTAAAAAAAAAGTGCAAATGTTTTTGTCGCCACTATATATGTAAGTTTTATAGTGTTTTGGGGTGACAGACTACCTTTAAACTCATGTTTATCCATCTATCCAACCCAAGCATAAAGGTTATATGTTTTCCAGGGCTTATGAGTGTTTCCTCTGGGTACTGGTTTCCTCCCATCTTCGAAAAACATACTGAGGAGTATTAGTATCTCAGGCAGTCATGGGTTAATGCTAAGATATGACATCACTTACTAATCAGACCAGGTCAAAACTCTGGAAGGAACCCCCACCGGTTCTATTAATGAACCATCTGAAGTGTTGCTTCATTGAATGTTCCCTTCCTCAGTTTTTGCCCGTCCAGTATCACTCTCAGCCACCTGGCTGTGCAGGAATTGCAGCCAACTGTATTTACTTAAAGGGAATCTGTCAGCAGGTTTTTGTGCTACCTCATCTGAGAGCAGCAAAATGTAGGAAAAGAGACCCTAATTCCAACTACATATCACTTAGATTACCGGGTGCTGCCATTGTGACACAATCAGAGTTTTTAGATGGAGCATGAAGCAGAGCTCAGAAAGCTGCTCCCACCCACACCACAGCTAACTCCGCCCATACCAGGCTCTCTATGTACATAGAAAAATAGCACCAAAAGAACCAAATACTAAAAAGATTCACAGCTTTATTGAAGACACAATATAAAAACATAAATACTTTCAGGTAATAGGAAGATGACAATGGTAAACCAAGAAAGATGGAACCACAACAAAAACAGGCAACAAACAAGCAAAGTAAACCAAAGATAAATAGCTCAAAAGGGCATGTGCAAATGGATTTACCCACAGACATAGTATAAGTGACACAGGGAGGTGGAAGAAAATCGAACAAAGGTGTATGCAGAGTTAGAAAAGTGTGCTGAGCAAAAAAATGTAAAGAAAATAAATCTGTGCCTGATGTTATCTGAGGGTTGCGGTGCCAGCCACCCCAACGCGCATTTCGGCACAGTGCTTTCTCCCTGCTGCTGTTGCTGGGTGAGGGCGCCTATGGGTGGCTGGTGTAAATGGAGCGCCCGCTAGGACCGTGTGGTACTCGGGCCGGATCCGGCGGTGCTTAAAGGGGTGTTCACAATGGTAGTGACCCAGTTCGTGGCCCTGGGCATCCAATTAAAGGGGATGAAGTGTAGTAAGAAATAACGTCTATAGAGTAATGTTTGTGACGCCACCTGTAGTACTCGGACAGGGATGGCTGCTTAAAGGGGACCACTGGGGTTGATGGTATTACAGCAGAGTTGGTATAGCTCCCCACAGGTAGAGCTGGGTCAAGGGCTCCCGGTGAAATTGGTAAGGGATGGTAGGTGTTGAGATGAAGGATACAGGGTTGCAGTCTCTTTTCCCTTTATTGGTGAAGTTCAGGTACACAGATTACAGGTGGTCTTTGGAATCTGGGCAGCCTGGAAGCGATTCGGAATCCCCCTAGCGAGGTAGGGTTGTAAGCCTTCCTTTCTGCGCTGAATTCTCTGTCCCTTGCTGCCTGAGACTTCCCACAAGGTCCTCTCTCAATCTGTCCTTTTACGTGGACACTACCCACATGGTGATTCCGGGCTCGTGGTGATTCCGGGCTCTAATCTGCTGCTGTGTCTTCGGGTGTCAGTGGTGGCCAGGAGACCTGCAATCTCCTGCCCTCCAGTTTCTGCTCTGGGGCATACAGTTCCTACACAACCTCGGACTCCGGTGTCCGGTTTCTTGCGCTCAAACCTGGAGTGAGCCTATTCGCAGCTCCACTCCCGTTTCTCCTCCTGTGCTTCCTCTCCCTTCACTGTCTCACACAGACTGCCCTCTAACTCCTCCTCCAGACCAGAACTTATAGGGAAGTTACCCTGAAACTGGGTTTAGAGCTCCCCCTTCTGGCCTGGAGTCAGGAAAGTGTTGTATGATAGTGTTACCTGCTAAGGGAATCCCTTCTTGCTTCCAGGCATGGCATCACCCTCCCCAAGAGGCAGGCAATACCACTGTGGCTTCCGGACTCCTTAGGTGCCACATATACAGGTGATCCGATAGCTGTTACTGCGCATGTGTCGGAGGCTCCATCTTGGAAGAGGAATTTTTTTTTCTCCAGCAACATGGCACAGTAGCAGCTATTGGATACCTATATACTCCGATAGCTGCTACGGCGGGCGCCATTTAAAATTTTTTTTCTATGTAAATAGCATCAACCACATTTATTATTAGGACATTAAACATGCGATTATGCTGCAGCGCAGGTGCCACGGCCGGCGCCTGCAGAAGGGGTTTTTTTTTCTTCAACATGTACAGATATTCATTATGTAAACTAGGGAGCAGGTCAGTGAGGGAACACTGCAGGCCGACGAGTCACTGGTAGGCCCGCTCCCAGCATAAGAGAAAGTAAAAGAAGAATCTGAAAATGACTGTAAATAGTTACATGTTCATCTTTTGCTGCAACTTTAAAATGACTGTTACCACTTAAAAGTTCACAAACCCTACCAGGGTTTCTTCTTAAAGGGGTCCCACGTTTAAAGGGATCCTATGTTTGCACAAGTTGCCTTTTTGACAACAGAACTGTGAATCATGAACTGTGCATGATCAAGACTTTGCTTATAAATAGTTTGCACCTTCTTAAAGGTGCTTCCTACTGGTTTTACAAAAGAAGCTTTTAAAGACAAGAGACTGCTTCTAACATTGTTGTGAGAACTGCTTTGGTTTCCAGAGAACTGAAGAAAAACCCGTTTGGCGCGACAGGATTCCAGGTCTGGATGCACGCCTTGTAGTCCACCCAAGATCAACGTTGAGGGTTAATGACGGGTCCCTCGCTTCGTTGCTGCTGTTTTAGAATTAATGATTGACTTGAGCATTATTTGCACTACCTCATTGAAAAACTTGAATATTGTTTGAACCCTTAGAGGGAATGTTTACTTTTTGCACCTTGCCAGTTAGAATTGTATGATGCAAGATAGAAGGTTAACATATTACAGAGTTAATATGGTAAATAATAATAAAATTGAGAGTTGAAGTTAAATAGTATTATACCAAAGAAGTAGATGATGCACTTTTGATAACATGGAGAAAATAAAGTAACCCGTGGGGGTTGGACGAAGACTTTGCATTTAAGAGATAGTATACCCGTGAGGGTCATGGCACTTTATAGCTAGTAGGTTATTGCACTGTTTTATTACACTGTTCTTAAAAGTAGGCCTACAATGTAAATATGTTTTGCAACGTTCAAGTGTCCTCACCTCCCATAAAGGGAAGCACTAGTTTATATTAACATGTTTTACAGCATTTCAAAAATTGTATGTCTTTTTGCTAACATGTATTGTTGTTCTTCTTTTCTCAGTCTGGGAGTACAGGATTTAACGGGGGGGGAGTGCGGTGCCACAGGGTCCTGGTCATCGCAGTAGTGTCGCTTTCCTCCCGGGGAGAATGATGCTACGTTTGGAGGCAAGGAAGGATAACTGCATCCTGGTATCACAAACATGCAACACATTTCATACTCCAGGCCACCAGGGGGAGCTATATATATATATACATATATATATATATGGATATATATATATATATATATATCTGGTAGTCTGTAGGGAAAGTCAGTCAGTTCTTCAGGGAAGCTGTTCCTGGCAGGAGTGAATTCCTGTCAGAGGACAGAGGAGAGGGTTCACGGAGCTGTGCATGTCCACAGAGCTGCAGCTCCCAGAAAGATACATTTGAAGGCCGAATTGTTTGCAGCGAGCGTGCAAGAGAGGAAGCACAGGAGAGGATATCAGAAGGGGACCAGCTCTGAGCATGCTGCCTCCTTCTGAGGCGCAGAGACCGGTAGCCGGACCACCGAGGTTGTAAGGACCTCTATGGCTTACATCAGAGACCGGCAGGACAGCTGAACTCTACGTTACCTGTCTGACCTAATACCCAGGAGGCACGGTGACAACCTTAGAGGCTGGGGTGTGCTAGAGTCCCTATAAACCGCCTCAAGTCACCAGTCATACGGGTATGTCCTATCCAATCCAGGGGACAGAGAGAGATAACATCTGTGAGGACCTTATGAGAAGCTTAGGAGTAAAGGACTACACCACCACAGCGCTAGAGGAAAGGCTTTTATTCTCCACCTGGACAAGGGGACTCTGGACTTGCCTCCAAACCGGCCAGACTCTGCCTGCCCTGTGATCTGGTGGATCTGGACTGTGGATGCTGAAGTCTTCAGTAAAGGTAAAGAGACTGCAACCCTGTGTCCTCATTCTTTTCTGCGCCACTCACCATTCACCATCTATACACTGGGAAAGACTGGGGATACACTTCACCTGTGGGAAGTTATACCATCTAGCTGCCATAACATCACCCCACAGGACCCCTTAAAGTAGCGTCGGTCACCCTGACCGAATACCACAGGTGGCATCCGAACATAAACTTTATCCCTTTAAAGACCTTTCCCTTTTATATGGACGTTCCAGGGCCACGGACCGGATCAGCCACCGTGACATCCCCCTGTGAACACCGGACCCGGCACCGAGTACCCCACAGCCCTGACGGGGGGCTCCACCAGTGTGGCACCCCAGGAGTTCAGGTACCACAGTGGTATTGCCTTCCTCTCAGGAAGGGTGATGCCATGCCTGGAAAAAAGGAGAATCCCTTTGGCAGGTAAGCTGTACATTCAACACATTCGGACTCCATGCCAGAAGGGGGAGCTCTGAACCCGGTTTTCAGGGGAGCTTCCCTAGATAATATACATTCTGGTCTGGAGGAGGAGTTAAGCAGTCTGGTGCAGACAAGTAACAGAAAAGGAGCACAGGAGAAGTCAGGAGCGTTCTCTGCTGTAGATGTCCCAGTTCTCAGAATGCTGAGCTCTGTATAACCCTGCTCACACCACTGATTGGCTTCTTTATGTGAACACTGTGCATAGGCAGAAAGCTGCCAATCAGTGTGGGGGGCAGGGTGTTTAGATTATGCTTATTAGGTGGCATACATTTGGTGTTGGATTTCCTTTAACAATACAAGGATCCCTGTCTGGTGCTAGTTTTCCCTGTGTACAGGTTATTACTTTATCAGCAGGTTTCTAAATAATACACTTTATAACATGCAAATGATTCTAGAAGAATAGAGACGGACCTGTAGGACAGTCTGTGCTGGAATGTGCTTCATCCCATTCTGAATACTAGCAGATTAATATCTTTACATTCCTGGCAAATCTTGTTTTTCAGGGAGCATTGAGAGGTTCATAGAGGGAACAGTTTTGTTGGGAGAGTATAGGTGGGTGCGAGCAGGGAAACCAAATCCAAGAATTAGGGAGGGATGTGTTAGCAAAAGTAAAACAATTAAAGGAATTTGGCTGACAACTAACATCAAAAGCCAATGTTCCTGAACATTATCTGGATTAATGCAAACTGTAGCAGCCCTAATCTAAAAATGTCATTTTGGTAAATCATATGATACCAGTGTCCAGTGTCTTCCTTACAGGTGGTTCAGGAGGTCTTTAATTTAGGCCAATGTTGTTAATGACAGTTTAACTTAACCTTTTTCTTAAGATACATACTACCGTATGTCTAATAGTGATTTGAGGTTGATAAAGGGTCAAATCATCAGCCAAAATTGTGTTTCTTCTTTTTTTTTTTGCATACCTAAGATTTTTTTTTTTTTTATAATTTACCAGTGATCCAGCAGGGCACAGAACCTGAAGTGTTGTCATAGTGTACAAGACTACAGATGCTGTAACTAGTGACATTCTACTTTCTAATTAGGAATTCAATTTAAGACAAGGACTAATTACTGTATAACCTACCAGTCTACTACTACTACCTGGCCATGTATTGCTTTCCTTATATGTAGTTTATTCTCCTCTACTCACATTTTCAATATTCTATCAGTACCCATAACTATGTTACTGTCACGCAATGTGAAGGAAAGGTTAAGTGAAACACAAAGAGATAAGGGAAAGGGAAACAAACACTAGGAAATAGGTAGTGGAGACCCCTAGACAGATCTAACATCACCCTGTTTGCCCTATTATCCCTATATAGGTTCCGCACCTATCGCCGAGCAGGATACCTAATCCCTGCCTGAACCTGGCGATAAGCCCTGCACCGAGAAGGACAGGATGAGCTCTAATCAATCCCCACTACCTCTAAAGACAACTGGGACAGACAAACGAAACGAGGGGAACATTTAGCTTTTCAGAAAGAAACACCAATGTCCTCCAAACTCCAAAGAGGATGATAGCTGACTGCTACAACTCCAAGCCTCAACAGGGAAATGCAAATGGAAATATCACCCGCAACTCCCAACAGCAAGTTGGGAGTTATAAACACCCAGATCCAGGTGTGATCATTAGAGCCGGGTGGTGGCCACTGGGTCCTAGCGTCACAAGGACCAGGCAGAAGTCTGCAAAGCAAACTGCTGAGACCTTCTGAGAACAGATGCAGTGCAAAGGTCTGCAGCCTCTAGCACGGTCTGTGACAGTTACTCATTATACTCTATAAGAAATTAAGCACCTCATTTTTATTTCTCCATTTTAGCCTTACGGAATTTCAATAGAAGTAAAACTTTTATTTTCACAGTATAAAGTGCAAAGTTAGCTTTTTGGCCAAATCCACAATATTATCTACCAAGCATTAGACAATAAAGAAAGTCTTTTCATGGTCCAGGGCTATCCCTATCAAACAATGCTCACAATAGGAGATTGCAAGGGCACAAACTGCTGTTATTGCGAGATTTCAGCTCCCTATATGTACACCAATGGATGTTAAAAGAGAACCTGTCACCAGATCAAACGTGGCCAGTTAATCATCATACTTGATTCCAGTTGTTCCTCTGAGTATTCCCTTTTTTCTTTTTAACATCTGCCATATGGTTCCAGAGATATGGGCATTTTTATTTAATTCCAAATTATATAGTATTTTCAAGAGGGTGTGGCTCCTTGGGGGCGTGTCTGCATAATAACCCTGTGAGTCACGCCCCCTAGGTAAAGCCCATGAAAATAAGCACTAAATTAAAAGACCCATATCTCTGGAACCGTATGGCAGATGTTAAGAATGAAAAAAGCGGATTACTCAGGAGAGCAGCGGCAATAAAATAAGTGCAGTGTTAGCCACTTTTCACCTGGTGACTGGTCCTCTTTAATTGTCACAACCATCCCTTTACAAGAAAGGGTACTCTAGAAGTCACTGTAGTATATAAAGTTACTGTATTAGTCCTTTCTAAAGAAAGAAAAGGTAAATAGATTTCATTTTGCATATATACACACGTAACTTTGACATTCTTTCGTTGTCAGGCAAGTTATAAGCGTGGTGCTTTACTAGGTTTCATTTAGTATCAAGAATTTTCATAAAAAGTGTAAATTTACTAAGTGCTTTAACTGGGAAAGTAATTTAGAATTTTACGATCTAGTCAAAAATAATAACCTTTAAATCTCCTGCAGCTTGTAACATCTGAAATGCAGTAAAAAAAATCATTTATGAAGTGCGATAATAAAGGGATCCAGGAAGAAATTCTTGTTTCATAAACGTGCATCCACATTTCCGAAACTTCCTTTATAATGTGATTACAGGTGGATTTGGAGACTCCCTTAAACTATTTATTTTGTACCCAGAGGTGGAAGTCACGATGCAGATGGGTATAAGACTCCAGCCATCACTAAACTTCACCGCATAGTTGTTATTACCTTAGGAGTAAAGTGGTCATCACAATGTTCCTTGCTGTGGAAAATCCAGAAGATATTGGCCTCGAGTCATCAAGACCAGCGTTTTCATGTCAGTCCTGATGAGGGAGCGTGCTGGAGTCAGAAGCTTCTGATTCATTAAAGGGGGCATGCTTCCTAATAAATCAGGGGTGTCGGAGAAGAGGCAGCACCACAAATCTTATTCCAGTAAGTGATTGAAACAAGATTTTTGACATAAGGAATGCCCTAGCTTGTCTTGAATTAGAGTCATGTTTCACGCCCCTGTCCCACCCCAGCTATGCCCATTTTGAGCAAAGCTGGAGTAAAAGCTCCAAAAGTCTCAAAAATGTTGCATCTTTTCAAATCTTTTTTACTCCAGATTTCTAGGGTAAACGTTTTGATGAATCGGGGCCATTATGTTTTTAGGATATATCAGTCTGACCCTGATAAGCTATTTTTTGCCTATGGCTGCATTGAGGCATAGCGAGAACCATTATCCCCAAACACAGAATATTTGGTAGGGTGGTGACTCTATTTAGAAGTAGCTTGAGTGCCAAAATTAGTCAATGGGCACTGTGACAACTCATCCAGGAAATCACAAACATACCATAAGGAACAATCAACGATCTGCAGGCCTAACATTGGCCAAAGAAAATTCATCTGAGAGAAAATCCAAGGTGGTA
Organism: Ranitomeya imitator; assembly: GCF_032444005.1. Classification (NCBI taxonomy): domain Eukaryota; kingdom Metazoa; phylum Chordata; class Amphibia; order Anura; family Dendrobatidae; genus Ranitomeya; species Ranitomeya imitator. Next base: position 770,356,190 of record NC_091283.1, read on the forward strand.
AATGCTGATTAAACAAATAAAACTGCTGATCCCAAAGTTAATGTTCTGGGCCCCGCACAACCCCAAAAAAACACAATAAAAAACTTCTGCTCTGGCCAAACGATTTTGAAGCTGGAGACCACAATGAGGTATACTCCTTTGGCACAGCTCTTCTCCACGTTATCCTGTTGAATACCACAATAGCTGCCTATGCTTTTTTTTTTTCAAATCTCCAATTTGCTATAAGTCCCATAAAATGCAGTTTTGCCTCTTGTTATATGAAAGTGTTTCTCCTGTTTAACATTGAGCAATGGGAACATGATGCCGACTTTACGTTTTGTGCACTGTACATGGATTAAAGGGCCACTGTCAGCCCCTCCAGCCGTTATAAACTAAAAGAGCCACCTTGTGCAGCAGTAATGCTGCAGTCTAACAAGGTGACTCTTTTAGATTTTGTTGCTGATATTCCCACAATAAAGGTATTTATAAATTTGCTCAAATACCTGTCTTTGTCCATGGAGGCGGGTCTGAAGCCTCCTCTTTGAAGCGCCCAACTGCCGTCAGTCATCTCTTCTGGGGCGATTGTCGCCGCCCCCTCAGCACTGTTATTGTCCGAAATCCGGCGCCTGCGCTCTGCTCTTCTGCCTGGAGCAGGCGCATAGAGCAGCGGCCGTCCTAGCTCTGATGCCGGGTTCCGGTCTGCGCCTGTGCGGCCACCCTGTTACTGAATCCCCGCCCCGCACTGTGCATAATGCATAACACAGTGCGGGGCGGGGATTCCGTAACAGGGTGGCCGCACAGGCGCAGACCGGAACCCGGCATCAGAGCTAGGACGGCCGCTGCTCTATGCGCCTGCTCCAGGCAGAAGAGCAGAGCGCAGGCGCCGGATTTCGGACAATAACAGTGCTGAGGGGGCGGCGACAATCGCCCCAGAAGAGATGACTGACGGCAGTTACTGCTGCACAAGGTGGCTCTTTTAGTTTATAACGGCTGGAGGGGGGTGACAGTGGCCCTTTAAGTTCCCAAGGAGATCACAACATACATAGTACAAATCTTAAGATGTGCACAAGGGTTTGGAAGGAGAGGAAGATGGGAAGTAGGAGACTTGGGAAAATCAATAGGTGTGCAAGGCACGTAAGAGTGCTAACTACTTATGTAGCTACAGCATGCGTTTATGTGCTGCATGTACACCAACTTAAACCAAGCTCAATTTTTGTGTTGTTTCTTTGTATTTTTGCATTCTGTGCAAGCCATGCTGTGGCCTCCCTTTCCTGAGCTGGAAATTACATTTAAAATTAAATTTTTAAAGGCTTCCCCAGAGTGGTGTCCACAGGTCGGGACCTGGTCCTTTTGTCAACCCTCATTCACACATTGAGGTCAACTCTGACACAAGGTAAGGTTTTTGGTATTCGCATAGGACCATCCCGATCAGAGTCACCTTGACAATGGTGGGATGGCTTTTATGCTATTTTTGATCAAAAACAGATGACTAAGAACCCTGTATAATTTGAATGCACTTTTGCTTTTGACTTATTTAGTTACAGCAGGGCTCTTGCTCATTTTGCTTCTTGTAGGTTCTGTATGCTTTATGGCCAATATGAACCTGCGTTTATGTGCTGCATGTATATCAACTTAAACCAAGCTCAATTTTTGTGTTTTTTTCTTTGTATTTTTTGCATTCTGTGCAAGCCGGGGTGTGGCCTCCCTCTCCTGAGCTGGAAATTACCTTTAAAGACTTCCCCAGACTGGAGTCCACAGGTCGGGACCCGGTCCTTTTGTCTGCCCTTATTCACACATTGAGGTCAACTCTGACACATAGTAAGGTTTTTGGTATTAGACAGCATAGTACCATCCTGATCAGAGTCACCTTGTCAATGTGGGATGGTTTTTATGCTATTTTTGATCAGAAACAGTATTACTAAGAACTCTGTGTTATTTAAACGCACTTTTGTTTTTTTACTTATTTAGCTACAGCAGGGCTTTTGCTCATTTTAATTCTTGTAGGTTTTGTAAGTCCCATAAAATGCAGTTTTGTCTCTTGTTATATCAAAGTGTTTCTCCTGTTTAAACTTGAGCAATGGGATCATGATGCCCCCTTTACATTTTGTGCATTGTACATGGATTAAGTTCCCAAGAAGATTGCAACATACATAGTACAAATCTTAAGATGTGCACAAGGGTTTGGAAGGAGAGGAAGATGGGAAGTAGGAATGGTTATAATCAATAGGTGTACAAGGCACATAAGAGTGCAAAAATTGCAAAAAAAATAACTTATGCTATCAAAACCCCACTGCCTTGTTCTGTGCTATAAAGGACTAGTGTATAGTTGCTGCAATGGGTTAATCTTGACCATGTTTCATTGAATATATCATCTTGTTAAACTTAATTTTTATTATGCAAATACATTATTCATGTAACTGCCTTAATGTGTTTTAATCTGATTTTTGCTACACTGCATATCCATAGGCTAATAGTACGGCTAGGTGGTATCATGCTTAAAGGGGTTCTGTTACTAGGTCATTGCTACCTCATCTGAGAGCAGCATAATGTAGAGACAGAGACCCTGATTTCAGTGATATGTCACTTACTGGGCTGATCAGTATAGTTTTGATAAAATCACTGTTTAATCAGCTGTACGTTATTCAATAGAGCACTATGTGGCCTGCTGACAGGTAGTCAAGCATATTCATGGGCTCTGTATAACCCCGCCCACACCACTGGTAGGCAGCTTTCTATGTACACTGCACATGAGCAAAATGCTGCCAATCAGGATTGTGGGCGGGGTTACAGTGCTCCACATTCAAATATCTGCTAGATCTGCAGTAGAAAGAACCAGAGATTTTTTCAAATTGAAAGCAGGCAGCCCAGTAAGTGATACACTGCTGGGATCAGGGTCTCTGGCTCTACATTCTGCTGCACTCAGATGAAGTAGCAAAACTCTGGTCACAGATTCCCTTTAAGAACAGTTAAATGTCATGTGGGCCAATATGATGTGGATTGTGAAACCGAAGTACAGTAGATGTGCAACATTATCCGTGACAATTAGTAGGTATGCTGCATGAGTGACTGGAAGTTTTGGGGAGAACCAGATATGCTTGACAGGGTGCCGCTTGAGACAGTTTAGAGTTCCACAGTGGCACACATTGTAAATGAGGGTTGCCCTCTGCCCTTAAAAATGTAATGCTAGTGACACGGCTGGGTCAGAGGGTAGTGGGGGTCGTCATTGGAATGCGCACTCAGTAATATGACAAAGTCACTAAGAAAGCCATGGTTCCCACCAGAACAGGTCAGACACTTGCAGATGGATAGCCATTATGGGGTCATTATTCTGTGTGGGGAATTATGTGGTGCCCATTCTCTATGGAGCATTATATGGGGCCATTATTCTGTATGGAGAATTATGTGGGGCCTATTCTGTATGGAGCATTATATCGGGCCCATTCTGTTTTGGATCCCATTCTGTATGGAGCATTATATGGACCCCATTCTGTATGGAGCATTATATGGACCCCATTCGTATGGAGCATTATATGGGGCTCATTTTTTATGGAGCATTATATGGGGCCCATTCTGTATGGAGCATTATATGGAGCCCATTCTGTATGGGACATTCTATGGGGTCATTATTCTGTATGGATCATTATGTGGGGCCCATTCTGTATGGAGCATTATATGGGGTCATTATTTTGTATGGAGCATTATATGGGGTCATTATTTTGTATGGAGTATTATATGAGACCCATTCTGTATGGAACATTCTATGGGGCTGATTTTTTATGGAGCAGTATATGGGGCCCGTTCTGTATGGAGCATTATATGGGGCCCATTCTGTATGGAGCATTATATGGGGTCATTATTTTGTATGGAGCATTATATGGGGTCATTATTTTGTATGGAGTATTATATGAGACCCATTCTGTATGGAACATTCTATGGGGCTGATTTTTTATGGAGCAGTATATGGGGCCCATTCTGTATGGAGCATTATATGGGGCCCATTCTGTATGGAGCATTATATGGGGCCCATTCTGTATGGAGCATTATATGGGGCCCATTCTGCATGGAGCATTATATGGGGCCCATTCTGTATGGAGCATTATATGGGGCCCATTCTGTATGGAGCATTATATGGGGCCCATTCTGTATGGAGCATTATATGGGGCCCATTCTGTATGGGACATTCTATGGGGTCATTATTCTGTATGGATCATTATATGGGGCCCATTCTGTATGGAACATTCTATGGGGTCATTATTTTGTATGGAGTATTATATGGGGCCCATTCTGTATGGAGCAATATATGGGGTCCATTATACTGTATGGAGCACTAGATGGGTCCCATTATTCTGTATGGAGCATTATATGGGACATATTCTGTATGGTGCATTATATATGGGGTCATTATTCTGTGTGGAGCACTGCCCAACAGAATAAATGTCTTCTTCTACTATATCTGAACAACCACTCCATTGGAGACACCCATCTAGTATCCCACTGGACCTAATTAGGCCTTCAGAACAGCAGGAATTAGGAATATGCACAGGATAGCATTAAGTTGTTCTGCAAACTAGATGGAGATACTGTCATAAACATACTGAACAGACCATTCTGCCTAATTCTAGATATGATTAAAGATAGGAATGTGATCCGGGGACTGTGATGCTCATTGAAGCAAGGAAAACTGTCATATACCTGGAACCGATGTAAGCTTGCAATCCACCTGTAGTGGTCTGGACTTTATAGAGTTTTGCCATAAAGAACCCACTATAAGAGTTACGTGCAGATTGCTGGATGACCGATGATGGCTGATGTCACAACTAGTGAGGGGGATTCTTTACATGGTCACGGTGAACAGCACAGACCAGAGGCAATGATGCAGCAGATCTGGACTTGACAGCTGGCTCATGGGTCATCAAGGACCAGTACAGCAGTGTATGCAAGCTGACAGAGAGGCAAGAGAAGCTGGAAGCACTGAATGCAGCTGAGCCAGGTGTGTGGATTGTACACAATGGCATAGGTGAACTGCAGAAGGTGCGAACGCAAGCGGCCCCGTGTGTAACAGGGCTTGCTGATGCCAATTTCACCTGGATATGTGTCCTCAGACACACACTCAGCTGAAATGTATCGTGGCACAGAGAAACACCAGCTCCCTGCGTTACAATACACACCACTGGTCACAAAAAGGAGAAGAAACAAAATGCATATGCATCAAAGAAATGGGATCACCACAAAATAAAGTATCATACGAAAATCTTTTTATTGGAAACCAACCACATACAAATCAATTAAAAACATTTAAAAGTCCCATTTTGGACAGCAATCAAAGAGGTATGGGTCATACAATAGTGAGTAAAATACTCAAAACCCTACATGTCACAGTGTTTCATGCAACAAATGCACTCCGTGTCTTTTGTAATCCCTTAATATGTGTTGAGTAACTACCAATGAAAATAGAAGCTAATACACATAATAGAATGTATGCATGCTGTTATCACAAAAGAATATATATAACATGATGTCTATACAATCAATCCAAATAGAAAAAAGTTTTTACACAACATGATCAGAAAAATTTGAAAGAGACCATCAGGCTAAAGGGAGACACTGGAAACAGTTACCTCAGAGGGGCCATAATGCTGGTGAAGTAATAACGTCACCCTAACCTGAAATGGCAGTCGCCCCCCATGAAACAGGTAATCAGGCTAAGTAGGTGCTAGACCCACGCGTATCGACACATAAGAGTGTCTTTCTCAAGGTCAGTGATCTGCAGTGAAGCAACTTTCTGGCTTTAAAAAACACTAAAAGAAATGAAGAACAAAAAATGTGGTAGTCGGTAATGGTTACTTTTTTAACCATCCTTAGGGAAAAAATTATGGAATCACTCGATTCTGAGGAAAAAATTGTGGAATCATGAAAAACAAACAAAAAACACTCCAACACATCACTAGTATTTTGTTGCACCACCTCTGGCTTTTATAACAGCTTGCAGTCTCTGAGGCATGGACTTAATGAGTGTCACACAGGACTCTTCATCAATCTGGCTCCAACGTTCTCTGATTGCTGTTGCCAGATCAGCTTTGCAGGTTGGATTCTTGTCATGGACCATTTTCTTCAACTTCCACCAAAGATTTTCAATTGGATTGAGATCCGGACTATTTGCAGGCCATGACATTGACCTTATGTGTCTATTTTCAAGGAATGTTTGCACAGTTTTTCCTCTACGGCAGGATGCATTATCATCTTAAAAAATGATTTAATCATCCCCAATCATCCTTTCAATTGATGGGATAAGAAAACTGTCCAAAATATCAACATAAATTTGTGCATTTATTGAAGATGTAACGACAGCCATCTCCCCAGTGCCTTTACCTGACATGCAGCCCCATATCATCAATGACTGTGGAAATTTACATGTTCTCTTCAGGCAGTCATCTTTATAAATCTCATTGGAACGGCACCAAACAAAAGTCCCAGCATCATCACCTTGTCCAATGCAGATTCACGATTCATCACTGAATACGACTTTCATCCAGTCATCTACTGTCCATGATTGCTTTTCCTTAGCCCATTGTAACCTTGTTTTTTTCTGTTTAGGTGTTAATGATGGCTTTCTGTATGTAAATCCCATTTCCTTTAGGCAGTTTCTTACAGACATTGACTCTGGTTTCTACCCATTCGTTCCTCATTTGTTCTGTTGTGCATTTCCTGTTTTGGAGACATAGTGCTTTAAGTTTCCGGTCTTGACGCTTTGATGTCTTCTTTGGTCTACCAGTATGTTTGCCTTTAACAACCTTCCCATGTTGTTTGTGTTTGGTCGATTTTAGACACAGCTGACTATGAACAACCAACATCTTTTGCAACATTGCGTGATGATTTACCCTCTATTAAAAGTTTGATAATCCTCTCCTTTGTTTCAATTGACATCTCTCGTGTTGAAGCCATGATTCATCATGTCAGTCAACTTGGTGCAACAGCTCTCCAAGGCGTGATCCCTCCTTTTTAGATGCAGACTAACGAGCAGATCTAATTTGATGCAGGCGTTATTTTTGGGTATGAAAATTTACAGGGTGATTCCATATTTTTTTCGTCAGGATTGAGTGATTCCATAATTTTTCCCCTATGCTTGGTTAAAAAAAGTAACCATTACTGACTACTACATTTTTGTTCTTGATTTCTTTTAGTGTTTCTTAAAGCTAGAAAGTTGCCATTTGAAATGACTTTAGTTTTGTGCCATGTCTGTGATCTGCTTTTTTTTTCAACAAAATGAAACAATTGAATGAACCTCCTCCAAGGCCGATGATTCTATAATTTTTGCCAGGGGTTGTATGACCCATACCTCTTTGATTGCTGTCCAAAATGGAACTTTTAAATGTTTCTAATTGATTTGTATGTGGTTGGTTTCCAAAAACAAAGATTTTTGTATAGTACTTTATTTTGTGGTGATCCCAATTTTTTTGATGCATAAGCTTTTTGCTTCTTCTCCTTTTTGTGACCATATGCCTTATATGCATCAAGTGATCCCAGCGTAATTAGTTGATGGTGCCCATTTATATATATTATTCAATACACGCCACTGGCCAATCAGAGGCCAGCAGTTGACCTCGGCTTACCAGTGACATGTGGTGCATGGTAATGATGTCACAAGATGCCCTTACCCACACTCCAAAATCAACTGTCAGCTTCTGTGCCAGCTACAGAAGAAGAGACAGCGTGGCATGGTAGCAGGGAACGGTGAGTGGGGGATATTATACTAGATTGGGGACCATTATATCAGAATGGGGATCATTATACCAGAATAGGAGAAATTATACCCGGAGGGGCGGCATTATACCAGGATGAGGGACATTGTACCATAATTGGGACATTATATAAGGATAGAGGACATTATACCAGGAAGGGACCCAGGATGAGGGAACATGTTGTATCAAGGGGCCAAGGATAGGGGGCATTAGTACTAGAAGATACCCAAGATGGTGAAAAATGTTATATACTAAGGCCCAGGACTGGGGACATTTTTACTGGAAGGGGCTCAAGATGGGGGGCGTTATTACTGGAAGGGGCCCAGGATGGGGGCATTACTACTGGAAGAAGACCAAGATGGGGGAAAATGTTGTAGCATGAGACCTAGGATAATGGGGCATTTTTACTGGAATGGGTCCAGTATGGGGGAGAGTTTTAGAAGAAGGAGACAGGACCAGGGGGCATTATTCCATGGGGGCAAACATGTATGTATGTTTGTAGGATCTAAACACTGCAAGGGCTCATAGCTCTGACCAACATGCAGATGGGGGCCCAAGTTCAAATTTTGCACCAGGGCCCATCGAACTCTAGTTACACCACTGAATTTTTACATGAACAGTAGAGATGTATAGGCAAACTGCTATCTTGCAGCAGGAGTGCAATTACACAGAAGAATAGTAAAGTTTGAAATTCGGGCAGCACCAAGATAATTGAGACGAGTTGTTAACAGGAAATTTGACAGCAGCTGAACAGCAGAAACAAATTAATTATTAGAGGCCTTGATAGCAAAGACAAAAGAGTGAATAACACCAAGCTTAGCTGAGAGGGGTCGGTTACCCAATATTTTGATAGCAGAGACAAGTTCATTATCAGGTACCTTGATAGCAGAGACTGAGATGTAAACGACACCAAGACTAGTTGAGAGGAGTTAGGCTGGTTTCACACTTGCGTAGGGCAGAGCTGCGGAGGGCTGCGTACTTCATGCATTAAGCCCCACCCACTGCCGCACCTCTTCCATTCAGCTCCGCCTACGTCTGCATGCATCCTGCGTACCGATCTTTAACATTGTATACGCAGGCCATGTGGACGTATGCGGATGCCTCTGCATGCATTGTTTTGACGCTGCACCGAACTGCGTCGAATGCAACATGTTGCATTTTGTTGTGGTCGTCGCAGTGTCAAAACGATGCATGCGGATGCATTCGCATACATCCACATGGCCTGTGTACCCAATGTTAAAGATAGGTACACAGGATGCATGCAGACGTAGGTGGAGCTGAATGGAAGAGGTTGGGCAGTGGGTGGGGCTTAATGGAGGAAGTACGCAGCCCTCCGCAGCTCTGCCCTACGCAAGTGTGAAACCAGCCTTAGGTACATGAAATCTTGATTCAGCAGAGCTGTGGGTGTAGACAATCCTTAGAGAAGCTGGACTGAGCTTGCTAGTAAAATGTGGTAACTGAAGATGATTAGACACCTAACTGGTCTGAGTCAAGCAGAAGGTGAAGCTAAAGTCTTGACAAACGTCAAATACATGTTAGCTGAGTACTGTACTACCTCAATACTCAGGCAGCAAGCAGCTGCCCGAGCAGGCCTTGGATGAAGGCATAAGAAGAATATGCTGATTTACCACAGTAACTCATCATAGAAGGAGCCGGACACTGTGAAAGAAAGGAACAGGGCCCTGGGCCCAGAGATGGAGCAGGTAGGTAGCAACAATTAAATTTACGGCTGAGCTCTGCATACCACAGACCACTTAATATCTTAGCGTCTAAAATAATCATTCTATAATACTTATGGTTTTCTAGAAAATCCACAAAGGATGATGTAATTTCCTCTAGATTCGGCATGTCTGTAACAACCTCTACAAGTCTTCATTTAATACTAACTAGTGCACCTGTTACACAACGCTTCCAGAATGACCTCAGCAGGCTCGTAACGCCTCAAGAATCCATCATCTTTATGAAATCTTATTCCAAATCTGATCTTCCAGTGTATTTTGAGGACCGGCCAAGTTTCTTCATTAGCATGACCTTTAATTTAAGCACATGGTTACCATATAATGCCTTGCATTTCAGCAATGTCTCCAGCAGTCTTTCAAGATACAAATATAATTATTGTTGAATGTCAAGGTTACTACATGGTGTAAATGTGGTGGCCTCATACCGAGGAGCTTCCGCTAAACACTCTTTCTATAACTTGATGTATAAAGAAAAAATGTAAGGACACATTAAAGAGTTTCTTCTATTGTGTCATGGCTGGCTTGCCTACTGGGCTTGCATTCACAGCTAATACCATACATGTGGCCTCGCTCACAACTGAGGCGGGGCTTTAATCCCCATGTACGGTTTTTATTTAGACTGGAGCACACAGCTAAGAATAGCCAGTGATGAGTACATGAGAATCACTGGTATGACAAACAGCACGGGAGAAGAGAATGTGACAAGTGAGGCCGTCAGACGAGGGAAGAGCAAGAGCCTAAACATAATAAAAATTAAGCCCCAATTCATTTGGGACCGCCAGCACGCCCAGCTCGCTGCATAGATAAGAATAACAGTTCTAAGATCCTGCCAAATATCCGTACAGAACACGGACCATTTACTCCGCTGCTCTCGCATGGTCTTAGCACTCACTTTAAAGATCATTGAATAGTCCCTTATTAAGGAGTGAGTTTCTCTACAATATATTCCATAATGAGTCAGTTAACCCTATTAACCCTATAGTGCCAAATACTATAAGTTCTATATGTTCCCTAATATACTTACTATAGTATAGACACTGCCAGTTTACAGACACTACAATGCATGGAGACCCAATGATGACCATCTGTCAGATACACAATCTACTTTGGATTATAATCAGGAAAAATATCCATTAACGCAAAATAATGTACATCATTGTGATCATGATCAATGAAGCTCAGCTAAGCTCATGTTTCAATGTGATCTAGGTCATTTAGCCACTAACTCAACCTACATACAAACAGAAGTCTTTCCCATAAATATGAAAAAATCAACTTTATTGAGAAATTTTAAAAAAATATACCGTATATATTTATTGATTAAAAAAACATTTAGAAAACACAGGGGGAAAGAAATATAAATACAACACCCACAGGTATGTTACCACTCCTAAGTATACTTATTTTTCGTGTGTACATTCAAAACCCCCTAGGTTAACACTGTCGTACATACACCTGAAAAAATAATAATGCAATCAACAATTTTCTTTTCTACAATATCTCTATATGATAGTCCTTAATCCATGCACAACACTTAAAAAATTAAAGGCAAACCAATGTTAGCATGTTAGATCAAAACACCATATTGCAAAATAAGTCCTTAATTAATCTGGCTTAAAGCCTAGAGTGCTAACTCCACACAGTGGTTTTTGGTCCATGTTCAGCACAAATAAAATACTATAGTAAACCAATATATATATACATATAATCCATTATAAAGAAGTAATTACTTAATCTGGCTAGGAGCCTAGTATGCTTGTGGTGCCTTACAGAGTAACAAAGTGCATAGTGCTATTTTAGAAAGAGACATCAAATAAACCATGGAGATGTCATATAGACCCCCCAGGAAGAAGCTTAAACGTGAAACGCGTCGCGGCCCGGACTACACGTGCAGGTTATGACTTTACCCTCTTTTAACCAATTGATTTTGTCTGTATCTCCATAATTTATTTGATGTCTCTTTCTAAAATAGCACTATGCACTTTGTTACTCTGTAAGGCACCACAAGCATACTAGGCTCCTAGCAAGATTAAGTAATGACTTCTTTATAATGGTTTAAATGTATATACAGTATATACTAGCTGAAGAGCCCGGCATTGCCTGGGCATAGTAAATATCTGTGGTTAGTTATAGCACCTCACGTCTCTTATTTTCCCATCATGCCTCTCATTTTCTCCCTTACACCTCTCATTTTCTCCCTTACACCTCTCATTTTCCCCCTTACACCTCTCATTTTCCCCCTCACTCCTCTTATTCCCCCCTAACACTTGTCATTTTGACCTCACATCTGTCATTTTCTGATCACTCCACTATTTTCCCTCACTCCTCTCATTTTGCACTCACACCTTTTCATTTTCACCTCACACCCCTCATTTTCACCTCAGTATATACATGTTTGTCATCTCCCTTATATATAGTATACACCTGTATGTCTTCTCTTGTATATAGTATATACCTGTATGTCATATCCCCTGTAAATAGTATATACCTGCTGTATGTCATCTCCTCCTGTATATTGTATATACCCATGTGTCATCTCCTCCTGTATATAGTATATACCTGTGTGTCATCTCCCCTGTATATAGTATATATGTGTGTGTGTCATCTCCTCCTGTATATAGTATATACCTGTGTGTCATCTCCTCCTGTATATAGTATATACCTGTGTGTCATCTCCTCCTGTATATAGTATATATACGTGTGTCATTTCCTCCTGTATATAGTATATACCTGTAAGTCATCTCCTCCTGTATATAGTATATACCTGTGTGTCATCTGCTCCTGTATATAGTATATACCTGTGTGTCATGTGCTCCTGTATATAGTATATACCTGTGTCATCTCCTCCTGTATATAGTATATACCTGTGTGTCATCTCCTCCTGTATATAGTATATATCTGTGTGTCATCTCCTCCTGTAGTAGACCGCGTTCACACGTTATTTGGTCAGTATTTTTACCTCAGTATTTGTAAGCTAAATTGGCAGCCTGATAAATCCCCAGCCAACAGGAAGCCCTCCCCCGGCAGTATATATTAGCTCACACATACACATGATAGACAGGTCATGTGACTGACAGCTGCCGTATTTCCTATATTGTATAGTTGTTGCTCTTGTAGTTTGTCTGCTTATTAATCAGATTTTTATTTTTGAAGGATAATACCAGACTTGTGTGTGTTTTAGGGTGAGTTTCATGTGTCAAGTTGTGTGTGTTGAGTTGCGTGTGGCGACATGCATGTAGCGACTTTTTGTGAGATGAGTATTGTGTGGCTACATGCATGTAGCAACTTTTTGTGTGTCGAGTTGCATGTGACAGATTAGTGTAGCAAGTTGTGTGCAGCAAGTTTTGCGCATGGCGAGTTTTGCGCGTGGCGAGTTTTATGTGTGGTGCGTTTTGAGTATGTGCAAGTTTTGTGTGAGGCAACTTTTGCACGTGTTGCAACTTTTGTGCACGTGGCAATTTTTTCGCGTGTGCAAGTTTTGCGTGTGGCGACTTTTCCATGAGGTTAGTTTTGCACGTGTGGCAAGTTTTGCGTGAGCCTAGTTTTGCATGTGGCGAGTTTTGCGCGTGGCGAGTTTTGAGCGGCGACTTTTGTGTTTCGACTTTTATGTGGCGAGGTTGGTGTATGTGTGGTGAAATGTGTGCTGAGGGTGGTATATGTGTTCAAGCATGTGGTAGTGTGTGGCGCATTTTGTGTGTGTGTTCATATTCCCGTATGTGGTGAGTATCCCATGTCGGGCCCCACCTTAGCAAATGTACAGTATATACTCTTTGGCGCCATCGCTCTCACTCTCTAAGTCCCCCTTGTTCACATCTGGCAGCTGTCAATTTGCCTCCAACACTTTTTCTTTCACTTTTTCCCCATTATGTAGATAGGGGCAAAATTGTTTGGTGAATTGGAAAGCGCGGGGTTAAAATTTCACCTCACAACATAGCCTATGATGCTCTCGGGGTCCAGACGTGTGACTCTGCAAAATTTTGTGGCTGTAGCTGCGATGCCTCCAACACTTTTCCATTCACTTTTTCCCCATTATGTAGATAGGGGCAAAATTGTTTGGTGAATTGAAACGCGCGGGGTTAAAATTTCGCCTCACAACATAGCCTATGACACTCTCGGGGTCCAGACGTGTGACTGTGCAAAATTTTGTGGCTGTAGCTGCGACGGTGCAGATGCCAATCCCGGACATGCACACATACATACATACATTCATACATACATACACACATACACACATTGAGCTTTATATATTAGATGGGTTTACTATAGTCTCTTCTTTGTGCTGAACATGGACTAAAAACCACTGTGTGGAGTTAGCACTCTGGGCAGAGGCATAGCTAGGGTTTTGGTTCAGGGGGGACGAAACGTCTGAGTGGGCCCCTAACCAGGAAACCTTGATTACAACTTTGTGACGAGCCCTAATAGCCCTAATCTCTATATGGTCTTTAGACCAACATAGATATTACCGCCATATGGTCAGTGGTAGATACCAGTCCTACAGAACATATAAGATATCACAGCACAGTTACAGATAATAACCTACCGCTGACGTCCTTTCTGATGGAATCGTTCACTTTTCCCGTCTTTTCCTTCTGGCCCTGACCAACATGACAACTTCTTCCAGCAAGGACTCACCTGCAGAGATTACACCAAAGACATATTTCACTTCTCATATTTTCAGCCATCACCAACTATTCCCAACATGCACAAACTCCTCATTCTGCTGATATCCCAATACTGAGCCGCTGCTGCCGTATGTGTCCCTATTACTGCACCTGATACTCCAATACTGAGCCGCTGCTGCCGTATGTGTCCCTACTACTGCACCTGATACTCCAATACTGAGCCGCTGCTGCCGTATGTGTCCCTATTACTGCTCCTGATACCCCAATATTGAGCCGCTGCTGCCGTATGTGTCCCTATTACTACACCTGATACCCCAATACTGAGCCGCTGCTGCCGTATGTGTCCCTATTACTGCTCCTGATACCCCAATATTGAGCCGCTGCTGTCGTATGTGTCCCTATTACTGCACCTGATACCCCAATACTGAGCCGCTTCTGTCATATGTGACCGTATTACTGCCCCTGATTCCCCAATACTGAGCCGCTGCTGCTGTATGCGTCCCTATTACTGCACCTGCTGTGTGGTTCTCTGTGCCCTCTAAATTCCAAAGCAACTCTCTACAATATAGTAATGCCCTAGTGCAAGTGCCCTAGAAAACAGTGCCCATATTTTGCACCCTAGAAAGTAATAATGCCCTGTGTGCCCCTTCGCCAGTCACAGCAACGTGAGTTCCCCTATAACAATAAGTGCCCACTTTACATTTAATAATGTCCCAGCCCCCTGTACAGCTCCACTATACACAGTATAATGCTCTCTTAAACACAGTATAATGCCCCCTCACTGTAAAGTACCATCCACACAGTATACTGACCCCTTAGTAGCCCCCAAACTGTTTGATGGCTCCAACACTGTATGATGGCCCCTTCACTGTAATCCCCACACTGTACAATAGCCCCTAGATAGCCTCCATATAGTACAATGCACCAGATCATCCTAAATATAGTATAATGCACTGCCCATAGGCAGACTCTATATTGTATAATGCACCCCCATAGGCAGACTCTATAGCACAAGGCAGCACCCATAGGCAGACTCTGTAGTATAAGGCAGCAACCACATAGGCAGACCCTGTAGTGTAAGACATTACCCTCATAGGCAGACCCTGTAGTATAACACAGCACCTCCATAGGCAGACCTTGTAGTATAAGGCAGCACCCCTATAGGCAGACCCTGTAGTATAAGACAGCACCCCCATAGGCAGACCCTGTAGTATAGTGCAGCACACCCATAAGCAGACTCTTGTATAAGGCAGCACCCCCATAGGCAGACCCTGTACTATAAGGCAGCACCACCATAGGCAGACTGTAGTATAAGGCAGCACCCCCATAGGCAGACCCTGTAGTATAAGGCAGCAACCCCATAGGCAGACCCTGTAGTATAAGGAAGAACCCCCATAGGCAGACCCTGTAGTATAGGACAGCACCCCTGTTGTGAATTCTGTTGTCGGGCTCCCTCCTGTGGTCATGAATGGTACTTGGGCTGGTTCTGTCCATGGACTTCCTCTGGTGGGTGTTTCTGAGTTTCCTTCTACAGGTGACGAGGTTAATTCATTAGCTGGCTGCTCTATTTAACTCCACTTAGATCTTTGCTCCATGCCACCTGTCAATGTTCCAGTATTGGTCTAGTTCACTCCTGGATCATTCTTGTGACCTGTCTTCCCAGCAGAAGCTAAGTTCCAGCTTGTATTTCTTTGGTTTGCTATTTTTCTGTCCAGCTTGCTATTTTTATTGTTGTCTTGCTTGCTGGAAGCTCTGGGACGCAGAGGGAGCGCCTCCGCACCGTGAGTCGGTGCGGAGGGTCTTTTTGCGCCTCTGCGTGGTCTTTTTGTAGGTTTTTGTGCTGACCGCAAAGTAACCTTTCCTATCCTCGGTCTGTTCAGTAAGTCGGGCCTCACTTTGCTAAATCTATTTCATCTCTGTGTTTGTATTTTCATCTTTACTCACAGTCATTATATGTGGGGGGCTGCCTTTTCCTTTGGGGAATTTCTCTGAGGCAAGGTAGGCTTTATTTTTCTATCTTCAGGGCTAGCTAGTTCCTTAGGCTGTGCCGAGTTGCATAGGGAGCGTTAGGCGCAATCCACGGCTATTTCTAGTGTGTGTGATAGGATTAGGGATTGCGGTCAGCAGAGTTCCCACGTCCCAGAGCTCGTCCTTTATTATCAGTAACTATCAGGTCATTCCGTGTGCTCTTAACCACCAGGTCCATTATTGTCCTGACCACCAGGTCATAACAGTACAGGTGGACCAAAGTACTAATGCATCTCAATAGAGGGATAAGAGAAGTTTTGAGACCATTTTTTTTTCTTTGCAGTGTGTTTTGTCTCTCTTTTCCCCTTTACATCTGGGTGGTTCAGGACACAGGTGTAAACATGGACATTCAAGGTCTGTCCTCTTGGATGGATAATCTCACTACAAGGGTACAAAACATTCAAGATTTTGTGGTTCAGAATCCGATGTCTGAGCCTAGGATTCCAATTCCTGATTTGTTTTTTTGTGATAGATCTAAGTTCTTGAATTTCAAAAATAATTGTAAATTGTTTCTTGCCTTGAAACCTCGCTCCTCAGGTGACCCTGTTCAACAAGTAAAGATCATTATTTCTTTGTTACGTGGTGACCCTCAAGACTGGGCATTTTCCCTTGCGCCAGGAGATCCGGCATTGCGTGATGTTGATGCGTTTTTCCTGGCGCTTGGATTGCTTTATGACGAACCTAATTCAGTGGATCAGGCAGAGAAAATCTTGCTGGCTCTGTGTCAGGGTCAGGATGAAGCGGAGATATATTGTCAGAAGTTTAGAAAGTGGTCTGTGCTCACTCAGTGGAATGAATGTGCCCTGGCAGCAATCTTCAGAAAGGGTCTCTCTGAAGCCCTTAAGGATGTCATGGTGGGATTTCCCATGCTTGCTGGTCTGAATGAGTCTATGTCCTTGGCCATTCAGATCGATCGACGCTTGCGTGAGCGTAAAGCTGTGCACCATTTGGCGGTACTATCTGAGCATGGGCCTGAGCCTATGCAATGTGATAGGACTTTGACCAGAGCTGAACGGCAAGAACACAGACGTCGGAATGGGCTATGTTTTTACTGTGGTGATTCCACTCATGCTATCTCCGATTGTCCTAAGCGCACTAAGCGGTTCGCTAGGTCTGCCACCATTGGTACGGTACAGTCTAAATTTCTATTGTCCGTTACTCTGATTTGCTCTTTGTCATCCTATTCTGTTATGGCATTTGTGGATTCAGGCGCTGCCCTGAATTTGATGGACTTGCTAGGCGCTGTGGTTTTTTCTTGGAGCCCTTGCAGTATCCTATTCCATTGAGAGGAATTGATGCTACGCCTTTGGCCAAGAATAAGCCTCAGTACTGGACCCAATTGACCATGTGCATGGCTCCTGCACATCAGGAGGATATCCGCTTTCTGGTGTTGCATAATCTGCATGATGTGGTCGTTTTGGGGTTGCCATGGCTACAGGTTCATAATCCAGTATTGGACTGGAAATCTATGTCTGTGTCCAGCTGGGGTTGCCAGGGGGTAGGTACATGGTGATGTTCCATTTTTGTCTATTTCGTCTTCCACTCCTTCTGAAGTTCCAGAGTTTTTGTCGGATTATCGGGATGTATTTGATGAGCCCAAAGCCAGTGCCCTACCTCCTCATAGGGATTGCGATTGTGCAATTAATTTGATTCCTGGTAGTAAGTTTCCTAAGGGCCGATTGTTCAATTTATCTGTACCAGAACACGCCGCTATGCGGAGTTATATAAAGGAATCCTTGGAGAAAGGCCATATTCGCCCGTCGTCATCACCGTTAGGAGCAGGGTTCTTTTTTGTGGCCAAGAAGGATGGTTCTTTGAGACCTTGTATTGATTACCGCCTTCTTAATAAAATTACAGTCAAATTTCAGTATCCTTTGCCGTTGCTGTCTGATTTGTTTGCTCGTATTAAAGGGGCTAGTTGGTTCACCAAGATAGATCTTCGAGGGGCGTATAATCTTGTGCGTATTAAACAAGGCGATGAATGGAAAACAGCATTTAATACGCCCGAGGGCCATTTTGAGTACCTGGTTATGCCATTCGGGCTTTCCAATGCTCCATCAGTATTTCAGTCCTTTATGCATGACATCTTCCGAGAGTACCTGGATAAATTCCTGATTGTGTATTTGGATGATATTTTGGTCTTTTCGGATGATTGGGAGTCTCACGTGAAGCAGGTCAGAATGGTGTTCCAGGTCCTTCGTGCGAATTCCTTGTTTGTGAAGGGGTCAAAGTGTCTCTTTGGAGTTCAGAAGGTTTCATTTTTGGGGTTAATTTTTTCCCCTTCTACTATCGAGATAGACCCTGTTAAAGTCCAGGCCATTTACGATTGGACTCAGCCGACATCTGTGAAGAGCCTGCAAAAGTTCCTGGGCTTTGCTAATTTTTATCGGCGCTTCATCGCTAATTTTTCTACTGTTGCTAA
Organism: Ranitomeya imitator; assembly: GCF_032444005.1. Classification (NCBI taxonomy): domain Eukaryota; kingdom Metazoa; phylum Chordata; class Amphibia; order Anura; family Dendrobatidae; genus Ranitomeya; species Ranitomeya imitator. The sequence goes on from NC_091283.1 coordinate 770,374,719, forward strand.
ACCGTTGACTGATTTGACCAAGAAGGGTGCTGATGTGGTCAATTGGTCTTCTGCAGCTGTAGAGGCTTTTCAGGAGTTGAAGCGTCGTTTTTCTTCTGCCCCTGTGTTGTGCCAGCCAGATGTTTCACTCCCGTTTCAGGTTGAGGTTGATGCTTCTGAGATTGGAGCAGGGGCTGTTTTGTCGCAAAGAAGTTCTGATGGCTCGGTGATGAAGCCATGTGCTTTCTTTTCTAGAAAGTTTTCGCCTGCTGAGCGTAATTATGATGTTGGTAATCATGAATTGTTGGCCATGAAGTGGGCATTCGAGGAGTGGCGTCATTGGCTTGAAGGAGCCAAGCATCGCGTGATGGTCTTGCAGATCACAAGAATTTTACTTATCTTGAGTCTGCCAAACGGTTGAATCTGAGACAGGCTCGATGGTCGTTATTTTTCTCCCGTTTTGATTTTGTGGTTTCGTACCTTCCGGGCTCTAAGAATGTGAAGGCTGATGCCCTGTCAAGGAGTTTTGTGCCTGACTCTCCGGGTGTTCCTGAGGCGGCGGGTATTCTCAAAGAGGGGGTAATTTTGTCTGCCATCTCCCCTGATTTGCGGCGGGTGCTGCAAAAATTTCAGGCTGATAGACCTGACCGTTGCCCAGCGGAGAAACTGTTTGTCCCTGATAGATGGACTAGTAGAGTTATCTCTGAGATTCATTGTTCAGTGTTGGCTGGGCATCCTGGAATCTTTGGTACCAGAGATTTGGTGGCTAGATCCTTTTGGTGGCCGTCTTTGTCACGGGATGTGCGTTCTTTTGTGCAGTCCTGTGGGACTTGTGCTCGGGCTAAACCCTGCTGTTCTCGTGCCAGTGGGTTGCTTTTGCCCTTGCCGGTCCCGAAGAGGCCCTGGACGCATATTTCTATGGATTTTATTTCGGATCTCCCCGTCTCTCAAAAGATGTCGGTCATTTGGGTGGTTTGTGATCGCTTTTCTAAGATGGTCCATTTGGTACCTTTGTCTAAATTGCCTTCCTCCTCTGATTTGGTGCCATTATTTTTCCAGCATGTGGTTCGTTTACATGGTATCCCGGAGAACATCGTTTCTGACAGAGGTTCCCAGTTTGTTTCAAAGTTTTGGCGATCCTTTTGTGCAAGGATGGGCATTGATTTGTCTTTTTCCTCGGCTTTCCATCCTCAGACAAATGGCCAAACCGAACGAACTAATCAAACTTTGGAAACATATCTGAGATGCTTTGATTCTGCTGATCAGGATGATTGGGTGTCCTTTTTGCCGTTGGCTGAGTTCGCTCTTAATAATCGGGCCAGCTCGGCTACTTTGGTTTCGCCGTTTTTCTGCAATTCTGGTTTCCATCCTCGTTTCTCTTCAGGGCAGGTTGAGTGTTCGGACTGTCCTGGTGTAGATACTGTGGTGGATAGGTTGCAGCAGATTTGGACTCATGTGGTGGACAATTTGACATTGTCCCAGGAGAAGGCTCAACGTTTCGCTAACCGCCGGCGCTGTGTGGGTCCCTGACTTCTTGTTGGGGATTTGGTTTGGTTGTCGTCTCGTTATGTTCCTATGAAGGTTTCCTCTCCTAAGTTTAAGCCTCGTTTCATTGGTCCGTATAAGATTTCTGAGGTTATCAATCCTGTGTCATTTTGTTTGGCCCTTCCTGCTTCTTTTGCCATCCATAATGTGTTCCATAGGTCGTTATTGCGGAGATACGTGGCGCCTGTGGTTCCATCCGTTGATCCTCCTGCCCCGGTGTTGGTTGAGGGGGAGTTGGAGTATGTGGTGAAGAAGATTTTGGATTCTCGTGTTTCGAGACGGAAACTCCAGTACCTGGAAGTGGAAGGGTTATGGTCAGGAAGATAATTCCTGGGTTTTTGCCTCTGATGTTCATGCTGCCGATCTGGTTCGTGCCTTTCATTTGGCTCATCCTGGTCGGCCTGGGGGCTCTGGTGAGGGTTCGGTGACCCCTCCTCAAGGGGGGGGTACTGTTGTGAATTCTGTTGTCGGGCTCCCTCCTGTGGTCATGAATGGTACTTCGGCTGGTTCTATCCATGGACTTCCTCTGGTGGGTGTTTCTGAGTTTCCTTCTACAGGTGACGAGGTTAATTCGTTAGCTGGCTGCTCTATTTAACTCCACTTAGATCTTTGCTCCATGCCACCTGTCAATGTTCCAGTATTGGTCTAGTTCACTCCTGGATCGTTCTTGTGACCTGTCTTCCTAGCAGAAGCTAAGTTCCAGCTTGTATTTCTTTGGTTTGCTATTTTTCTGTCCAGCTTGCTATTTTTATTGTTGTCTTGCTTGCTGGAAGCTCTGGGATGCAGAGGGAGCGCCTCCGCACCGTGAGTCGGTGCGGAGGGTCTTTTTGCGCCCTCTGCGTGGTCTTTTTGTAGGTTTTTGTGCTGACCGCAAAGTAACCTTTCCTATCTTCGGTCTGTTCAGTAAGACGGGCCTCACTTTGCTAAATCTATTTCATCTCTGTGTTTTTATTTTCATCTTTACTCACAGTCATTATATGTGGGGGGCTGCCTTTTCCTTTGGGGAATTTCTCTGAGGCAAGGTAGGCTTTATTTTTCTATCTTCAGGGCTAGCTAGTTCCTTAGGCTGTGCCGAGTTGCATAGGGAGCGTTAGGCACAATCCACGGCTATTTCTAGTGTGTGTGATAGGATTAGGTATTGCGGTCAGCAGAGTTCCCACGTCCCAGAGCTCGTCCTTTATTATCAGTAACTATCAGGTCATTCCGTGTGCTCTTAACCACCAGGTCCATTATTGTCCTGACCACCAGGTCATAACACACCCCATAGGCAGACCCTGTAGTATAAGGCAGCACCCCATAAAAAAACAATACTCACCTCTCCTCCTCCTTGTTCCCACGGTGACATCATTGCACCCGCTGTCAGTGTCGGCGTCAGTGAAATCAGATGCTGACAGGCCGATGATGGGAGGAGCGCAGTGCTCCTTCCCTCATCAATGCAGTCAACTGTATCGGCTAAATGCCGAAACAGCTGACCTTGCGATGACGGGCGGGGGGCCCACTGCTGGCACCGGGCCCCCCCCCCCCCGCCTGCTCAGGGGCCCCGCAGATCGATTCTCCCTGCTCTTCCACAGAATGTAACTATCGGGGCGCTGCGTGCGACGACACAGTTACAGTAGCTTAGCTCCAGGTGGGCCCCCTCTGAGCACCGGGCCCGGGGCCCCCCCTGGCAGCTACGCTACTGACTCTGGGCTTTAATCCAGAATAATTAAGGACTTACTGTATTTTCCAATATGGTGTTTTGATCTAACATGTTAATATTGGTTTGCCTTTAATTTTTTAAGTGTTGTGCATGGATTAAGGGCTATCATATAGAGCTATTGTAGAAAAAATATTGGTTGCATTATTATTTTTTCAGGTGTATGTACGGCAGTGTTAACCTACGGGTTTTGAATGTAAACAAGAAAAATAAGTATACTTAGGAGTGGTAACATACCTGTTGGTGTTGTCAATATATTTCTTTCCCCATGTGTTTTCTAATGTTTTTTAATCAAGAAATAATAATAATTAAAAAAAAAATCTCAATAAAGTTGAATTTGTAATATTTATGGCAAAGACTTCTGTTTGTATGTAGGTTGAGTAATTGAATTGGAAGTGTCAGTTATTTTTGGCCTCTATTTTTAGGGTTCATTTAGCCACTAAGATTACGGGTTCCACAGCGCCTGTGGTCCCTATTATATGGAATTAGAGTTAGACAGACAGATTCTAAGGACCCAGGTCCAGCAGTCATGTTGCTAGTCCATGATCGCTGAACAAAAACACCGCGAGCCTCTTACTACTTGCGGCATCGCACTACCTCTTCTGGTTAGTAGGACACCGAAGGTCACTTAGTTGAGGAGCGATGTGCATGAAGCAGCAGACCTCTATTAATCAGAAGATGGGTCATGGAGTAGGAACGCAGCTCTCAGATCCAGCAGCCATGGGTTCTGACAAGGAAAATCCATCAAAGATCAGGCCTTTACAGGCCCTCACACAGCTCTGTTGATGGGACCATTATGTTTTCATATGTTTTGCTAACTCACCATATTTGCATGCCAGGCTTGATGAAGAGTGCCAGTCTTGATGAAGAGTGCCAGTCTTGGTGAAGAGTGACAGTCTTGATGAAGCGTGTCAGTCTTGAAAAAGAGTGCCAGTCTTGGTGAAGAGTGCCAGTCTTGATGAAGCGTGTCAGTCTTGATGAAGAGTGCCAGTCTTGGTGAAGAATGCCAGTCTTGGTGAAGAGTGCCAGTCTTGGTGAAGAGTGCCAGTCTTGATGAAGTGTGTCAGTCTTGATGAAGAGTGCCAGCCTTGGTGAAGAGTGCCAGGCTAGATGAATAGTGTCAGTCTTGATGAAGAGTGCCAGTCTTGGTGAAGAGTGCCAGTCTTGGTCAAGAGTGCCAGTCTTGATGAAGTGTGTCAGTCTTGATGAAGAGTGCCAGCCTTGGTGAAGAGTGCCAGGCTAGATGAATAGTGTCAGTCTTGCACTCTATGCTGCCCTCATGTTTCTGTCTATCACATGTGTGAATCAATGGAGACCGCAGCACCAAATGGCATGTGGCATTGGTAGTGACATTTGGGGAGATCTTGAAAATAGAAAGAAAAAACTGGGCACCACTTAATCCAATGAAATTAATCAAATTAGCCAGGTTCTACTCAATGCGTAAAAAGATGAGAAGAAATAGAGCAAAGTATAGTGCACACAAGGCGATGATGTATCAAAAAGCGGCTTCATTAACAATGCCAAGTTAGACAGCAAAATACAATTAAAAACATTTAAAATTGTGCTGGAGTGACATGCCAGACAGTCCACATACCACACACATGGCAGAAACAATATGTATAATAAATAGAATTTAAAAAAAAAAGCTCAAAAAGGAAGTGGCCTCCAATGTGCAGGACCATAAAATAAGTGTAGAGTGATATTAGACTAGTGAATAAGACGATAGTAAAGCTATCATTCATAGGTCCTGGACCAGGGAGCACACTCCTAAGAGCCAAAAATATACAAATATAAAAATTACTAATCAAAAAATGCCATGTATGAAGTTAGATAAACATATACCATCTGGGACCACATAAGTATGGGGGTGCCACAGAGACCGCACCTTGAGGAAGAAAGCGAAACGCGCGTCGGTGGCGGCGGGGGCACCTATCCTGACAGCACATTTATATGGGTGAGCAAAAATTCTTTTCTAGTTTGGGACCTTGTCTTTTGAATGGTATGGTATACTCATTGACTGTAGTACTTATTGATTGATACATTCTGGACATTTTCTGGTCGCCCGACATGGCACTGTGGCACCTTACCCATACTTTATACTGAACATCTGTGGTCAGGATTTTTTGTGTCCTGTTATTACCCGGTCCTAGTCCATTTATTTGTTGTGTATTATTTATGTGTAATAAACTTGTGTTTGTATTACTCTTTGGACTTTTTACTCCATTTTTCTTTTATATGTTTGCCATGTATGAAGTTATATACAATTACAAGAATGGCACTTATAAATATAAAACATGCATGTAAACATATCAATTATGTGTATCACAGAATAGCAAGGCAAAAATAGGCCAAATATAATCACATACAAGAATAGGCCATGAAAAACCGCACCATTATCAAAGAATAGTAAATGTGGACTGTGCTAGTATTGTGTCATGTCATACTTCCTAAATCAACATGCCCTGGGTCTGCCTGCTCTGCCCAACACGTGGTCACTGCCTCAAAACAGCTTCATCAGGGGAAGTGTCATGGTGTGCATAAAGGCCCAATTTATAGGTAGCAAGTGCGCTTGCTAGTCAATCAGAAGACGCCAACACAGGTGCGCGGCGTCCACTGAGAGACTCTGATTAGAGAAGTGAGAGAAAATAAATAAATAAATAAATAAATATTTTTTAGGAAATCAATACGCACGCGCTAGTTACATCAAATGCATACCTAAAAGCAGGAGATTGTAACGTATCACATACCGGAAAGGCTTGGGCAGCGCATGCGCAGTTCGCACCAAAGTGCGCAGCGTCAAATGGAATACTCTAAGTAGATGAATAGCAAACAGTGAGTGCGCACGCGTCAGTCACACAAAGCGCATTCCACAAAGCAGGAAAAATCACTGCATGTCACATATCGAAGAGTCCCAGGCTAGATGAATAGTGTCAGTCTTGCACTCTATGCTGCTCTCATGTTTCTGTCTATCACATGTGTGAATCAATGGAGACCGCAGCACCAAATGGCATGTGGCATTGGTAGTGACATTTGGGGAGATCTAAAGAAATACAGGAGAATGAAGTGCAAAGTGCTGTGCTTAATTTACCTGAAAGTAAACAATCCCTAAAGGCTCCAATGCCCGAGGTTACCTCAGCGTCCCCTCACCCCGACGCGCGTTTGGCCGCCAGGTTCTTCCGGGGGCATGATAGACAGAAACATGAGGGCAGCATAGAGTGCAACTGTGAATTAATAGTTTAATGTGATGTACCAGAATAATGATTGGGTGTTGATCTAGTGAGTTTATTGATTATGTAAATGTGTATTACCTTATTCATCTAATTTTGTTAGTGCTCCCTATGGCATATTGAAATCCTTGTAATTTATCAATGATTATACGGACTTTAATTCTATTTACCCTGAAGGCCTCCTGTATGCGTCCCCTATTGTGACATCTCTGCTTTTTTTATTATCATGATTTAACTTATAATTAATAAAGCTATTTTTTATATGGATCTCTTCGGTTTTCGACCCATTATTTGGTTCGAAATGTAAAATATACACTCCTGTTCGATATATAAATGCCACTTACTTCAGTCCGAAGGCGATCCACATACCAATATGTTGGCGATGTGACGTCCGTAATGCAGACTACATCTGACATAGGAAGCAGTGGTGGAAAATCAGAGCTGAAACCAGAAAAACCCTATAATATTAGAGATGCTGCTGGAGGAAGGGTTAGGGTCAAGTGTCCTGAGCCTTCAGAGGACTTAGGCTGAGACTACAAGGTAACAAGTTGGGCCAGGTTGTCAAAGTCATAGTACCGATGCAACCTTATACAACTGCATTGAAGTAGCACATAGTGCGTAGCGCTCTTTGGGCACGTGACCTATGTCATGTCCAAAATCGTCTTGTAGTCCCAGTCTTATGGAAAGGGGATGTCCTGATTATTTGTGGGACACCAAATGTCACGCAATCCTAAAAATGGATAAGGATTTTTGCTACTTTTGAACATGAACATGAGTATATATTGTATATTCTGAATAGCAGGTGATTCAGTGTTTAATCAAAAGATGGTAATTGCTTATTTTTGATTGAGAACAATGATCCTGATTGCACCATTTTTAGATATGGAGGTTGTAGATTGAATCCATTTCTACTGGTGAGGAGTGAAAAGTATAGAGCCTTACCCTTTATTTTCCTGTAAATGTGAGTTAAGCGATCCAGCATTCATGTTGCATTGTGTATCTGTATGCAGGGAAGACTGAATAAACTGATGATAGAGGCATTGATTTGATCTATGGTGATATTAAAGGGGTAGTTCGAAGTCCAACGTAACTTTCATTTCATCCTAAATCTTTATGAATTTAGTGTCCTAATGTTAATTATTTTCTAATATACTTGAATTAAAAAAATCCTTATCCTTCCGTGACTACACTTGCTTACTGCTTTTTTTACTTCCTTTTTCATGAAACTTCATTTGAGAATCCCAGTGCATGCTGGGATACTGAAACTAAGCGTCATGCAGGGGCTGAGGTCACTACTACATGATTGAAAAGAATCATCAGTAAGGCTCATTTCAAAGGCTGGGCTAGTCCCAGTACATTGACAGTGAACTCTTTGTAGCCGGCTCAAATCAGCAGTAATGAGCCAGTACCAGAACACGTTGCCAGAATACCCAGCACGCAGAGACCAGAACCGGCCCCACAAGTGATGTCACTTACACGGGCAATGCTTGTCTCTGTATGCTGTGTATTCTGACAATGCGCTCTGTTGACAGCTCGTTCCTGAGCCGACAACAAAAAGTGCGCTGTCAATGTGCACATCACACAGTGCACATTGCGCAGGGACAGAGCAGGGACTAGTCCAGCCACTGAAAGGAGTGTCACTAATTCTTGATTAAGCCTCACTATTTCTTGATAATGTAGCCAAAAATCACAACCAAAAAATGTTAAAGACTACAGCCACCTTTGACGAGGATAAATTATTTTTTACATATATTAGTGGTTACCTTTAGTTAATAAAATTGATTCCTTCATTCATTTTCAGAACACAGGATAGGCAGTTTACATCCTAATCCAAGTTGCAGTTTTTTTCCTTTTGTGGGAGTGTCCCGGCTCGGACTGGCCCCCTGGAAAGTCGATGCATCCCTCCCCGCCTGCCCTAGCATCATGGTGCACTAATCCGCTGACCTTCATCCACATCAGCACACTCCACCCCCCACTGCGGTAGGGCTGCACACTGGAGACGTAATGACACGTCTGTCACCACTGCAGGAGAGCTGCTAAGTAGCCGCCACTTTTATTAATGTACTACAATTGCTCTTAATGGGGTTGTCTCATTCTGGCAAAGTTTTTCCTACAAGCTCCATTAGTAGTAAAAAGGACAAATAAACTGTGCATAGTTTCCTTGCCCTTGTCCATCCCTCAGCCTGTGCCGCTGCCTCAGTGTCTGTTTAGTCTGCAGCGCTGATGTCACGCTCACAGTGTGGCAGCCAATCAATAAACTCGGCATCTCTGATTGGCCCGTGCTGTCTAGACCGCTGAGATTGGTTATTGTCTGCGGCCCTTCCGACGTGACGTTAGCGGTGCAGACAACAACAATCATTTGTGGCAGCAGTGGAGACTCAGCACCTGACCTGGGCATAGTAAGTAAAGCACAGTTTGTTTTTTTCACTACGAACGAAGCCTAGATGAAAAGTATTTCTAAAAAGAGAACATCCTTTTAAGTACTTTTATCAATATGCTCCACTAGCTATTAATTGGTATGGTAGATGAGACATATGTGGATAACTAGACCCAAAACAAGTAGTAACAGTTCCATGGAACTACTGGAAATTGTGGAGCACTGAACTCGGTTTTCTACAACATTCCCATAGACGATGAATGGAGTGGAGGCCGAAAATAAATACCATTACTCGCGAATCAAGATCCCAGTGATCGCACCCCCAACAATCAAGGTGATCTCCTATCCATAGGATTTGTAGTTTTGGAAAAACCCTTCTATACAAGTATTTTGAGCAGTATAAAAGAACTTACGGTAGATATTATCCAGTTTCTTACTATTAATATATCAATATGTACTGTATTTCCCTTTTTTCACTTCTGTTATAATTTATTTTTATATGTTTTTGTTTCATCTCTAAAACTCCTACAAGTTCTCTTAAAATAACATTTACTTACAAAAGAAAAGTTGCAAATGGAAAAAATAGGAAAAAAAGGAAAAAAAGTTAGTAGCTTAGCAAATAGAAATGTTTTCGAACGGCATGAGAACATTTTCCTTCCCTCCATTGCGTTATGGGATTAATGCCAAGAGTTTTATGAATTATAAATGCAGCAACATACCTTCCAAATGAAGTTGTTGGATTTCTGCCATTAAGAGGAGGTGCTCAAATTACAGATTGCCAGAAGATTTTAGTTTGTTTAATGGAAACTGGACCCATAAATCACTTCTCATTTTAAGGAAAATGTTAGGAAAAATTCTATTACCCGTATAAAAGCTGTTACATAACGTGTTATTAAAGAACCTGCTCGGCTAAAGAAATGTAAAACTCAATTTCTTCATAAAGAAATGCTTGCTGTAACAAAAAAAAAAAAAGAAATTGTGGGTTAATGGTCATTACCTCTCCGGCTGAATTTGTAATTAAATTGTTGGTAATAATTTTCACCATGAGCACTTTGGAAAAGATGATTATATTTATATATATATATTTTTTTTCAAGGCTGTAGTTTGCAGTTGAAACATTAACCATGTAGAGTAAAATAAACATGAAAAAAGGGAAAACAGTTAATAAACTGATGGGGGGAACAGAACAAGTTTTTCCACCTGCTGTTCGAGTCTTTGGATTTACACAATTTAAACCTTTTCTTCTTGACATCTCAGCTGATACAATACCTGGAGATGCAATATCTGCCACTGGACATAGGTGAAAAATACAATACTCATATATTTTCTATTAGCAGTCCATCCATACAGTTCATATAATAGAAGAGGGCAATGTAGTCAGTCAATGTACTGCCAAGTGGTGCCTCTGTATGACACTGTATTATGGAGAATGAAAACCTACTAAAGATATCAAAAGTACACACAGGTACACTATATAGATTTCTAATCATTCTGTATTATGAGCCTGTGTAATTGGGAGCTCGTTCACAGCCATTTTTGTTTTAACTCAATCTGAGTTAGACTTTAAAGGAGTAGTCCAACACTAATATTTATTTTTATCCTAAATGACTATTCATTGTAATAAAGGCACAGATGATTGGCCTCGGGGAGACCAAAACATCCAACACCGCGGAGACACCATCACGTGTTTCTCAACGCAGTGATTCCAGAACACTGCCCCCATCCCTTATGGGAAATATGCAGATGCATGTAAAGAAGCTGCGGAGACACCATCACGTGTTGCTCGACGCAAGCAGTGAATAGCCAGGCCTTTCCCCGGGAAGGAACAACCACGGGAAGGGCAGCATCCTATGAAGGAAAGCCACCTAGGTGATGGTGTCTCCGCAGCTTCTTTACATGCATATTCATTGTAATAATCAGATAGATTTTATAATATGATTTAATTAAATAGTCCCTATTGTTATCTCTCTAATCTGTTTTATTTGTTTATTTTCACCTATTTTTGTTTTGATGTTGTTTGAGAATCCTCAGTGCATGCTGGGACACGCAAATGGGACATCACTGCCATAGCCAACATCCCTACCCTGAGACGACGCATCATCGGTGATATCCATTTCAGGGGCATTGTCAAGCCTCGGTTTGGGGATTCAATCTGGTGACCTGTTGCTTCGTGGTCGGTTCCCATGTTTGCTGAACTATTGCCCTTTCTTCCCTGTCCAAATACTGATAGTTTCAATTATCTTTGTTTTCCTTTCTTGGTTTGCTCTTCTCCAGGTGTTTATCATTTTCCCATTTTGGTTTGCCCTATCACTTTCTGGGTGGGGTTTTATATGTTCACCCTTCACTGCACTTCCTTGCTGGTTATACCTCTTGGTGGATGTGTGTTTAGGAGTTTCAACCCCTTCAACTAAGGGGTTTACCTTGTTTGGTAAACTCCAGTTGGATTCATGCAGTGAGTCTGTTTGCTTTCCTTCCCAGCACCTTTTCATCTTAAACCACTGTTAGATTTCTGGGAGATTACTTGTTCCTTGTATTTTGGTTCTCCTTAGTTTTCCCTCTCTACCTTCTATGAACATGTTGTAGTTTCTCACCTTGGGTTTCCATATCTTCCTTCACACTCCACTTGTTGGCTGTGTGTTGCGGTCTCTGCTCTGGTTCCTCAGGAGGTATGAGAAACCACTCAACGGCCTTTTAGGGAGTAAGATCTGAGGTGGTTTTAGTTATGCGACTGGAGCTTTTCTAGCCTGTACATTGACCAGTTGTGTTTAGGTGTGGCCTCTCCCTATGGTTGAGCTTCCCTTTGTCCATCACTCATGTGTGAGTAACACGTATGCTCAGTACAAGCATCTCATTGGTTAAAGTAAATTCTGTCTACACCCAACTGGAAAGTTAGGTGTTTTCCCTCTCCTTATGTTTCGTTTATCCAACTTTACTATGTTTTCCTTAAGTCTGTTAGACAAAGACATCCCTGAGACCCTTATCTGATCATAGACTCCATATTGCAAGGGAAGAGAATATATGTAGAATACCCACAATAGAGTCAGTATAGATAAATATAAGTCCTACTTTAACACCCCTCTTCAACTCCTTACCCAAATTCTCCCTCCTCTCCCCCTGCCAGGGACTTTTGCAGTGACCCACAAATCATGCAGTGAAAATTGACCTCCTGATTTTACATAGAGCTTAGAAGGATTCAGCTATTTATTAATCACGTGATGTAATAGGCCTAATGGAAAAGAGAAGAATTAGCTAGGTAGAAAGGGAAAATGAGCAATTGTATGTACACAGGGCTATATACTATGACTGCAATAAAACTTTGATGGGGGAGTGCTTTTTTAAAAGCTAAAAATGCGTATTTGGCATCTATATACATACAGACTTACTCAAACATCCTTCTTTCATAAAAATGTTATATCTACATTCTTCATGGCTAGATCACGTTCATATTTTTGCAGAAAGAGAATCTGCAAAAGAGAGAAGAGGAGACATGTCCATGTTTGATCTCAGATGAAACTCACAGTTGAAACTCAAGTGAATGGTCCATGGAAAAAAACAGGACAGCTCACGGATGTGAGTCAAGTGTCTTTTGAATGCTAGTTTTACTCTTTAAAGGTAACTTGTCACCTTATTTCTGCTGCCCAAACTATGTTCAGAATGAACCAGAGCCTGGCTATACGATTGAAGCCGGGCATATTTTTTTTTTGCAAATTATAGTTAGAAGTTCCCGCAGAGTCCATAGCTAGGAACAGCCCTAGACCGGCTTCTGCCAGTGCTCCTGCAAATGATTGGCAGATCTCTCCCATAGTGAGGACCAGTTAATCTACCTAGAGTGTCGCTGGGAGAAGACATGGGGTGTTGCAGGACTAGTCTAGTCTCAGGCCATGGACCTCTGCAGGAACCTAAAGGTATATCCTCTGTGAAATGCTAAAGCGTTTCAGGGAAAAATCTACCTGGCTGCAATCCTTGGTTTGGGCAGCATAAATCAGATGATAGGTTTGCTGCAATGGATAGGAAAAGTAAACTAGATCAGTCTATCAGTCATAGTGCCGGGAAGTGCTTACAGCTGCCCCTCAATGCACCGTAAATGATGATGCATCTCTATGACTGGAAGCTGGCAACTCCCGATAAAGTTCATTTTCTCCCATGTGACACACTTTTAGTACAGCGTCCGCACACCTTTCTAACACTATTAACCTGCAGATTAACCCTTTACTGGCAGGGTAATAGCATTATCCAACATGACATGGTTCCTTTTAACCCACTTTGCAACTTTGGAAGCCGGACGTGGTCAAAAGAAGTCCAAAATGACCAAGTATGTGGACAAGTTGTTTGACATTGCTATGGATATTTTCATTCTTTTTGGCATTTTTTTGTGTGTTTTGTTCAATTTCCAGGCGGAACCTGACAGAAAAGATTTCATGTGCACACACAGTACCGTAAGGGGCATCAAACCTGCTTGACGACTGGTGGCAAATGTTATATATAGAATAGTAACTTATGGAGGTTGTTCACTAATCCCAAATAATACAATAAAAAAAGCACTTGGACCGCTGGCCATCTGTAAGAGATTCCTTTTAGGACAGGTTGTCGCTGAGTACACCCGCAATAACCATAAGGTTTTCTAGTAGAAAGTCTAAAGAATAAACTCAGAACACAATAAAGAAAGAGACTATAAAAACAAACAGTGGGTGCTCTATGTGAGCAAGGTGTGAGATATGACAGTAACAAATTACCTCCATTATTACGCCTCTGATACACAACCTGTAGGAAGAGGAGTTTGTAAAACACTTTGCTGAAATGTTACTAGTGGTAAACATGTGGATCATTGGTGTGGGTGAGTCCGAACAACAACTTCACAACATTATCAGAGATGCAGGAACATATGGAATGTGCAGATATACAGAGACCTACAGCTATATATAAGCTCTGCCCAAATAAGTTATCATGGTTTCTGAAAGTGAACCTGTCAGTATGTTTTACTCTGAAACGCTGCAGCATTTCAGAGAAAACAAAGTTTGAAGATTCATCCCATGGACTATTGAAAAAAAGAGATCGGTCCACATCGCACAGTGCTGACTTTTCCTCGCACCATTCTAGTTAATTGACAGGTTTCTCCTGATGTACTGTAGTGCAACGGTAGCACACTTATGCAGTGAGGAGGCCGTCACAAAGTTCAAACACAAAACTCCTTTAATGCGTTTTTTCACAGCATTAAAGTCTCAATTTTCACAAGTGTACCTAATCTCAGTGCATAGTATTAAGTGGCCATTTCACCGCACAACATACTACACGGCATCCTTCCATTTACAGTCACTAAACACGCGTGCCTTTGACCAGTAGCTGTGGGCGACTGCAATGCCGTGTCAATGTCTCTTAGGCCAGGATCACACATACGTGAGATACGGCCGAGTCTCGCAGGTGAAAACCCAGCTCTGGCGCCGACACTCCGGAGCGTAGTATGCAGCTGCACAGCAATACATGGAGCTGCACGCTCAACTCCGGAGTGCTGGCGCCAGAGCTGGTCTTTCACTTCCATGACTTGGCCGTATCTTGCGTATGTGTCATCCCGGCCTTACAGACAGCTTTTACTGTTTCCAGTCACTAAACACGCTGTCCTTCCCTTCGACTAGTAGCCGTGGGCGACTGCACTGCTGTGTCAATGTCTCTTACTCACAGATTTTACCGATTACAGTCCTTGATATCCTCCAGATTACAGCCGGGTACCATATCCACCTGTTTGCAACCGTTAAACACACCAGTCCTCTTTCAGGCACAGGACAGTCTACCTCCGGTTCACCTCTGGGCACAAGACAGTCCACCTCCGAGACCAGTTAACGTGGATGGTAGCACCGCTGTGTACGCTGCGGGTGCCAGGACTATTGGCTCCGCTCTGTCCTGGTCTCTTCACACACAAAGCTCTGCAGAACTTCTGCTCTGCACTCTCACCTATGCCAGACTGAAACTGGAACTGACACACCCAAACCTTTTACCACAGGATTTTTAACAAAGAAACCTGTGCCCTTCAGCCACATGGAAAACCCGGAGAAGCCTGGAATGCAACAGCCTGAATGACTACCATCCTGCAGCCTGTTTCACAACACAACATCCCAGAGCATCTTTCCCCTACATCTGCCTTGGCCCTTGGACACTAGCATGTCCAACAACAACAAAACCTATAAATATGATGCACGACTCAATAATTATAGAAAATCAAAATATTTTATTAATGAAAGTAATAGAATAAAATAGAATGATCCAGGGGATAACAAGACAGGGCAGGTCCAGGCTTCCACAGGCTCCCTTACTGGTTGGTACTCCACTTTATATTGGTTATGGCACTATGACACTTTCTTGAACTACCTTATATTTATTATTATTTAAGGGTATTACCATTTAGATAATTATTGTGTACACAGCACTTTATTCATCATTGTAGTTATTATTCTACTACCTCATGTGCCACTATCTAATTAGACATTTGAGATTACACAATGTGGTTACCTGCCTATATGGGTTATATTACCTACAAAATATGTAACTTATATATTTGTTACTTCTCATTATATGTGATGTGGTATTCTATTGATATCCTGTGACAGCCTGTATTGTATTTTATCTACCTCTTGTTATCCCCTGGATCATTCTATTTTATTCTATTACTTTCATTAATAAAATATTTTGATTTTCTATAATTATTGAGTCGTGCATCATATTTATAGGTTTTGTTATAGTCAGTGGATGCATTTCATTTATTATTTGTTGTGCTTTGGTTTATGTATTTACTAGCATGTCCAAGACTAACACTTTTATTTTTTCTAGTCTGCATTGCAGCCACCGCTAAGCCCGTGACTGCCATGCACTCCTATAGCCTTCATAGGTCTCCGCAGGTTATGCACGGAGAACACACAGTGACCCCTACCTGTGACATCGGTCACTGCTTCACCATTGCAATCACAGCTACACCTGCAACTGCAATGCCCCTTATGGCCTCACTATGCCTCCGTGCGTATCCTGGGGAGAACAAACAGCGACTCCTAACTGTGACACCAGTCACTGCCTCACAACACACACACATGGAATAAACCTGTCAATCAAAGTGGTGCGAGAAGAAGTTAGCCGGGTGCAGTGCAGGAGTAATCTCATTTCTCTCTGCGTAGAAATGTTTTAGAGTAAAATATCGTGCAACCAGTGACTGTCTCATGTTGCCCGTGGTTTCAGTAGCATGAATCGACTGACAGGTTCCATTTAAAGGTATTGTCCAGTGTATGAGTAACAGATCCGTAGGAGTCCCAACACTCAGCACCCACACCGATCAGCCCTTTGCAGATCTCGGTGTGGCTAGATGTACACTGAAATTGCATGGTTCTGTACACAGTATAGTGGCCATTCTCGAGTTCTACAGTTCAGCTCTACTGAAGCTAGTAGTAGTGTTGAGCATTCCGATACCGCAAGTATCGGGTATCGGCCGATACTTGCGGTATCGGAATTCCGATACCGAGATCTGATATTTTTGTGATATCGGGTATCGGTATCGGAAGTGTAAAATAAAGAATTAAAATAAAAAATATTGTTATATTCACCTCTCCGGCGGCCCCTGGACATCAGCGGGAGGATCCGGCGTCCGGCACGGCTTCTTTCTTCAAAATGCGCGCCTTTAGGACCTGTGGTATGACGTCCCGGCTTCTGATTGGTCGCGTGCCGCCACGCGACCAATCAGAAGCCGCGACGTCATTCCTCAGCTAAAGTCCTAGAATGAGCGCCTTCTAGGACCTGAGGAATGACGTCGCGGCTTCTGATTGGTCGCGTGGCGGTCACATGGGCGGCACGCGACCAATCAGAAGCCGGGACGTCATTCCACAGGTCCTAAAGGCGCGCATTTTGAAGAAAGAAGCCGTGCCGGACGCCGGATCCTCCCGCTGATGTCCAGGGGCCGCCGGAGAGGTGAATATAACAATATTTTTTATTTTAATTCTTTATTTTACACTTTAATATGGATCCCAGGGCCTGAAGGAGAGTTTCCTCTCCTTCAGACCCTGGGATCCATGAGGATACATTCCGATACTTGATGTCCCATTGACTTGTATTGGTATCGGATATCGGTATCGGCGATATCCGATATTTTTCGGGTATCGGCCGATACTATCCGATACCGATACTTTCAAGTATCGGACGGTATCGCTCAACACTAGCTAGTAGTTGATCTCCAATTCCTGACAGTGGCCAGAACACAGTGTAGGGTTCCGGCGGGCCACACCTAATTAGTGAGGATGCCGGTGTTGGATCATCACAAAGCTAATATTGATTGAGGACAGGCCATCATTATCACAGTCCTAGACAACCATCTTTATATATAATCGTCTAAGGGGCTCTTCCGTCTGTTTGTCTGTCTGTCACGGAAATCCCACGTCGCTGATTGGTTGTGGCTGCCAGGCCGCGATCAATCAGCGACGGGCACAGTCCGGCCGTGAAGTCGCCCCTTCCTACTCTCTGTCAGTGCCCCCTCCATACTCCCCTCCAGTCAGCGCTCACACAGGGTTAATGGCTGCATTACACCGCGTTATGCCACGGTGTAACGCAGTCCGTTAACGCTGCTATTAACCCTGTGTGACCAACTTTTTACTATTGATGCTGCCTATGCAGCATCAATAGTAAAAAGGTCTAATGTTAAAAATAATAAAAAAATAAAAAATTATTATATACTCACCGTCCGGTGCCTTTCCCGCTCCTCGCGACGCTCCAGGCCATGCATTGCATTCTCGCGAGATGATGGCGTAGCGGTCTTGCGAGACCACTAAGTCATCTAGGTAATTTCGCAATGCATCACTGGGAACGGAAGCTGGCGGCCGCATCGCGCGCATAGGGACAGCTTCGCTGGACGCTGGAGGATGAGTATATAACTATTTTTTATTTTCATTCTTTTTTTAATGGATATGGTGCCCACAGTGCTATATAGTTCTTGGGCTGTTTAATATACTGCGAGGCTGCTATATACTACGTGGGCAGTGTTATATACTGTGTGGCCAGTGTTATATACTGCGTGGGCAGTGTTATATACTACGTGGGCAATTTTATATACTATGTGGGCTGTGTTATATACTGCGTGGATGCTATATATTACGTGGGCTGTGTTATCTACTACGTGGCAGTGTTATACTATGTGGGCAGTGTTACATACTACATGGGCTGTGTTAAACACTACGTGGGCTGTGCTATATACTACATGGGCAGTGTTATATACTTCGTGGGCTGTGTTATATACTACGTGGGCAGTGTTATATACTAAGTGGGCAGTGTTATATACTGCGTGGATGCTATATATTACGTGGGCTGTTATATACTACGTGGCAGTGTTATATACTACATGGGCAGTGTTATATACTACGAGGGCAGTGTTATATACTGTGTGGATGCTATATATTACGTGGGCTGTGTTATATACTACATGGCAGTGTTATATACTACGTGGGCTGTGTTATATACTACGTGGGCAGTGTTATATACTACGTGGGCAGTGTTATATACTACGTGGGCAGTGTTATATACTACGTGGGCAGTGTTATATACTACGTGGGCAGTGTTATATACTACGTGGGCAGTGTTATATACTACGTGGGCAGTGTTATATACTACGTGGGCAGTGTTATATACTACGTGGGCAGTGTTATATACTACATGGGCAGTGTTATATACTACGTGGCCAGTGTTATATACTATGCGGGCAGTGTTATATACTACGTGGGCAGTGTTATATACTACGTGGGCTGAGTTATATACTACATGGCAGTGTTATATGCTAAGTGGGCAGTGTTATATACTACGTGGGCAGTGTTATATACTATGTGGGGTGTGTTATATACTGCGTAGATGCTATATATTACGTGGGCTGTGTTATATACTATGTGGGCTGAGCTATATACTACGTGGGCTGTTATATACTGCATGGATGCTATTTATTTCGTGGTCTGTGTTATATACTACGTGGGCTGTTATATACTACGTGGGCAGTGTTATATACTACGTGGCCAGTGTTATATACTACGTGGGCAGTGTTATATACTACGTGGGCTGTGTTATATACTACATGGGCAGTGTTATATACTACATGGGCTGTGTTATATACTGCGCGGATGCTATATATTACGTGGGCTGTTATATACTATGTGGGCTGTGTTATATACTACGTGGGCAGTGTTATATACTACTTGGGCTGTGTTATATACTACGTGGGCAGTGTTATATACTACGTGGGCAGTGTTATATACTATGTGGGCAGTGTTATATACTACGTGGGCAGTGTTATATACTACGTGGGCAGTGTTATATACTACGTGGGCAGTGTTATATACTACATGGGCAGTGTTATATACTACGTGGCTAGTGTTATATACTACATGGGCTGTGCTATATACTGCGCGGATGCTATATATTACGTGGGCTGTTATATACTATGTGGGCTGTGTTATATACTACATGGGCTGTGTTATATACTACATGGGCAGTGTTATATACTACATGGGCTGTGTTATATACTACGTGGATCCTATATATTACGTGGGCTGTGTTATATACTATGTGGCAGTGTTATATACTACGTGGGCAGTGTTATATACTACGTGGGCTGTGTTATATACTACATGGGCAGTGTTATATACTGCGTGGATGCTATATACTACGTGGGCTGAGTTATATACTACGTGGCAGTGTTATATACTATGTGGGCAGTGTTATGTACTACGTGGCCAGTGTTATATACTATGTGGCAGTATTATATACTACATGGGCAGTGTTATATACTACGTGGGCAGTGTTATATACTACGTGGGCTGAGTTATATACTACATGGCAGTGTTATATATTAAGTGGGCAGTGTTATATACTACGTGGGCAGTGTTATATACTATGTGGGGTGTGTTATATACTGCGTAGATGCTATATATTACGTGGGCTGTTATATACTATGTGGGCTGAGCTATATACTACGTGGGCTGTTATAGACTGCATGGATGCTATTTATTTCGTGGTCTGTGTTATATACTACGTGGGCTGTTATATACTACGTGGGCAGTGTTATATACTACGTGGCCAGTGTTATATACTATGCGGGCAGTGTTATATACTACGTGGGCAGTGTTATATACTACGTGGGCAGTGTTATATACTACATGGGCAGTGTTATATACTACATGGGCTGTTATATACTGCGCGGATGCTATATATTACGTGGGCTGTTATATACTATGTGGGCTGTGTTATATACTACGTGGGCAGTGTTATATACTACGTGGGCAGTGTTATATACTACGTGGGCAGTGTTATATACTACGTGGGCAGTGTTATATACTACATGGGCAGTGTTATATACTACGTGGCCAGTGTTATATACTATGCGGGCAGTGTTATATACTACGTGGGCAGTGTTATATACTACGTGGGCAGTGTTATATACTACGTGGGCTGTGTTATATACTACATGGGCAGTGTTATATACTACATGGGCTGTGCTATATACTGCGCGGATGCTATATATTACGTGGGCTGTTATATACTATGTGGGCTGTGTTATATACTACGTGGGCAGTGTTATATACTACGTGGGCTGTGTTATATACTACATGGGCTGTGTTATATACTACATGGGCAGTGTTATATACTACATGGGCTGTGTTATATACTACGTGGGCTGTGTTATATACTACGTGGGCAGTGTTATATACTACGTTGCCAGTGTTATATACTATGCGGGCAGTGTTATATACTACGTGGGCAGTGTTATATACTACGTGGGCTGTGTTATATACTACATGGGCAGTGTTATATACTACATGGGCTGTGTTATATACTGCGCGGATGCTATATATTACGTGGGCTGTTATATACTACTAGATTGTGGCCCAATTCTAACGCGGGATTTCTGCGTCGATCCTGTGCCGGTCTCTGATTGGTCGAGGCCTGGCGGCCTCGACCACTCAGAGACGCGGGTTTTCCAGGACAGACAGACAGACAGACGGAAAAACCCTTAGACAATTATATATATAGACTAGATTGTGGCCCGATTCTAACGCATCGGGTATTCTAGAATATGCATGTCCCAGTAGTATATGGACAATGATGATTCCAGAATTCGCGGCAGACTGTGCCCGTCGCTGATTGGTCGAGGCAACCTTTATGACATCATCGTCGCCATGGCAACCATTATGACATCCACGTCGATACTGTGCCCGTCGCTGAATCAGAAACGTGAGATGTCTACGTCCTTTATGACATCATCGTCGCTGTGCCCGTTGCTGATTGGTCGAGGCCTGGCGGCCTCGACCAATCAGAGACGCGGGATTTCTACGTTGATGTTGTGCCGGTCTCTGATTGGTCGAGGCCTGGCGGCCTCGACCAATCAGAGAGCCGGGATTTCCAGGACAGACAGACAGACAGACGGAACTAGATTGTGGCCCGATTCTAACGCATCGGGTATTCTAGAATATGCATGTCCCCGTAGTATATGGACAATGATGATTCCAGAATTCGCGGCAGACTGTGCCCGTCGCTGATTGGTCGAGGCAACCTTTATGACATCATCGTCGCCATGGCAACCGTTATGACATCTACGTCGATACTGTGCCCGTCGCTGAATCAGAAACGTGAGATGTCTACGTCCTTTATGACATCATCGTCGCTGTGCCCGTTGCTGATTGGTCGAGGCCTGATTGTGGCCCGATTCTAACGCATCGGGTATTCTAGAATATGCATATCCCCGTAGTACATGGACAATGATGATTCCAGAATTCGCGGCAGACTGTGCCCGTCGCTGATTGGTCGAGGCAACCTTTATGACATCGTCGCCATGGCAACCATTATGACATCATCGTCGCTGTGCCCGTCTCTGATTGGTCGAGGCCTGGCGGCCTTCGACCAATCAGAGACGCGGGATGTCTACGTCCTTTATGACATCATCGTCGCTGTGCCCGTCGCTGATTGGTCGAGGCCTGGCGGCCTCGACCAATCAGAGAGGCGGGATTTCCAGGACAGACAGACAGAAAGACAGACGGAAAAACCCTTAGACAATTATATATATAGATGTGGGCAGTGTTATATACTATTTGTGCATTGTTATATACTACGTGGGCAGTGTTATATACTACGTGAGCAGTGTTATATACTATGTGGGCAGTGTTATATATTACGTGGCTGGGCAATATACGACGTGGCAGTGTTATATACTACGTGGGGTGTGTTATTTACTACTTGGCAGTGTTATATACTACATGGCAGGGTTATATACTACGTGGGCAGTGTAATATACTACGTGGGCAGTGTTATATACTACGTGCGCAGTGTTATATACTACGTGGGCAGTGTTATATACTACGTGGGCAATGTTATATACTACATGGCAGTGTTATATACTACGTGGGCAGTGTAATATACTACGTGGGCAGTGTTATATACTAAGTGGACAATGTTATATACTACATGGCAGTGTTATATACTACGTGGGCAGTGTAATATACTACGTGAGCAGTGTTATATACTACGTGCGCAGTGTTATATACTACGTGGGCAGTGTTATATACCACGTGGGCAGTGTTATATACTGCGTAGGCTGTTATATACTACGTGGGCTGTTATATACTACGTGGCTGTTATAGACTACGTGGCTCCTATATACTACATGGCTGTGCTATATACTACGTGGCTATCTGTGTTACGTGACCTCTGCTATACGCTATGTGGTTGCTATATATATATATATACATATTCTAGAATACCCGATGCATTACAATCGGGCCACCATCTAGTATTAATATAAACTTGCAGAGGATTTGCATAGTAGATGCATCTCTATTCATTGACTCCTCTCTTGGCTTAAGATATAAAGTGATGAATGCTGCAAGATGACCAGCAAAAGTTTTGTGTATCCTGTCAACGCCTGATGGAGTAATGCAAAAGTTTGTCTATTTTCAAAACTCTTTATCTTGCACCACTCATTTGGTGATAAACAGTTGTGTGTAAAAGTGTTTGCTCCCTTCCTGATCTTCTATTGCAGGTCTTTCACATTTACTATACTTTTTGAAATATAAGATGCACTTCCCCCCTCCCAAATTTTGGGGGAACATTGGGGGTGTGTCTTATAGTCCGAATGCAGGCTTACCAGGGGGGTTGTAGCAGTGGTGGAGCAGGGTCCCTTCCTCTGGAAGCCGGCGGTGGCAGAAGTGTGGCGATGCTGCAGGCCCGTCGTCGTCGGTGAATAGAGCAGAGTGCTGTGGGCTTCAGGGAAATGGCTGTCGGAAGCTGCGCCGATTGAGATCTCGTCCGAGATCCCAATCTGCGCACGTGCTGCCTGCAGCGGCCCAAGGTTTCAGGAAAATGGCCTCCGAGAAACCAATCATGCACTCCGCTCTGCTCACGGATGATACCGAGCTCACGGATGATACCGAGCTCACAACATCACCACACTTCTGCCACCTCCAGCTTCCTGATGTCGGGACCCTGCTCCACGCAATGCACTCTCCTCTGCTTCACTGCTGACACCGGACCCACAGCAGCGCACTCCTGGGATGCCCCCTCCTCCCACCCAGTGCCCAGAGAATTGCCCCACTTCTGCCAAAGGCTTCCTAAGGGAGGGACATGCCTCGCATGACCCTGCCCCACTGCTGCTGGCCCCAGGTAAGATACCTTAAATTTGGACTCTAAGATAGAGCCCCATCTTATAAAAATCTTTTTATTCCTATTTTCCAACCCAACATTTGGGGTGCACCTTATGGTCCGGTGCATCTTATAGTCCGAAAAATACGATAAATGTTTCTGTACACCAAACAAATTTAAATATTAGACAAAAATAACACAAGTAAACACAAAATGCTATTTTAAATGAAGGTCTTTATTATAAAGGGAAAAAGAAATCCAAACCTACAGGGCCCTGTGTGAAAAAGTGATTGTCCCATAAACCTAATAACTGGTTGGGCAACCGTAAGCAGCAATAACTGCAATCAAGCATTTGCAATAACTGGCAATGAGTCCTTTACAACGCTCTGGAGGAATTTGGGCCTACTCATCTTTGCAGAATTGTTGTAATTCAGCCACACTGGGGGGTTTCTAAATATGAACCGCCTTTTTAAGATCATGCCACATTATCTCAATCGGATTAAGGTCAGGAATTTGACAAGGCCACTCCAAAGTCTTAATTTTGTTTTTCTTAAGCCATTCAGAGGTGGACTTGCTGGTGTGTTTTGGATTATTGTCCTGCTGCATAACTCAAGCGCACGTCAGCTTATTAAGGTTACAAACAGATGAATTCTCATTCAGAATTTTTGGTAGACAGCAGAATTCATGGTTTATGGTTATTTACCACAGCAAGTCATCCAGGTCCTGAAGCAGAAAAACAGCCCCAAACCATCACATTTTACTGTTGGTCTGATGTTGCTTTTCTGAAATGCTCTTTCCTATGCCAGATGTAATGGGACATACATCTTCCAAAATGTTCAACTTTTGTCTTGTCAGTCCACAGAGTTTTCTCCAAAAAGTCTTGGGGATCATCAAAATGTTTTCTGGCAAAACTGAGACAAGCCGTTATGTTCTTATTGCTCAGCAGTGGATTTTGTCTTGGAACTCTGCCATGCAGGCCATTTTTTCACAGTCTCTTTCTTATGGTGAAGTAATGAACAGTGACCTTAACTAAGGCAAGTGAGGCATGCAGTTCTTTGGATGTTGTTTTGGGGTCTTTTGTGACCTCTTGGATGAGTTATTGCTGTGCTTTTGGGTTAATTTTGAGCAGCTGGTCACTACTGAGGTTTACCACTGATCCATGTTTTTGCTATTTGTGGATAATGGCTCTCACTATATTTCACCGACACCCCAAAGCTTGAAAAATGGCTTTATAATCTTTTTCCGACTGATAGATCTCAAGTACTCTGTTTCTCATTTGTTCCAGAATTTATTTGGATTTTGGCATGATGTCTAGCTTTTGAGGATCTTTTGATCAAATTCACTTTGTCAGGCAGGTCCTATTTAAGTGATTTCTTGATTGAGAACAGGTGTGGCAGCAATCAGGCCTGCATGTGGCTAGGAAATTTGAACTCCGCTTCCCAAAGATGTGATATAAAAATATAGTTAATTTATGTTTTAAGTGGGGGTACACTTTTTCACACAGCGCCCTGTAGGTTTGGATCTCTTTTTCACTTAATGATAAAGATCTTCATTTAAAAACTGCATTTTGTGCTTGCTTATGTTATTTTTGTCTAATATTTAAAATTGTTTGGTGATCGGAAACTTAAGTTTGACAAACATGTAAAAGACTAGGAAACCAGAAAGATAGCAAACACTTTTTCACAGAACTGCATCACCAGCCAAGACAGGAAGGACACATCTGTACCTGTAACAAAAAAGCAACTGTACAGTAATTTGTAGGTTAATCCTGGAAAATGTTCAATTTCTATTCATATTAATGAGTAATCTGTATAAAAGGGATTACCATGCAGTGAATAACCAAATCTGTCCTTTGTATGCAATGGGTGTCGTTTCCAATACTGCTGACTGTCAGGAAATTAGTCCTAGAAAAGTAAAGTTGATAGCCACATCCAAAAAAACAGATAAAATCTTAACATTTTATTCTAGAAGTATCAAACAATTAAAATCCACATGATGGTGAGAGAAAAAACACTCTGATGAGCTTCTGGCGCTGTGTGTGCCTTTAGTCATAGAGAATGACTTATTCTCTATGACTATGCGTACACACAGCGATAGAAACAGGTCAGGGTGTTTTTTCTCTCACCATCATGTGGATTTTAATTGTTTGATACTTCTAGAATAAGATGTTAAGATTTTATCTGTTTTTTGGATGTGGCTATCAACTTCACTTTTCTTGGACTAATGTTGTAGCGCCCATGAATGTTTTTATACACGGACCGCCGGTCCACGTGTAAGAAGTCACAACAAGCTCTACTTTCATTTCGGACAACACTGATGAAAAATCATCTGCTTTTCTGAATGAAAAGTGGACAGTTTTGGATACGCTCTTTTGAACCCAGAATAATGTAAGGTAGGACATGTGAAAAATTCTTCCCCCTAGTTAATAAAAAACTGAACACCTCCCTCCAACTGAATTCCCTAAAACTGTCTGTCAAAATGCTATTTTAAAACTGGATAACACCTTTTGCCTGAAATAAGAGCTGAATATATATCATATAAATGCACACAGACATATACGGTACATTGGGTAAAATAAGTATTGAACACGTCACCAATTTTGTAAGTTTATTTGTAAAGATGCTATTAACATGAAATTCTCACCAAATGTCAGTAACAACCCATCCAGTCTACAATATACACTGGGGTTTTCCCATGATACACACTTATTACCTATACATAGGTTAGTTGATAAAGGTACGATCTCAGGAGGTCCATCCTCTGGGACTCCCAAAAGTCCTTGGAACAGGGAAGTCGAAGTCTTCAGCTAATGAGCGCTCCAGCAGAAGTCATGCATACGCTCTACCAAACAGATTGTTGAGATTAGTGATGGTATCAGAGATCAGACCCCAATCAATTATACGTTTCCCACCTATCTGGTGGATAGGTAAGAAAGTGTAATTATTGGTAAAACCCCTTCAAGAAGGATGACTGTTAGTGAAAGCAATTGGCCAGACAACAGTAAATCTGGCTGGATGCCGCCTCTGGTGGATGGACATTGGCTCATCATGTACCACCCTTTTCCTCAGGTATGTCCTACTATAGTTGTGCCCATCATCAAGTAATTGCCGAAAAAGTGCATAAAGGCCATTTGACTTCATATACTTCTCACAGCAATAAGATGCTTTATATAAAAAAAATAGGGTGGAGTAACGTATTAGCATAAATTATATCAAATCTCTCCTAAAACAGACTTTGGGCAAATGTTTCTAATTACCCCACTGATGAAGCATTATGCAGGAATACACAGGATCCATTCCAAGTTCAATTGATTTCACATTTGGCCATAAATAACGGTTTGATTTGACATATACAGCAGGTTGTCACATGTGCATTTCCTCAGGCACCTTGGCACCCCCTGAGGAAGAGATTGGGAACAAGTGAAACTTGCATTGGAGATAAACGTCTGTGTGACGCTGCTTGTTGCACCCTATTATGGTAAGACTATTCATGCTGTATACATGTCAAATGTGTATATATACTATCAATACATCATTTATGGATGTTATGGCCATTATGCTTCACAAATATACAATGTGATATCATCTGAATTTTATCTATGATCTGGTTTTGTTGTCTTGTATTTAGTTGTATTTTTCTAGAACATATACAATAAAATGCTTATTTTTAACTAAAACTTATTTTGCTCAGTTTAGAGTTTGCTAATGGTTACTACTATAACTAATAGAGAGGCAGCTTTCATGTTGGATTTCCTAGTAGTGGTGCGTGAACGTGTTCTGATAAAGGGTAATGCGAGCATGCTCGGGTGTTAACCGATTGTCTTCGGCAACCTCAAAAAATATGTTTGAGTCCCCGCATGTCTCACGGCTGTTAGACTGCTGCAATACATGCAGGGACTGACTAACAAACAGGCAATCCCTGCATGTGTTGCGGATGTGTTGCGGATGTCGAACAGCCACGAGACATGGAGGAGCATGGACTCGAACATATTTTTCGAGCACAGACAGAACACTTGGTTAGCACCCGAGCGTGCTCGGATAACGCCTTATCCGAACACGATCACTCATCACTATTGGCTTGCTCCTAAAGTGACTATGTACTTAGTGGATGTGATTTTCCTGTTCGTCAGCAGGTTCTCATAGAGGCATTCTGAGTTCCGTATATACCTTAAGCATTTTTTTCATGGCTCCACGTCCGAGCATGCCAATAAATCACAAAAACGCGCAGGTATAATACCAACAATCCAGTTTTATATTAGAGTAAACTGTTTAGATAGACGTTCATCTCTTGTAGACTATTTACAAAATGTGCCATTTCTTATAAAACCCAGTTCAATTTGAGCATCGTTACAAAATGTTCAATCTGAAAGGAAATGAGAGAATAGGCGACGGCCTCACTTCTTTCACAGGTACAAAATACAAGTTGAACTGAAAATAACTTAGAAAAATATACTTCCTGACATCGAGTCCCTTCTTCAGACGTGGTAGTGCAAGGAATTTGGTCATGGAACGGTCACTTATAATAGAGATTCTCCTCGGTAGTCGTACGGTTATTTTGGTTACACGTTTAAAGGCATCTTTCCATATTATATAGCATATTTGTCAGCAAGTTGTAAAGATACATATATAAGAAAATATACCCAGCTCACCACACAGGGAATAATACAGAATCTTTCCTAAATGCGCACAGTATATATATTTATATACATTTCTAGGTATTTTTCATATTTACTGTAGATCAATGTACAATGAGGCACACAGTTTTCTATAATACTAGTAAGTGCTACCAACATAAGTCTTTAAAAGACTTACCTACGGATTGTATGAGACGCACTAATAAAGAACGGGTATAAATAAAAGTACACAATACATCATCATTACTATACGAGGAGATTGCAGACCACACGTGTTGTTATTATTATGTCACTTATGGCCTGAACATGGAGTTTTCAAGGATTTTTTTGTACTCATAATTTCTACGCTTAATAAATAATTTACAGAAGAAAGTGGAAGACTAATGAAAATGAAACATTTGGCAAGGAAGAAGAACGGAATAGGTATGTGAAGCCCTGCATACATGGGACTGATGCATCTTAGATTTAGCTGGCAGGGCTTCATGGCAAATACAGCTGGAACTATACAGAATTATCACAGGTTGTCCATTGCTTGTAATGTGCATATATGATGGCATAATGTCATAAAAAGAAGGTTTTATCTCGCTCAACATCTCAGTTTGAAGAACCTGGGGAACTATGATCACAATCTCAATATGGAAAGGAAAGACGTCAAAAAGTTCAAGCAAGAGGGGATTAAAGAGGTGTGATTTTTGTTCTTGTAATAATACATTATTTCCTGTTTTTGGTTATTTTTTAACAAATTGAAGAAAACTATTGTAAGAAAGGCCGCTTTCGCATATCTGCATGTCACAGTCCATGCTCGGCCCGAGATACATGTACTTGCCACGAGTTTGATGACTCAACTGCCTTACACATGTTATGAGGCTGATGAGGCTGATCATCGTTCAGTGCATAACGGTCTGTATTAAGACTGTGAAACATGGACGTGTGGAACCAGATAAAATAGGCTACTAGTGGGTTGTTTACTATTGGACAGCCCAATATTAATACACCCATAGCAACGAGAAAAGAAAAAAAAATAGAAACCTTCGGGATTGGCTCCACTCCTCCAAACTCACTGCGGCTTCCCCAATTAGTCTCCTGGTATCAACTTCCAATGGGAATGTCACACTGCTGACTGTCTGCAGTGTTCACAGATTGCCACAGCAGAGTAGTATTGGCTACGGAGGCGAAGGGCCAGCTTATGAGGTGGAAGGCCAGTTTGAATCTATGTGTTTTATTTTTCTCACCTCCTTGGCCTATTAATAAGGGGTTGAGATGTCCAATACTGGATCAACCCTTTTAAGAGAAGTCCAGCAACTGGGACCTCAACAGCAGAAAGGAATAATGTACTGGTACCAAATGTTGAGGTGGATACATACAGTGGTATGAAAATGTTTTTGCCCACTTCCTGATTTCCTATTGTTTTGCATATTTGTCACAAAAGCTTTAGAAATGGCTTTATAACCTTTTTCCAGACTGCTAGATCTCAATTACTTTGTTTCTCATTTGTTCCAGAATTTCTTTGGATCGCTGCATGATGTCTGTCTTTTGAGGATCTTTTGGTCTACTTCACTTTGTCAGGCATGTCCTATTTAAGTGATTTCTTGATTGAGAACAGATGTGGCAGTAATCATGCCTGCCTGTGGCTAGGGAATTTGAACTCAACGTCCCAAAGATGTGATGAAGCTACAGTTAATGTATGTTCTAAGAGGAGGGGCAATCACTTTTTCACCCAGAGCCCTGTAGGTTTAGATCTCTTTTTCCTTTAATGATAAAAACCTTGTTTAAAAACGGCATTTTGTGTTCACTTGTGTTATCTTTGGCTAATATTTACATTTGTTTGGTGATCGGAAACATTTAAGTGTGACAAACATGGAAAAGAATAGGAAATCAGGAAGGGGCAAACACTTTTTCACACCACTGTGTCCGCGGTTCCTATTTACTGACCTTATATTGCATCCATAACCACTGGAAACCCTCCTAAACTTCAGTAATCAGTTAGGCTAGGGTCACATTGCGTTATGTGACCGCGTTTAACGGACTACGTTACACCGCGGCATAACGCGGTGTAACGTAGTCCGTTAACGCCATTGTCTGTAATGGCGAATGCATCGCTAGTGCACGCCCACATTGGGCGTGCGCTAGCGATGTGCCATCATTTGCCGTCAATCTCGCTAGCGCAGATTGGGGATCTGCGCTAGCGGGATCGGCTAACACGATCCCTTTTGGGACATTGCGCTAAACGGACTGCCCTAACGCAATGTGACCCTAGCCTAAACGACTTTCAAGACCTATAGTAGTGTTCAAAATAATAGCAGTCCAATATGACTAACCAGATTAATCCCTGTTTTCGGTATAAATTATATTACCACATGTCAAACAATTTACCAGTTGGTACAGTAGATTCTAAGGAAACCACCAGACTCCGCATTAATGATCTGCATGTTTTTGAGTCTGTGTATTAGAATAACTAATTGAAAGGGACTGTGCTCAAAATAATCGAGGTGTGGAGTTCAATTGGTGAGGTCAGTCATTCTGTGAAGAAACAGGTGTGAATCAGGTGGCCCTTATTTAAGGGTGAAGCCAGGACATGTTGTACATGCATTTCTCCTTGAAAGCCTGAGAAACAAGGGTCATTCGAGAGATTGTTCAGAAGAACAGCGTACTTTGATTCAAAAGTTGATTGTCGATGGTAAAACTTATAAAGACAATATTGGGCTGTTCAGCTACAATGATCTCCAATGCTTTAAAATGGAAAGCCAAACCGGAGAGACATGAAAGAAAACTGAAGACTATCATGCGAATGGATGGAAGAATAGCCAGAATGGCAGAGGCTCAGCCAATGATCAGCTCAAGGATGATCAAAGACCGTCTCAAGTTACCGGTGAGGACTGTGACAGTGAGAAGACGCCTGTGTGACGCTAATCTCTTAGCAAGAAGTCACCGCAAAGTCCCACTGATAAAAAAAAGACATGTACTGAAGCCGATACAATATGCAAAAGATCACATCCACTGGACTAAAGAGAAATGGAGAAACATTTTTTGGACTGATGAAAGTAAAATTGTCCTTTTTGGGTCCAAGAGTCGCAGACAATTCATCAGACGACCCCCAAACTCTGCATTCAAGCCACAGTGCACTCTGATGATGTGGGCATGTTTCTCTTACTATGGAGATGGGCCTATTTACCACATACCAGGGATCATGGACCAGTTTTCATATGTTAAAATACTTGAAGAGGTCATGTTGCCTGACGCTGAAGAGAATATGTCCTTGAAATGGGTATTTCAACAAGACAACAACCCTAAACACACTGGGAAACAAGCAAAATCTTATTTCCAGTCCAACAAAATTGAGGTTATGGAGTGGCCAGCCCAATCCCCGGACCTTAATTTGATAGAACACTTCTGGGGTGGCATCATAAATGCCATTTCTGAGGCAAAGCCAACAAATGCCCAAAAATTGTGGGATTGTGTGATGTAGTCCAAGCACCCTGGACTGGAATAACAGTTGACAGGGGCCAGAAGTTGGTAACAAAGATGTGAAGCAGTTCTAAAAAAAACTGTGGGTAACAACTAAATATTAGGTTAGTGATTCACAGGAGTGCTAGATTCACAAAAAAGTTCATATTGTGAGCTTGTAAAGACAAATTCCAGACACTGCTGTTTTTTTTAGAACAGCCCAAGGTTCCTTATTTGCTATTTTCTAGTAGTTAAAAATTATATATATTTCTCTTCATGTTTTGAATTAGAAGACAGTGTGCAATGTTCCCAATGCTGGAAATAAAAACCAGTATAAAGATTTTGTGATTAACTCAGGTTTTTGAACACACTGCTATTATTTTGAACACTACTGTACGCCATTTTCAATGCTTCTAAAGACTGAAATCCACAGTATTCCGTCAAGCTTGGGACTCCGGGGTATGTAGGCTAACTGCCATTCCTCTGCGTTACATACAAACTCCAGGACAGGACTCCTCTGTGCTGCAAAATAGCAAAGTCCTTCATGAACCTGTAGCACACAGGCCAATGTGGGCTTACTGTGGGGAAACAAGTCCGGGTGGGGGAGTTACCACTGACTGGGGGTTTCTATAAAGGTACCGTCACACTTAGCGACGCTGCAGCGATACCGACAACGATCCGGATCGCTGCAGCGTCGCTGTTTGGTCGCTGGAGAGCTGTCACACAGACCGCTCTCCAGCGACCAACGATCCCGAGGTCCCCGGTAACCAGGGTAAACATCGGGTAACTAAGCGCAGGGCCGCGCTTAGTAACCCGATGTTTACCCTGGTTACCAGCGTAAAAAAAACAAACAGTACATACTTACATTCAGCTGTCTGTCCCTTGCCGTCTGGTTCCTGCACTGACTGCTGGCCGTAAAGTGAAAGTGAAAGCACAGCACAGCGGTGAGTCACACAGCGGTGACTCACCGCTGTGGCTGTGCTCTGCTTTCACTTTACGGCCAGCAGTCAGTGCAGGAACCAGACGGCAAGGGACAGACAGCTGAATGTAAGTATGTACTGTTTGTTTTTTTACGCTGGTAACCAGGGTAAACAGCGGGTTACTAAGCGCGGCCCTGCGCTTAGTTACCCGATGTTTACCCTGGTTACCAGTGAAGACATCGCTGAATCGGTGTCACACACGCCGATTCAGCGATGTCTACGGGGAGTCCAGCGACGAAATAAAGTTTTGGACTTTCTTCCCCGACCAGCGATCTCCCAGCAGGGGCCTGATCGCTGCTGCCTGTCACACTGGACGATATCGCTAGCGAGGACGCTGCAACGTCACGGATCGCTAGCGATATCGTCTAGTGTGACAGTACCTTAAGTTAGGTTCAGCCAGAACTCGGCTTTTTCTATAGCTCCCATACAGTTTCCATGGAGTGGCTGAGAAAATGCTTGATCGCTGATCCATACGAAATCCCTCTCACCCTAAGGCCTCATTCACACATCACTATTTTTGCATCAGTGTTTGTATGCCAAAATCGGGATTGGAACTTACAGGGAAAAACTGTAATTGAAAGTTTGACACCTGTTCTGTGTTTTAGTGACACTCCCAATTTTGGCATACAAATACTAATGCAAAGATACTGATGTGTGAATGAGGCCTAATAGTGGAGGACAGGTTAGTGTGGTCCTCCACCCTTGCGATGACAGGGACTGATCTAACGTTAGCACCCCCTTGTCACCAGCAAATAGGTGGTAAATCTTTCCGTCTGGAATATCACTTTAAAATGACAATATATAAATCAGATTCTAAGTCATATAGGTTCAAGATATTGTCAGTCACAATTATCCGTGGGAAACCATTATAGATTTCACTACAGTACGAACCATGAGAATTATACCAAAGACTTGGTAACGACGAAGGGTTAAAGTAGCAGTAATGAAAATATGTTGGCTCTAACTAGATGAAATGTCCGCGTTCACCATTACATCCACCGAAGTCAGCCATAGCAGCCGGTGGACAGCATCCCTAGGAGCCAGTGCGGTGGAATCATGACAAGAGCTACAAATGACACCACTGGTGGGTTGGAAGGAGACCACATCCATAGTTTGCATGCTGTAAAATAGACAGTGTCCTTTCAGTCCATGTAATTAGGCACATCCATTCATTGTGCAATCTGTCGATGAGTAAACGTATAGTGCAGGATTCTTCTCAGTGTTTCCGACCCATTAACCAAAGTCTATTCTTGGTCGATATTGCAAAACCATGGGATAAGACTACACGGGAGAAGAGAAAACACAAGACATTGGGTAATGAGCAAATAATAAAATTCACTTCTTATTAATTGCTTCTCTGCCAAACTTATGTGGAGATAACATGTAGTTACTAGTGTAGATACTTGTATATTTTGTTTTGCAGGATTAAAGGGGTTTTCCAGAAGTTTGCGCTAGTTGACAAACTCAGAAGTTACTCACATTCGCCTGCTCTAGCGGTAACTCTCCTCCTCGCTCTAGTCTTATATGTGGTAATGTCACGACTACAGCACATGTGACCACTGCCGCTGGAGAAGGGGAAAGTGAGTAACTGTGAAGTTTGGTTGTTTTTTAACTTGCTGAAACTGATCAGCATAAAAATATATGTCAGTAAAATCCCTTTAAAGAGATTCTACA
Source organism: Ranitomeya imitator (assembly GCF_032444005.1). NCBI lineage: Eukaryota > Metazoa > Chordata > Amphibia > Anura > Dendrobatidae > Ranitomeya > Ranitomeya imitator. The sequence goes on from NC_091283.1 coordinate 770,408,911, forward strand.
TGGGGGTGGGGGTCTGACATACTAATCACCAGTGTGTGACTAGAATGCTGCTAAAGTTTGCTTCTACCGCTCCATTCATTATCTATGGGAGTGCCAAAGATCCTTACATGCTAGTGAATGGAATAGTAACATGCATAATTGACAATGGGACTAGAGGAGCAGCGATTCTGGGGTTTTTGGGGGTCCTGGTGGTTGGTGCAAAATTTGTACCTGCCCCCCCCTCGCATGTTGGGCAGATGTATGGGCTTTTGTAGTGTTCTAAATCATATAAAAACACACGTGTTCCCACCCCACCCCACATTATGTAGTAAAGTCCTCCATCCTGGGCTCCTTCCAGGTATAATTGTCCCCTATCCTGAGCCTCTTCCTGGTATATATGTCCCAAATCCTGGTATACATGTTCCCCATCCTAGTATATATGCCAATCATCTTGGGCTGGTATATGCCCCCCATGCTGGGCTCCTTCCCGGTTTATATGTCCCCTATTCTGGGATATTTGCCCCCCCCCCCATCCTGGTATATTTGGCCCCCCATCCTGGTATATATGTCCCCCATCCTGAGCTCCTTCCCCGTGTATAAGTCCCTCATTCTAGTATATACAGCTCTGGTAAAAATTAAGAGACCACCACATCAAAACCCTGTCATGGGCAGCCCAATCTCCAGACCTGAACTCCATTGAAAACCTCTGGAATGTAATCAAGAGGATGATGGATAGTCACAAGCCATCAAACAAAGAAGAACTGCTTTAATTTTTGCGCCAGGAGCAGAGTGAAAGACTGGTGGAAAGCATGCCAAGACGCATGAAAACTGTGATTAAAAATCATGGCTATTCCACAAAAGATTGATTTCTGAACTCTTCCCGAGTTAAAACATTAGTGTTGTTGTCTCTAAATGATTATGAACTTGTTTTCTTTGCATTATTTCAGGTCTGAAAGCAGTAGGGTTTTTTAAATTTTGACCATTTTTCTTTGTCAGAAAACAAAATACAAAATTTATTGCTTGGAAAGTCGGAGACAAATTGTCAAAAGTTTTTAAAAAAAAAAGAACAATTTGCATTTTACTCAAAAATATACCTATAAAGAGAAAAATCAGACAAACTGACAATTTTGCAGTGGTCTCTTAATTTTTGCCAGAGCTGTATGCCCTCCTATCCTGTTATATATTCCTGGGTTCCTTCCTGATATATACAGGTCCTTCTCAAAAAATTAGCATATAGTGTTAAATTTCATTATTTACCATAATGTAATGATTACAATTAAACTTTCATATATTATAGATTCATTATCCACCAACTGAAATTTGTCAGGTCTTTTATTGTTTTAATACTGATGATTTTGGCATACAACTCCTGATAACCCAAAAAACCTGTCTCAATAAATTAGCATATCAAGAAAAGGTTCTCTAAACGACCTATTACCCTAATCAACTAATTAACTCTAAACACATGCAAAAGATACCTGAGGCTTTTATAAACTCCCTGCCTGGTTCATTACTCAAAACCCCCATCATGGGTAAGCCTAGCGACCTGACAGATGTCAAGAAGGCCATCATTGACACCCTCAAGCAAGAGGGTAAGACCCAGAAAGAAATTTCTCAACAAATAGGCTGTTCCCAGAGTGCTGTATCAAGGCACCTCAATGGTAAGTCTGTTGGAAGGAAACAATGTGGCAGAAAACGCTGTACAACGAGAAGAGGAGACCGGACCCTGAGGAAGATTGTGGAGAAGGACCGATTCCAGACCTTGGGGAACCTGAGGAAGCAGTGGACTGAGTCTGGTGTGGAAACATCCAGAGCCACCGTGCACAGGCGTGTGCAGGAAATGGGCTACAGGTGCCGCATTCCCCAGGTAAAGCCACTTTTGAACCATAAACAGCGGCAGAGGCGCCTGACCTGGGCTACAGAGAAGCAGCACTGGACTGTTGCTAAGTGGTCCCAAGTACTTTTTTCTGATGAAAGCAAATTTTGCATGTCATTCGGAAATCAAGGTGCCAGAGTCTGGAGGAAGACTGGGGAGAAGGAAATGCCAAAATGCCTGAAGTCCAGTGTCAAGTACCCACAGTCAGTGATGGTGTGGGGTGCCATGTCAGCTGCTGGTGTTGGTCCACTGTGTTTCATCAAGGGCAGGGTCAATGCAGCTAGCTATCAGGAGATTTTGGAGCACTTCATGCTTCTATCGGCTGAAATGCTTTATGGAGATGAAGATTTCATTTTTCAGCACGACCTGGCACCTGCTCACAGTGCCAAAACCACTGGTAAATGGTTTACTGACCATGGTATTACTGTGCTCAATTGGCCTGCCAACTCTCCTGACCTGAACCCCATAGAGAATCTGTGGGATATTGTGAAGAGAAAGTTGAGAGACGCAAGACCCAACACTCTGGATGAGCTTAAGGCTGCTATTGAAGCATCCTGGGCCTCCATAACATCTCAGCAGTGTCACAGGCTGATTGCCTCCATGCCACGCCGCATTGAAGCAGTCATTTCTGCCAAAGGATTCCCGACCAAGTATTGAGTGCATAACTGAACATTATTATTTGATGTTTTTTTTGTTTGTTATTAAAAAACACTTTTATTTGATTGGATGGGTGAAATATGCTAATTTATTGAGACAGGTTTTTTGGGTTATCAGGAGTTGTATGCCAAAATCATCAGTATTAAAACAATAAAAGACCTGACAAATTTCAGTTGGTGGATAATGAATCTATAATATATGAAAGTTTAATTGTAATCATTACATTATGGTAAATAATGAAATTTAACACTATATGCTAATTTTTTGAGAAGGACCTGTATGTCCTCCATGCTGGGCCACTTTCTGGTATATATGCCCCCATCATGGTATATATGTCCCATATGCTGGGCCCCTTCCATATATACATGTCCCCCACCCTAGGCCTATCCTAGTATATGTCCCCCATCTGATCAGAGTTTGAGCCGAGTGTCAGCTTAGTGTGATCCGATACTCTTGGATGAGTGAATCGTAGCACAGGTGAAGGGAAAATGGAGAACAAATGGAGCAAGATGTCTACATCTCCATTCTGTGAGTCCGTGGCAATCAGACTGCATGTGGATACCATACGAGCGCACTCTGATGTTTTCCATGCACCAATACACTTAGATGGGCGAGAGCGATCCGATCTGTGCAGCAACTAGCAGCATGCTGCCATTGTTTTCTCATTGGTCCGAGTGCTATGTGATAAAACATGGGATAGCACATAAGGTTACAAGTATTATCTTTGTAGCTCAGTGATGGACCCCACCTCCATTATCTTACTAGGATGTACAGAACATGGGTGTCTTTCCGAGAAACCCTTTAACAAGCTACAAATGATATAAAATGTCAGCAGCAGTCTATGGCGAGAGTGGCACAGTAGAATAAAAGTCTGATCAATAAATTGCTGTATGTGAGGCCATACTGAACTCTTCATTTATCACATGAAGGCTGCACAATTTGCTTTTGCATGTGAGAATATCAGATTTATACATACGGTTGAGGATGTCTCTGTAACAACAGGCGCAATATCACTGAGCGACATGTGTAGAGCTGGCGAACTGTTCTGACATTGGAACTGTGAAGGAGATTATGTGCTTGTTAAAACAAGACATCCACAACAGCATGTAGAAATGAGCGATCACTAAAATATTTTGTAGAAAATGTTCTAAAACAGCAGGACAAAAAAAAATCAATATTTTGTACCTTTCACAGAATACAGAAAACAACTGTGAGAACTAATTAGTCTCCATCTCCATGTACGACTCATGAATCCAGGGGAGGCCGTGTATGTACCAGGGTGATGAATAAAGACCCAATAACCCTTATAATGCAGCAATTCCTATCTGCAGCACAGAGTATTTTCTGCAATCTAAGCTCCAGCACAGCGGCCATCCACTGCCATCTTCTCCTCAGTCACACAGCCCATTTTATTTGGATTTCCTACTACTGATTTCTATGACATAATTTTACACCTTTGTTTTGCTGCGTGTTTTGCTCCTTCCCATGGGATGTGTCTGTCGCTCCAGCAGCAATACTTAGAAAGCTACATTTCTCATGAAGCCTCAAGTCTTCCTCATCTCACTGCACCACTGGCCTGTAAATCCGCTCCACCACACCTACCTGCTGCTCTGCTGTAGCCCAGGCGAAAAACTCTCCGCCTAATCCCCTGCTGTTCTGGGCAAAGTTTACTGTGATACTCTTCCAGTTCCTCCTCTTATCCCCTCCTCTGCTGTAGAGCAGGCTTATCATTCCACCTCTCTACATCTTGCTATTTCCCAGCTGCCCTGCAGAAGTCAGGCTTACAACTTCACCCCTGTAGATCTCCTACAATTTCCAGCTGCTCTGCTGTAGTCCAGTTTACAGCTATGCCTAAGTCCTCCTCCTATCAACTCCTCTGCTGTAGCTCAGGCATACAACTCCACCCCTCTAGATGCCCTAATTCCCAGTTTCTCTGCTGTAGTCAAACCTACAGCTCTTCCCTTTAACTCCTCCTCCAATGTACTGCTCTGCTGTAGCTCAGGCTTACAACTCCACCACTCTGCATCCTCCACATTCCCAGCTGCTCTGCTGTAGACCAGTTTAGAGCTACACCTATCTAAGTCCTCCTCCTATCTGCTGCTCTCCTGTAGCTCAGGTATACAATGAACTCCACCCCTCTAGATCCCCTAATTCCCAGCTGCTCTACTGTAGTCAGACCTACAGCTCCTCCCTTTTAACTCCTCCTCCTATGTACTGCTCTGCTGTAGCTCAGGCTCATAACTCCACCCCTCTACATCCCCCTAATTCCCAGCTGCTCTACCTAACGGCTACTCTGCTGTAGCTCAGGCTTACCACCTTAGATCCACCTCATTCCCACCTGCTCTGCTGTAGCCAAGCTTACAGTTCCACCCCTCTAGTCTCCCTTCCTTCCTGCTGCTGTAGCCAGGCTTCAGATGTGCCCCAGTGGCTCCTTCTTCATGCCCACTGTTCTCCATTTCTGCACATCCTGAGATCACCCATATTGCAAGCTGCTCTGCTGTAGCCAGGCTTACAACTCCACCTCCAAAATCCCCTTTCTTCCATACTTCTCTGCTGTTGCCAATCTTGCAAACCGGCAAGGGAGGGAGGGAGGGCCCATCCGGAGCTACGATACAGTTGCTTTCTGCGGCAGAGCAGGGAGAATCGATCTCCCTGCTCTGCCGCCTGCTATGGGGCCCCTTATCAGGCCGGGGGGTGGCCTGGTGCCAGTAGTTGGCCCCCCGGCCGTCACCGCACTGATGAGTGAAGGAGCGCTGTGCTATGCTTCTTCTCCCATCATCCCCCTGTAAGCATCTGGCATCACTGACACCGACGCTGACAGTGGGTGCGATGACGTCACCACCCGGCGCCCGCTGTCAGAAGATGAGCGGGATTGTCGGAGCACCGATGGAACAAGGAGGAAGAGAGGTGACTATTTATTTATTGTTTTTCTTATGGGGGCTGCCTTATACTTCAGGATCTGCCTATAAGGGTGCTGCCTTAAACTTCAGGATCTGCCTATTGGGGGGCTGCCTTATACTTCAGGATCTGCCTATAGGGAGGCTGCCTTATACTTCAGGATCTGCCTATAGGGGGGCTGCCTTATACTGCAGGATCTGCCTATAGGGGGGCTGCCTTATACTTCAGGATCTGCCTATAGAGGGGCTGCCTTATACTTCAGAATCTGCCTATGGGGTGCTGCCTTATACTTCAGAATCTGCCTATGGGGTGCTGCCTTATGCTACAGGATCTGCCTATGGGGTGCTGCCTTATACTACAGGGTCTGCCTATGGGGTGCTGTCTTATACTACAGGGTCTACCTATGGGGTGCTGTCTTGTGCTATAGAGTAGGCCTATGGGGATTGCATTACACTATATGGAGCCCTATGGGGAGTGCATTATACTATATGGAGTCCTATGAGGAGTGCATTATAGTATATGGAGGCTTATGGGGAGTGCATTACATTATATGGAGGCTTATGGGGAGTTCACTATACTATATGGAGACCTATGGTGAGTGCATTATACTATATTTAGGATGACCTGGTGCATTATACTATATGGAGGCCATCTAGTGGGCCATCATACAGTGTGGAGATTACAGTGAAGGGGCCATCAAACAGTTTGGGGGCTACTTAGGGGGTCAGTATACTGTGTGGATGGTACTATACACTGAGGGGGCATTATACTACATAGGGGAGCTGAAAAGGGGGGCCGACTCGGGACATTATTAAATGTAAAGTGGGCACTTCTTGTTATAGGGGAACTCAGGTTACTGTGACTATTAAAGGGGCGCACATGGTAATATTACTTTTTAGGGAGCAAAATGTGGGCGCTGTTTTCTAGGGCACTTGCACCCGGCATTACTATATTCTAGAGGGGTGCTTTAGAATTTAGAAGGCACAGAGAACCATACATCAGGTGCAGTAATAGGGACCCATACGGCAGCAGCGACTCAGTATTGGGGTATCAGGGGCAGTAATAGGGACACATACGGCAGCAGCGCCTCAGTATTGGGGTATCAGGTGCAGTAATAGGGACACATACAGCAGCAGCGGCTCAGTATTGGGGTATCAGTGGCAGTAATAGGGACACATACAGCAGCAGAGGCTCAGTATTGGGGTATCAGTGGCAGTAATAGGGACACATACGGCAGCAGAGGCTCAGTATTGGGGTATCAGTGGCAGTAAAAGGGACACATACAGCAGCAGCGGCTCAGTATTTGGGTATCAGGGGCAGTAATAGGGACACATACGGCAGCAGCGGCTCAGTATTGGGGTATCAGGTGCAGAAATAAAGACACATACGGCAGCAGCGGCTCAGTATTGGGGTATCAGGAGCAGTAATAGGGACACATGGGGCAGCAGCGGCTCAGTATTGGGGTATCAGGAGCAGTAATAGGGACACATACGGCAGCAGTGGCTCAGTATTGGAGTATCATGTGCAGTAATAAGGTCACATACGCCAGCAGCGGCTCAGTATTGGAGTATCATGTGCAGTAATAGGGACACATACGGCAGCAGCGGCTCAGTATTGGGGTATCAGCAGGATGAGGGGTTTGTGCAGGTTGGGAATAGATGGTGATGGGGCTGGAATATGAGCAGTGAAACGTGTCTTTGTTGTATTCTCTGCAGACGAGTCCTGGGTGGAAGAAGTCATGTCGGTCTGGGCCAGATGGAAAAGACGGGAAAAGTGAACAATTCCATAAGAGAACATCAGCGGTAAGATATTATCTGTAACTGTGCTGTGATCTCTTACATGTTCTGTAGGACTGGTATCTACCACTGACCATATGGCGGTAATATCCATGTTGGTCATTATATAGAGATTATCTTCAGTAATAGCACGGTCATCTGCTGAGGTTCTCCTCCACTATTGAACAGTGTGCACACGTCAGGATTGCATCAGGATTTTGTCAGGATTTTGTCAGGATTTTTCATCAGTATTTGTAGCCAAAACCAGGAGTGGAACAATTAGAGGAAAAGTATAATAGAAACATATGCACCACTTCTGTATATATCACCCACTCCTGGTTTTGGCTACAAATACTGATGAAAAATCCTGACAAAATCCTGATGCAATCCTGACGTGTGCACATGGGTGCGTCACTCAGTTGTAATGAAGGTTGGGGCCCACTCAGAAGCTTCGCCCTCCTGAACCAAAACCCTAGCTACGCCTCTGACTGTGCCCCTCAACAACTCTGAAAGCTGCCCTGGCAGAACTGTAAGGCAGCACAAGCAGAATTATGTACCTCACAAGTACATTTCTTATGACCCTGCAGTTATGTGAGAAGGATATGAGCATGGCAAGTTTCTTAGCCTCTCTAGGTAAAGAATAAAGCTTCCATCGGCTGACACTAAGAATAAATAACTCTAGTCAGTGAAGTCAAACACACAGTATGAATCCTACTATATTATATTGCTGCGTAACCATTTTTTGACTTTGCGCCTTTTGATGGTTTGTGTTCACCAGTGTGGAATTGTGATAAATATAAGTGAGCGTTCTTCCTCTTTCCTGACCTACTTCCTCTTTCCATCTAAGACATTCATGTGTCAGTCCTGAATGAGTACAGCTGGTTGTAGTGAGCCACGAGCCTCAATAGCCACTAACCCCTTTCTTCTTTGTCTCAGTAACAGACATAATGTAGTTCCTTCCTATTTTTCAGTTTCACATCTTGTAGTTACTTATATTTAGCAAATAAAATATAAAAGCTCACTAGTTCATGACTATGAGTTATTTCATTTCAGTAACGTCATTTTTTTTCAAAAATCGATAGCACACTTTAAAATAAGAACCTTTGTAAATATTTGATTATAGAATTTGCTTATTTCTCCTCCAAGACTCATCTTTTATGGGTAAAGCGTGTCTTCGGTGAATACTGATTTTCCCATTAGTAAAGTAGGACAGTTGGTGCTCAAAACATTCTACGGAGGGGAGGAGTGAGGAGCTAGAGGCACACACATACATTATGCTGCAGGTTTTCCTATCTAAAGGGGCTTTCCTAGAATGTGATAAAATGGCCCGGTCTCAAACTGCAGCACACCCTAGTAACTTGTCAAGATGAGCTGCAGTCTGAAGAAAAGAAACACTGCTTCAGAGACCTGTGTCTCAACTGTCATAGGAGCTGTATCGTAAGCATACATACCAGTGAGCAGCTGGACAGGGGGTGTGACAGGAGAAAAAAATAAACCTAAATTCTCAGAACCTGCAGGGACGAACGGTAGAGAAAAAAATCCTTTGTGCTAAGGAGAAGATTTTCTTGTGATGTCACATCCCTTCTACACAACTCACTGAGATATGTGTCTGTTGAAACACAGGTGTTGAGAGCTGCATTTTGTCCTGACTCGTGACCACAAAGTGCTGCCATTTGAATTATGTGGAGGGGAAAGTCACATTCTTGGAGAACTCCTTTAAGGACCTCACAGACCTCAGACAACTGTAGGCCAAAACACTGTGCAACCAACAGCTCTCTCCCAACTCTTCTATACACAGGAATGCTCTTTTCAAAAGAATAGTCTTTAAAATTATTCAGGGTGGATCCATCTGTCCCCCAACATCGTCTGTGGAGGGACAGTTGAGGTAGGGGCAATAAACATTAGACTGTCGGATGTTTTTGACAGTATTGTGGGGTTCAGCTGATTGTAGACTAACGTGTATTTGGTCTTTAAAGGCCCCGTCACACATAGCGACGCTGCAGCGATACCGACAACGATCCGGATCGCTGCAGCGTCGCTGTTTGGTCGCTGGAGAGCTGTCACACAGTCAGCTCTGCAGCGACCAACGATCCCGAGGTCCCCGGTAACCAGGGTAAACATCGGGTAACTAAGCGCAGGGCCGCGCTTAGTAACCCGATGTTTACCCTGGTTACCATCGTTAAAGTAAAAAAAACAAACGCTACATACTTACCTACCGCTGTCTGTCCTCGGCGTTCTGCTTCTCTGGTCTGGCTGTGAGCACAGCGGCCGGAAAGCAGAGCGGTGACGTCACCGCTCTGCTTTCCGGCTGACCGGCGCTCACAGCCAGACCAGAGAAGCTGAGCGCCGAGGACAGACAGCGGTAGGTAAGTATGTAGCGTTTGTTTTTTTTACTTTAACGATGGTAACCAGGGTAAACATCGGGTTACTAAGCGCGGCCCTGCGCTTAGTTACCCGATGTTTACCCTGGTTACCAGCGAAGACATCGCTGACTCGGCGTCACACACGCCGATTCAGCGATGTCAGCGGGACCTCAACGATCAAAAAATGGCCCAGGCCATTCCGACACGACCAGCGATCTCACAGCAGGGGCCTGATCGCTGGTACGTGTCACACATAGCGAGATCGCTACTGAGATCGCTGTTGCGTCACAAAACTTGTGACTCAGCAGCGATCTCGCTAGCGATCTCGCTATGTGTGACGGGGCCTTTAGTCATCACATATCCACAGAATGGGTGATAAGTGTCTGGTCCTAAGAAGGTCCTAATAACCACTGAGTCAGCAGCAGGGTCCTGAGTGACCAACGCTATGTGTGAGGAGTGAAGGCTCGTGTCTGGACTGATTGTATACAGACCAGCTTAGTACAAGGGTCATGTGGAGACTAAGCGGAGCCTACACAATATCAAGCAGACTGTAATGTTCTGGCTGATCATGTAGAGACACATCTCCTATTTCTTACAGGCACGCTTAAAATCACACATAAATAAATTAATAATTAAACTTATTTACATTTTCAGCCCTTAGTCGCCATCTTGTCATATATATGAACTCCATGGTGTGGTCCTTTCCCATGATTTCTCCATTGCATAGTACATCCAGCTGAAAAATAAAAGTGATTGTACGTAGTGTAAGTATGGCGCGTTTCTCACTGATCGGGGATCATTACAATCCTTATTTTACATAGTTCCCAAAATCTTCCCTTTCCTTTGATACCACTTCCCTGTAGCATAAAAGAACTACATGTACATACAGTACTAGGATGGGAAAGATGAGGCTGCTAGTAAATGAGGGGGATGACCCCATGCTGTCATCATTAGTTTCTGCAGGGGTGATAACTCACACAGGAACATGGGCAGTGGCCGGGACCACATTTGTGTTGTGCCTGCATTATTAACAGAAGCCATGATGCTTTGTTGGGTCCATAGTAAGACAGATCCCGCCACTTCCAGACGGACCCCAATCGTTGTGATGTGTCAGGGTGCATCGTTTTGACCAGAAGATTAGCACTGCAGATCTTATCAAGGCTGACGGAGTCTGCAGGAAAGCTTCCAATTATCTAATTCAAATGTGGATAAAGCCTACATTAGACAGATTTGCCATTCAGTGGCCAGGAAAAGCTGATCTTTTGTCTCGCGCTGTCATAGTCTCCGCCAGTCTTGACTATTTCCTGCAGTGGTGACTTGCTGTTGATGCGTAAGTGGCAGCTCCATCCGATATATGGCCTCTTGTGCCAATCTGCCGCCATCACTAGTGGTCAGTGATTGGTCATTAGGCAGGGACACCCGCAGAGGCAGTGGAGAAGTGGCGGGGGATTTACTCAGTGAGCAAAGTTTTTTTTCCACTTTCTCATATTTCCTGCCATCAGATCCATTTTTAACTTCCAGAAACCCCCTTTAATTTATAACTCTTACTGATATACACCGCAAAGCTTGTCTGTACAAATGGGAGTAGACAGAAGCTCCGGGACCGGCGTCTGCCAACCGTCTTTGTCTCTGAGACAAGAACTGTGCTGTGTACTGAAACTTGATGCCCCTGAGACATCGCCTAAAAACAGACAGTGTGTAGGCACACCTGCCAAATCTCCTAAATGCCAGACATTAGGTAAAGGTTTAAGAAGTGGGTGTACATTGTTATGTTCCATATAAATGGCACTTCTTGTTATTGAAAAATACGTTTATTTTAGTGTGTTCGTACATAACCTGAATGCTAAATCTGCCATCTGACGTGTCTACATAGCGGTACAGTTCTGCTCATATTTCACTAAATATTTTTCGGCTGCTTTAAGCAAAGATCAGGTGTCAGTACAGCCTCGAAATAGGATAATAATGGACCTGCCGAGCCCATTGTGCCAGTAATTTGGTATACAATGAACCCCACAAACAAGTTTGGGCTTTGCAGTGCGGAACGTACGGACTGAGGTTCTGGTGTCAAAGGGATCATATTGGGATTTCAGTACATCCAGAGGGAGAAAACGTACCAATAAGGCAGCAGAAATATGAAGCTTTCTTTGTAGATCAGTGAGCTGCAGTAAGGTCCAGTAAATAGGGAAAGCAGTAGAATAAAGTCTCCATTTATGATGGACACAGCAGAAGATGTCCCAGCGTGCCGGCAGTCACCGCCACATCCCTTCTGCTCTCTGCACCGACAGTAGATAACAATGATAAGCCGCTCCTGTGTTCTGCTCATGGGATGATCCTACTGCTGTTATGCTCCTTTATACTAAATGCTTCTGATCATAAAGCTGAAGACTTGGACAATGAAAATAAAGGTTCATTTACGATGAGTCTCAAAGTTGTCATGCTTATCACTTGGTGTTTGTGCTGCACCCACTAAGCCCCTTCTGGGCCTGTACCCTAAATCCAGCGGGCACAACCTGCAGCCCAGGCCTCAATGTGCTGCCTCCATGTATCTGGATGCTTGTCTGTGAATGGTACCTCATGTGTAGCTGTCATGTAAGGCTTGGACAGGAAACAATCGTCAATGCGATTCCCCTACATTTCGGAACAATGGCGCCCTTTTACCCCAGTTTAGCACTCTAGGAAGAAGTATATGTCCTAGAGAAGTGGCCATGCACGGATGTGGTTCTCTCCATTGCAGTTTACAGGAGATGTGAAATGTTAGGATAATGCCACAACACCCATAATCTACAATGGAGACGATGTGGATTGTTCTCTTATACTCTAAAGTGCCGATTAAAGGAAAAGGGACCCCTAATCTCCGGAGAGGTGCAAGGACTCCAAACTATTAGACATTTATGCCATAAGACTGATACCTCAGAAGGCTGTGTTAACACATTTTGGGAAATCATTGCATGCGTTCTTACCTCAGTAAAGAAGATCATAGCAAAAGCAGAGCCTTTTAAAAATATGCGCAGAAAAATGTCCAAGAAAGGCGCTGAAGCCGAAATGTGTTCATGGTGTATGAACACAGGTTTAACGGGGTTTTCCCATGAACAAATGTTCCTGTGCTGAGATAATCTGATAAATGTGCCCCTGCTGTGTACTGTGTAATGGCCGTGTCTGATTGTGCGGGAACCTGGTCTGATCATACCACATCTCCTGGGCAGGGGAGGAAGCAAGAGAGTATACGGACATTACAGTATGAGGTCACAAAGGATTCTTTCTTTGAGGTAAAACATTATTTAAAAACAGGCAGGGAAATGTTTTACCTCACAGAAAAAATCAGATGTGATCCCCTGCTGTCCTGTCTGTATACTCTTCTGCTTCCTCTCCTGCCCAGGAGCTGTGGTATGATCAGACCATGTTTCTGTACGGTCAGACACGGCCATTACACAGTACACAGCAGGGGCACATTTATAAGATTATCTCAGCACAGGAACATTTTATTTAACACATCCAATTGTGGAAATTATTATTATTCCAAGATCTATTGCCCAGGGAAAGTATAGGGCTGTTTATTGTGAGGGTCAATGTGGCCCTAGTTCCAGAAAAAGCTGTGCACCCCTGCCCCAATACCTTTGTAAAATGTCACCCTTCTTACCTCATACGTACTTGGCAGCTTTAATTTTAAGCTTAAAAACTTTTTAATAGTCCCAACTGTTATACGCGTGGAACAGCGGATGAATTTCTTCATTAGTCCCTGCAAGAAAAAACAAAGAATATCAATAAATAGTTAAATGTGATCATAAGGGACCCTCCGAAGTTTGGGATAAGTGGTGTAATATTACCCTGTGCCCCTCTGCCACGGATCCACAATGTAATGCTGCGATTCTCTAGAGACAACACAGCGGACCCAGTGCAGAGGGTGTAAAAGGAGGGGTTAATATTATACTATGCACCCCAATACATATCACACACTGTCTCTGGTTCCTTTAACATATGGTGGCTGCACATCCACAGTGAGTGTACATGCACACATCACACCGATCAGGCCGCATCCAGTCTATGGAGAACGACTGGTTAATAAATCATTTCTTCACACAGTAAATCTATTTAGAGCCTGTTCAGACTTTGACCTTGTTGAAAGACAGGCACTGGGCTAAAATAACAACCACACATCACTATATATATTTCCTTAGTTACGTCTCAAACTTCTTTTTGTTAAAAAAAGAGAAAACACTGACATGTCAGTGAGTATTTGATTTTCCAAAAAAGAACAATTCTTCTAACTCTGCATTGTGCCATTCCTCCTGTAAATACATGTTGTAGAATATATATCTATCCACGAGGCTAAATAATAATCTAGGTACACTACCTGCCACGCCGTAACCTTCCTCATTCATTCACACATCATTGAAAACACCTTATATATGCATCCCAAAGGGCAACCGGCTGAGCATCTGGGGGTCCGCTCCCATTGTGCAGCATTACATGGCGACCATTTACAAGGATGGTTGTAGTCCATCACAGGGGGTGGTCTTGAAATGATGGTGTCCCATGAGACAATGCCTTTAAAGAGGTCCGGTCACTTGATGTAGATACTGCATGTGATATATTTTTCACCTAGCCCTACATGCCACTGAGATACGGCCCATCTTCTCTGTATAAAATTTTAATTTTGTTAGTCAAGGGGGATGACCTCACCCATTTGGCTAAAAAGACTAGATTTATATACGGGGAAGATGGGGCTATATCTCAGGAATGGAGAGGAGTAGGAGCAAAAAATAAAAAATGCCGGCCTCAGAACAGCGGCATTTACACCAGGTACAAAAATGACATATTTCTGGCAAGTGATGAGTCTTCCTTATAAAGTAACTACAGGAGCCATCTGAGACATAAGCCAGTGTAGGAAAAGGTCCCCTCTAATGGCACTTTCTTGTACCATACGACATCGGTATCTCCTGTAATAACCTGAATATGTCTCATCCTTCAGCCGTGTGTGATGATAACCCTGCATATAAAGCCGTACCTTCACTGTACCATCACCAGACTGGCCATTATTACGCATGCAGTCCAGACATATAGCAATCTGCGGGTCGCTCCTGTGGTAGTCTTTGTTTTCATCATTTTCCTCATCATCGTCCTTAAATCTTTTGTTACTCGGAAGCCCGTCTGTATAAAAGAGACATAAGTATTACATATAAGTGTTCATCTAAAGGAAGCTGAAGTGATGACTGCAGGGAGAGCCATATACACGTCTCGTCAGTGAGGTCATTAATGCTGTATAACCCCGCAATATCTTCATCCCCGGATCCATAGACTGACAGATCCCATGGGATCTGCTGGGGCTGCACTGGACTTTCCATCACTACTGCATGCTGCGCCATTCTTACCACCAAACAGCTGGAACATGATCTAGTACGCACAGTGATAGATATAAAATAATACAACTATAAACAATAATAAGTTGCACATTAATGCCTTAATATTCCAATGAAACAGTAGAGAAAGATAAAGCGCCATCCAGCGTCCTTCCCACATCTTTGGAAGCAGGATGTTTTCAGTTATTTCCATATTAGCGTGGCGATAAATCCACCTACTAAACAACTGGTGTTTTTTCCTGAAGGAGAAGGCGGCTTCTGATGCCACGTTCAATGTTTCAGTTACACGTGGGAAAATATTTCCAAAGTGGCATAAATACCCAAATACTAGGATGCAGAATCCGGTCATAGGGGATGGGTTTATCTTTAGCAGTAAAATCCAAAAAGAAGAAAAAAAATAACTGCAGGTGTGTCATTTCCTGACAGCAAGCACAGATCTTGAAAATTGTGAGCAAACATAATATTAGAATAACTTTCTCAAAATTAAAACCCTGTCAGCCATTGAATTGTACTGAATACTTACTGACAGGTTCCCCTGCAGGTTACTGCTAATCTGGGGGTCCTAGCATCATCAGAACACCCTTCTCCCAAAAAATATTGTCTGAAAAGATTCATTTCCATTAAGAAAAGTCAGAAAACAGATGACAGTGCCTGAAAAAGCCATGACCAGCCCGGCAAGGCATGGACGTCAGAAACCCACCAGCAGTTGCTGGTGGGAGGCTCAGTTCTGGCTTTCGGAGAGAGGTCTTGGGTGCGGACCCTACTACCTGATGTAAATGTGTGTTTCAGGGCATATAGAAAGGAGTGACCTTCAAGAGAAGTTATCTTGTTGTTTCCACAAGCTCCTTGAAAAAAATCTAGCAGCAAAAATGAAGCCTCCTACACCCTGGTCTTCTCCATGTTTGTCACACAAGGGTGATGCTTAGGGTGCTAACATTTTAAGGCGCCTCGTATTTCTTTTGCAATCAGAGCAGCATGAAAAAACATATCTCTACTGGTGATGAGCGAGGGTCCTCGGGTGCCATCCGAGAATGCTTGGGTGCGATCCGAGTATCTTGAGGGTGCTTGAATAATATGTTCTGAGTCCCTGAGGCTGCGGCCTAACAAATCTGCCATAAAGTTCCAGAGATATGGGCTTTCTTATTTGGTGCTAATATTTTTGGTCTTTATCAAGGAGGCACGGCTCACAGGGTAATAATATAAAGCAGCCAAAAGACACGCCCCCGCCGAGTCCTGGGCGCCCCCCTGTAAAGACCATAAAAATTAGCACTATCTAAAATGGCCCCTATGTTTGGAACAATACGATGGATGTTAAAAAACAGGATACTCAAGGGCAGAACAGGAATAAAATTTGAGCAATAACTGGCCACTTTTGACTTGATGACAGGCCCTCTTTAAGAAGAAAAATGTCTGTTTGTCTCCACCACCAGGGGGCAGCGTACAAGCTTACTGTAGACGGCGGTACTACTGACTTCAGTCTATCAGTATGCGGTGAGCTCCTACGCTCCCTCTAGTGGTGGCTGCCGGGAGACAAAATCTAATATTAGTGATTTGGACTCCTGTTTCAGAAAAACAGAGAACCAGATGCCATAAACATATTTTACTATGAATCAGCAATCAATTCATGTAGATAACTAACATATTGGAGGAAGCAACCAAGCACATATCTACGGTATATGACATTGGCATTCTCCCTGAGGACCAGTATATTGTGCTTGTCAGAATAATTAGTAATGAACAAAAAATGACTAAAAGTGAGAATAGAAAATGAAAGTCGTGCACCAGGAAATCCTGGCTTCCTGGTGCACATTTACTACTACCCGGCGCAGAGACAAGAAAAGGACGTGTTCAGCTCTCGCTTCAGGAAGTAGATGTTTCCTGACTTAGTGAATTTAAGTCACCGACCATTCGTTATATGGAGGAACGTCATTTTACCACATTATTAGCATATTGTATGTGACTCTGACAAGTACATGATGCATGGGTCTCTTTTTACTGATATATTTATAACATGGGATCCATCTAATGATTGGACATGGACGAACATCGCCGTGTTGTATCATTTATCTAACAAGTAACATCAATATAAAAAGGTTTTCAAATTCTTAAAGGGGTAAAATTGCTAAATGTTTGTTAAAATAAGTTACTTTGTAATTCACCTCTTATTAAATATCCTCTCTGTTGTCAAGGAGTCATTTATTTTTTTTATTTCTGCAGTCTTAAGAGTAGCCAGTTTACTAGCAAAGGAATGGGCACCATTTGCAAGTGCTATGCTTTATAGCCTCTGAAGATGTCCGGATCGCTGGATCCGACCCCTGACCGCCCATGCGCTTCCCCCAAGTTACACAGGCATTTGCTCTGCTAGCAGCCTGGAGCACAGTTCGGACAACCATAGGTTGTCATTCTTCAGGAGAGCAACGTCCCCGGCAGTCAGAAAGTTAGAAGGCAGAGGAGCGGATCGCTACTGGAAAAACAACATGAGAAAACCCATTTATCAGTAAGTTTATTCTAAAAAAAACACTTCAAGTGAACCTGAAAGCGGATTCATGCTGCCCGAGAATCTGGGTTCCGCTGCGTTATTGCAGCCATGCATGTTTCATACAGAGAACATACTTAGAGAAACATCCCATGGATGACACAACTCAGATGACTGGTCCGAGATTTCTTCCCCTCCCAGTTATCCTAGACTAACATGTCTCGCCCTATGAGTTTGCACAAGGAGAGATCTGTCAGTCTATGAGAGGTGGGCTGGGAGAAGCTGGTGTCCCTGGCCGGCGGTGAAGAGTATGTCCTCTCTGAAATGCAACAATGTATCAGAGTAAATCATACATGGCTACAATAACACAGTCGGGTTCTGCTTCATGCCGATGGTTTCGGCAGCAAACATCAATCAGCTGTAAAATTCCCTTTAAGTTATAGACAAAGAAGAATTGGGTTCTTAAAAAAAAAGAATAAAACATAAAAGCAGTGTATAGAGTCGTCCATTGGCAACTGCGGGATCTTCCAACTCCTTTATATCAAAATGAACCAGGTTTTTAATACATTCAATGAACAAACTAGAAATCTTTATATTTGCTTAAATATCCAATACTAGATTTATCCATGTACCTTCTCCATTCTCCAGTGGTCTTTTCCTCTTCCAAAAGTCTGATTCTTGCTGCTGCTCTCCTAGTTACAGCAACATAAAAAAAGAAAATCAGGTCAGGATATATTGTATAATAAAGGCTCTGTTCACACTAGCGGCATAATTTACCATAAGGGATCTGCCCTCCAGTGAATTAACATGACCCACGTCTGACCCCACTGGCTCTAATAGAGTCCTCTGGGGTTCCAGTATCTTACAGAACAAAACAATCAGACTGAGCTACTCATGCCATAAAAAACAATGGAAGACTGATGGAGAACGTCCAAGGTTACTACAGGTGTCTGAACAGAGCCCCACTGTGGTAGATTGGAAGCTCTCGGATAGGGCTTGAACTCTAGTACTTTATCTCACACCTTAAATTTGGTCTCTGCCGTGGGATCCTAAGTATAGTACTTCCATCTGTGTTTATGAATCTACAAGTACAACGAGAAAGGAAACCTACCTTCCCGTAGACCTGGGACCAGCTTAAATATGATTTCTTCAAGAGTATTATCTAGTCTAGAAATGGAAATGGGAAACAAATTAATAGTTTTTTACTTTTTACTTCCACCACAACTTCTTAATTAAAGGCTTACTAAACTTTGAAAAAAAAAAAGTTGTCAAGTCAAAAGGGAGAGGAGCTGCAATCCAGGTCATTGCAGCCGTGTGCCAGCTGTATAGCACAGCTGACACCCACTGATCATGTCCTGTGAGCTCCTCAGCCTGGTCTGGGTGCATACATGTAAAGCAGCACAAATAAAAGGTCACCCGACACATCATATATATGGCGCAAGGCGGGAAGGGGTTATGTACTTTTGTCATGAGACAGATGCACTTGAAACAAAGTACGGTAATAATAAGATGCCTATAAATAAAGAATAAAACTAGTGGAGCTTTCACTATACAACTTGTGGATTGGATACAAGGCTGAGCTGCCACTCACAACACTGACAGCTCAGCACGCCCCTGCCTCAGATTGGACGGCTGAGCTGCCACTCACAACACTGACAGCTCAGCACGCCCCTGCCTCAGATTGGACGGCTGAGCTGCCACTCACAACACTGACAGCACAGCACGCCCCTGCCTCAGATTGGATGGCTGAGCTGCCACTCACAACACTGCCAGCTCAGCACGCCCCTGCCTCAGATTGGACGGCTCAGCTGCCACTCACAACACTGACAGCTCAGCACGCCCCTGCCTCAGATTGGACGGCTCTGCTGCCACTCACAACACTGCCAGCTCAGCACGCCCCTGCCTCAGATTGGATGGCTGAGCTGCCACTCACAAGACTGACAGCTCAGCACACCCCTGCCTCAGATTGGATGGCTGAGCTGCCACTCACAACACTGACAGCTCAGCACACCCCTGCCTCAGATTGGACGGCTGAGCTGCCACTCACAACACTGCCAGCTCAGCACGCCCCTGCCTCAGATTGGATGGCTGAGGTGCCACTCACAACACTGACAGCTCAGGTAGCCCATGCCTCAGATTGGACGGCTGAGCTGGCACTCACAACACTGACAGTTCAACACGCCCCTGCCTCACATTGGACGGCTAAGCTGCCACTCACAACACTGACAGCTCAGCACGCCCCTGCCTCAGACTGGACGGCTGAGCTGCCACTCACAACACTGACAGCTCAGGAAGCCCCTGCTTCAGGTTGGATGGCTGAGCTGCCACTCACAACACTGACAGCTCAGCACGCCCCTGCCTCAGATTGGACGGCTGAGCTGCCACTCACAACACTGACAGCTCAGCACGCCCCTGCCTCAGATTGGATGGCTGAGCTGCCACTCACAACACTGACAGCTCAGCATGCCCCTGCCTCAGATTGGACGGCTCAGCTGCCACTCACAAGACTGACAGCTCAGCACACCCCTGCCTCAGATTGGACGGCTGAGCTGCCACTCACAACACTGCCAGCTCAGCACGCCCCTGCCTCAGATTGGACGGCTGAGCTGCCACTCACAACACTGACAGCTCAGCACGCCCCTGCCTTAGATGGAGTGCAAATTTCAAAAAACTGACCGACACATCCAAACATAAACTAAGTGTGAACAAGTGCTTACCTAGAGTCACCAACTCATATACACTCAAACAAAAAAGGCAGCACTCTGTAGCACTATAGCATGCAATGAAATATAAAAATTTAATTGCATTACTGCTCTAGAAATACAAAAAACTGTGAAAGCTTAGGGCATAAACTGGCCAATTCATGTGTACCTGGAAGCCACATTAAGGCATTTCTCGTTTCCAGGACCTAAATTAATGCCAATCCTCTCTTAGAATAAAGTATTCATCTGTATGGGAAGTTAATATGAATCCTCTCTTAGACTAAAATCTATATCTCTGTGGAGGGGTAGTGGTCCTGCTGCGATTAAAAATTCATATTAAGTTCCCATACAGATGAAGACTTTATTCTAAGAGAGGAATGGCAGTGTTAGGTCCTAGAAACGAGAAACGCCTTAACGTGGCTTCCAGGTACACATGAATTGGCCAATTTATGCCCTAAGCTTTCTCAATTTTTCATATTTCTAGAGCAGTAATGTAAATCAATTTTCTTCTTTCATATTTGCATGCTATGGCTGCCTTTTTTGTTTGCCTGCCTTAGATTGGATGGCTGGGCTGTCTATCACAATACTGAAAGCTGAGCAATATCCTGCCTCAGATTGGTCGGTTGAGCTGACTATCCCAATACTGACAGCTCCACATGCCCCTGCCCTGGATTGGTCAGCTGAGCTGTCTATCACAATACTGACAGCTCAGCAATATCCTGCCTGAGATTGGACGGCTGAGATGCCGCTCGCACACCAAGTGGTTAAATCGTGACATTTATCCTCATGGCAATAAAGAAAGGTAACTTAAAAGACAGGTAGCTCACTGATAAAAGTATAGTAATACACAAATGCTAATTACAAGACCCATAGGGCCTTTATGGAGCCCAATTAAGGACATGTAGTAAATAGTCTGAGCTAGTAGATATTATATACAGGTTTCTTATGTTACAATAGAATAGAGAAAACACAAAAGAATAAGAACTAATAGCGATAATTACTTATATAAAATGCCATAATTACTGGAAATACTGTACAGCATGCATTTCAACAGCGCCATACCTTAGCATTTCTAAAGGGTTGGTTTCATGAACTTGAATTCCACATTTTGGGCAATCATTGCTTTCTTCAAAATGCTGGACAATGCAACTCTTACAAACTTTGAAGAAAAAAAATATTTAAATCAAGTAGAATACCAAATGCAGAGTTACAGCCTATACAATTCAGTTGACATTTGATATCTAATGTAATATTGCCATTTCTGGATGGGCAGGACGCCCGCTGCCTTGGGATTAAATCTGACTTAGATCTTTCCTTTATTCCCTATATCCGATCACTCACTTGCCCCTTGTAAGTATCTCAGTACAGTAGACTGTGACCCTGCGCCCATACAGACCACAGAGGACTACACGGTCACCCCCTAGATGCCACTGTCCATGGCAGCCTCAGCATCTGGGAGGGTAGACGGAGGTAGGAGACCCCGTCCTCGTCTGATAACATACAATGCTTACATGTGTGCAGGCACTCTGTGACGGTGGTTGGCTTGATAAGATAGCCTTTACAGATGTAACAAGTGATGTACGGGTTGAATTCTTTTACAAAGCGCCTTCTTTGGGTTGCCATTGACAAGATGCCAGGAGACAGATGATCTCTGGACACAGGCAGAGACGGAAGAAAGGACACGGCTTGCAACGTCTCTCTTGAATTTCTCACATTTTTCTCCACGTGAGGATTGTCCCCGAGATGAACCTCGCTGAAATAATGTTCATTGCTTCAATTTGCCTTTGGCTCTTTAAAGTGTGTTACACCTCCGGCCCCTGATGGGAGACACAAAGAGATCAGTCCCACGGCACAAAGCGGATCATGGGGGTGACAGAAACCAAACCAATTAATGATATAATACACAGTGGATACATTCAGCTTACACACATCATGGAATGGAAATGGCCGCCTTTCCAGGGGTGGCACCTATGTTACTGTGTCCCTGACTGACACGTCTGCCAGCAAAAGTGCAAAGTGCTAATGCCTAGTCAGGCAGAACTACTAGTCCAATACACCTCAAATACGAGGAGACAGCCCCCAATGAGAGCTCTAATGGCTGCTGTCAAGTGAGGGCCCTTTCACAAAGCTTTATTGTACACGTTTGTTGGTCCAGTCAGACACTGCGTCCGAACCACGGCTCTGGAGTCAGAATCATGGAGTCAGTATCCATTCTGGTGGAGTCGGAGTCAGTATGAAATGGAACGACTCTGACTCTTAAAACATATAATACATTGGGTACAGTAGTACAATGCAGGATGTGCTGTAAATGTTTTCAGAATGATTGGGTATAGTTTCTCCTTGTGTCAATGTCAATCCAATAACGGGCCTTGTCACAATTTAGGATAAAAGCCAAAACCAGAATCTTAATTTGCAGACACTGTGTTTCGGGGTACTGCCCCTCGTCAGTGTAACGTGTGAGGTCTGGTTTGGCTGAGTGAGAGGCGTCTAACCAGGATCCAAGTCGTGCGACAAGGCTCGTTAAAGGGTCGAAATCATTGACTTCTAGGACTGCTACTTCCTATAGGTGGCACTAGAGTCCTAGTCCTCTTCCTCTCTGAAGAGACAATATTCTTATTTCCCTGAGGAGCATTGCGGCTTGAAAGTCTCCTCATCTCAACATGCTTGACATGTCACTCTCCGCAAGGAGAAACGTTACCCCTTGGATTCCGGTCAGACGTCTCTCACACAGCCAAACCAGATCTCACACTTTGCACTGATGAGGGTCAGTACCCTGAAACACAGTGGCTGCAAATTGAGATTCTGGTTTTGGCTTTTATCCTAAGTCATGTGACAAGGCTCGTTAAAGGGTTGACATGGACTTCTAGGATTGCTACTTACTATAGGTGACATTAGAGTGCTAGTCCTCTTCCTCTTATTGCAGAATAATTTAAGAAAGTTATGAAATGTCCTATAAATGTCTGTTCTATTCCTGATGTAAGGATCTCAGCTTTTAGTTGAGATGAATTTGTGCTGCACTTTATGCACATGCTCAGTAGTGACGAGTGCTGTGGAGTCAGAAGTCAGGAAAATTGAGGAGTCGGGTCAGAGTCGGTGTTTTGGCTTACAAACTCCACAGCCCTGGTCCGAACCTCCCCAACCTACAGAACGGGATCAGGACGTATGCACCAACAAGGCCATCTATAATATAACGCTGGGAGCGTCACTCTGTCCGAAGCCTCTATAGACTGCGCAAGCGCCGGCGCAGTCTGGGCCTCACAGAGCGACGCTCCCGGGAGATCGCGGTGTGCGTTCACACTGAACGCACACCGCGATCTCCACCGCAGAAGCAGGGACCGCCAGGAGGGTGAGTATCGGCCTATATTCACCTGTCCCCGTTCCATCGCTGAGCGGCGCCATCTTCCCGGTCTTCGGCCTGTGACCTTCAGTTCAGAGGGCACGATGACGCGCTTAATGCGCGCCGGCGCCGCCCTCTGACTGAACAGTCACAGCCAGGAGACCGGGAAGATGGCGGCGCTCAGCGATGGAACGCCGGACAGGTGAGTATAGTAAGTGCTGGGGGGGCCTGAGCTGGCGGCGATACCGGCACCTGACCCCCACAGCGCGCCGGTGTCCCCGCCTGCTCAGGCCCCCCAGCACTCGGCGCCGAGCGGGTCAGAGGCAGTATGGGGACGCAGGATGGAGCAGCACATAAGGATGGGGACGCAGGATGGGAGCAGCACATAAGGATGGGGACGCAGGATGGAGCAGCACATAAGGATGGGGACGCAGGATGCAGCAGCACATAAGGATGGGGACGCTGGATGGAGCAGCACATAAGGATGGGGACGCAGGATGGAGCAGCACATAAGGATGGGGACGCAGGATGGAGCAGAACATAAGGATGGGGACGCAGGATGGAGCAGCACATAAGGATGGGGACGCAGGATGGAGCAGCACATAAGGATGGGGACGCAGGATGGAGCAGCACATAAGGATGGGGACGCAGGATGGAGCAGCACATAAGGATGGGGACGCAGGATGGAGCAGCACATAAGGATGGGGATGCAGGATGGAGCAGCACATAACAGTATGGGGACGCAGGATGGAGCAGCACATAAGGATGGGGACGCAGGATGGAGCAGCACATAAGGATGGGGACGCAGGATGGAGCAGCACATAAGGATGGGGACGCAGGATGGAGCAGCACATAAGGATGGGGACGCAGGATGGAGCAGCACATAAGGATGGGGACGCAGGATGGAGCAGCACATAAGGATGGGGACGCAGGATGGAGCAGCACATAACAGTATGGGGACGCAGGATGGAGCAGCACATAAGGATGGGGACGCAGGATGGAGCAGCACATAATGATGGGGACGCAGGATGGAGCAGCACATAAGGATGGGGACGCAGGATGGAGCAGCACATAAGGATGGGGACGCAGGATGGAGCAGCACATAAGGATGGGGACGCAGGATGGAGCAGCACATAAGGATGGGGACGCAGGATGGAGCAGCACATAACAGGATGGGGACGCAGGATGGAGCAGCACATAAGGATGGGGACGCAGGATGGGAGCAGCACATAAGGATGGGGACGCAGGATGGAGCAGCACATAACAGGATGGGGACGCAGGATGGAGCAGCACATAAGGATGGGGACGCAGGATGGGAGCAGCACATAAGGATGGGGACGCAGGATGGAGCAGCACATAAGGATGGGGACGCAGGATGCAGCATGAACATAAGGATGGGGACGCAGGATGCAGCATGAACATAAGGATGGGGACGCAGGATGCAGCATGAACATAAGGATGGGGACGCAGGATGCAGCATGAACATAAGGATGGGGATGCAGGATGCAGCAGCACATAAGGATGGGGACGCAGGATGCAGCATGAACATAAGGATGGGGACGCAGGATGGGAGCAGCACATAAGGATGGGGACGCAGGATGCAGCAGCACATAAGGATGGGGACGCAGGATGCAGCATGAACATAAGGATGGGGACGCAGGATGGGAGCAGCACATAAGGATGGGGACGCAGGATGCAGCATGAACATAAGGATGGGGACGCAGGATGGAGCAGCACATAAGGATGGGGACGCAGGATGGAGCAGCACATAAGGATGGGGACGCAGGATGCAGCATGAACATAAGGATGGGGACGCAGGATGCAGCATGAACATAAGGATGGGGACGCAGGATGCAGCATGAAAATAAGGATGGGGACGCAGGATGCAGCAGCACATAAGGATGGGGACGCAGGATGCAGCAGTACATAAGGATGGGGACGCAGTATGCAGCAGCACATAAGGATGGGGACGCAGGATGCAGCAGCACATAAGGATGGGGACGCAGGATGCAGCAGCACATAAGGATGGGGATGCAGGATGCAGCATGAACATAAGGATGGGGACGCAGGATGCAGCAGCACATAAGGATGGGGACGCAGGATGCAGCAGTACATAAGGATGGGGACGCAGGATGGAGCAGCACATAAGGATGGGGACGCAGGATGGAGCAGCACATAAGGATGGGGACGCAGGATGGGAGCAGCACATAAGGATGGGGACGCAGGATGGAGCAGCACATAAGGATGGGGACGCAGGATGCAGCAGCACATAAGGATGGGGACGCAGGATGCAGCAGCACATAAGGATGGGGACGCAGGATGCAGCAGCACATAAGGATGGGGACGCAGGATGGAGCAGCGCATGACAGGATGGGGACGCATGATGGAGCAGCGCATGACAGGATGGGGACGCAGGATGGAGCAGCACATGACAGGATGGGGACCCAGGATGGGAGCAGCGCATCACAGGATGGGAGCAGCGCATCACAGGATGGGGACGCAGGATGGGAGCAGCGCATGACAGGATGGGGACGCAGGATGGGAGCAGCGCATGACAGGAAGGGGAACGCAGGATGGAGCAGCACATGACAGGATGGGGACGCAGGATGGAGCAGCGCATGACAGGATGGGGACGCAGGATGGAGCAGCACATGACAGGATGGGGACGCAGGATGGAGCAGCGCATGACAGGATGGGGACGCAGGATGGAGCAGCACATACCAGGATGGAGACAATATACCAATATAAATGCTCGCCACCCGGGCGTAGAACGGGTTCAATAGCTAGTAGAATATAAGGCCACATTCACATGTTAAGTATCTGGTCAGTATTTTACCTCAGTATTTGTAAGCCAAAACCAGGAGAGGAACAATCAGAGGAAAAGTATAATAGAAACGCGTCAGCACTTCTGGATTTTTCACCCACTTCTGGTTTTGGCTTACAAATCCTGAGGTAAAAAACTCACCAAATACTGAATGTGTGCACGTGGCCTAATGGAGGCGGTGGTAAGCTCTGTTGTGCATCGTTTTAGGCATATATGATTATGGAGGCAGACACCCAGCAGACGTAGTAGGCTGCATCTGGGTGTCCGCCTCCAGTAGGAGTACACACTCGAAAATGATGCACGGCACAGTGCACGGTGACTCTGTGGGCATCCTTATAGTCTATGGCCCCGCTGAATACATCCAGATACCATTTTGTGAGGGGTTCAGGCACAAGGCCCAACAGTATCAACGAATGTGGCAAAAACAATGGGTGAAAGGGCACGTAATCACTTAGTTACACCTTCCTATAATCCATGGGAGTAAATGTAAATGATAAGATGAATATTCTGATCTTCTTGGAAAATATTGTAGATGTTCATTTATTGAATTTTTTTACAGAACGATGAGGGCAGCCATATTGTCTCACTCTCTGTCCAGGCAGTGTGGCAATGTGTTTTACCCCAATCATTGAAAGGTCATTAAAGGGAATCTGTCACCAGGTTTTTGCCAGGTAATCTGAGAAGAGCATAATGTTGGTGAAGAGTCCCTGATTCCAGCGATGTGTCACTTACTGGGCTGTGTTTTGCTATTTCAATACAGTCAATGTTTTATCTGCAGGAGATTATCACTACAGGACAACTGGCCTCCTGCATCCCAGTCCAACCAGGGTCCCAAGGGTGAGATGTGCTGCAAATCTGAAGCATTTCCACAAGGGTTTCTTCCGGGTTTTATCCACTATGGATTTTGAAATGGAAATATAAAAAGTGCAACAGATACGACATGTTGTCCGCTGCGTCCTCGAACCCTGCGGCTACTCTGAGTAAGTGAATAAAGGTCATAGGGTCGTCTCTCAGCCAATCCAAAGTCTTGGAAAATTAACGCTACACCAGATGCGTGAACTAAGTCTGCCAAAACAGTGAACTTTGGTCACATGACAGGTATTTTGGCCAAAGTCACTGCATAGCCTGACAAAATCTGACCTGTTACACAAGGGTGCAAAACCAGAACCAAACCCAGGCAAGTCCTGGGGCCCACTCTTCTCAGGTTGCAATCTGTGACATCAGCCATACATGTTTGGGCTCAGGAGATTGGCCCGCTCCATGCAGCGAATGTGCCGGCTGTGTTGTGTTAGCAACCAACTCTAAATGCAGAGATCATAGTCGTGGTATTGAAAGGGATTCTGTCAGGTTTGCCAATCTGAGAGCAGCATAATGTAGGGGCTGAGACCTGATTCCAGCAATGTATCACTTACTGGGCAGAATGCTGTTGCTTCAATAAAATCAGTGTTTTATCATCTGGAGATTATCAGTACAGGACTAAGATTAATAGCAAAAAACTCGCACTCAGACTTAACTTAATCAGATACAGTGATTTAATGGTGTTCACGGTAATTAACAGAAGAAACGTTTCGGTCCTATAGCCGGACCTTCATCAGTCACAATATTTGATCGTGAATGGAAGTTAGTGGACCCGAAGGATTGTGGGTTTTCATTAAGGTCATATATATAGGTGGACACAGCCAGTGTCTCAGGGGGATGGCCAAATCCGGCAGTATTGCCTCCTGTGGAATGGAGCCTGCGTGTCCTGGTCAGTGGAGGACGTGGTATCCACCGCACTGACTCGCTATTATTCATGGTATTGGAACCTACTGTGGCACCTCTCCGACGGCTGTGCACACGTCTATTCTGATATACAGGACTAAGATGTCTGATTTGTTCAAAGGTGGGAAAAGTGAAGCAGCCTCTGATTGGCCGCAGGGATCACCTGACATGACAATGTTACACGAGCCCCGGGAGTCAGTGAGACACCACTGGAATGGCACCGGAGGTGAGTATAGGTGTTACTATCTTATTTGGGAGGAGACAACCACTATAAGAAGTTGGTAGTGGGTGAAGGTGTCTCTTCCGACTCTTATGGCCATCAATATTATTGCGGGGGCCAATGGCACAGTCTTGGTGGCGCGGGGTCTATAAAGCCCCCTCCGTCCTCCATGTTTCTACACACCTTGGCGTCATGGGTCACCCCAGTATTAGTGATCCTTGGCTGCTGCCCTCTGGTGGACAAGACGAAAAAAAGAAAGCGAAGGGTCACTTTGCCTAAAACAAAGGAGTAAAAAAGGTCAGGAAGACGCATGATCCCAAAGTGATGGGGGCACAATCCCCACAGCCCGTACCGACAACCGGACACGGCCCTAAAGAGCGAAGAGGGAGGTGGAGGTGGAAAAAAGAGAAGGTGATCCCACCCAAGACCCTGCCAAGTGCCAACCGCAGAACCTCGCTGTCTGCTGCTCAGGGTCCTGGGAAAGCTGGGTGCTCACTCACTGCTCTCCCGTCACCCCATATCCCAGGGGCCAATACACACGACACAGAGGACAAGCCATGTCGTGACAGTTGTGATACAGCAATGACAGCTCATAGTGGGCGGGAAGAGCAGTCATGTCACCACAGCACTAGTACCGAGCACAACATGGTGACAGCCGCGCCCCCCGAGCCTGGAGACCGGAGTCCCCGTGTCAGGACTGACATGGAACGCCTGCAACTTGTAGTTCTACACTCGCTGACTGCAGAACGCCGCCCTCCCTTACACCTGCTCCTCGCACTGGAGAGGTTTGCTCTAGAACTTAGCGCCATGTACACATATAGCGACACAATTAGTCTGCGCTGTTTCGCTGCCGGGAGCGTACAGGAGACTTCTAAGGGGGACTCACCAGAGAGAACCACGCATGCGCTGACAAGTATCACCTCTCGCCAGTAATTACTGATGACGCGATCTCTTGCCTTTGCCTGACGCATGCGCGTTGTTGCTAAGAGGCAAGCAGGGAATGACGCATGCGCAGTACACTTCTCCTTGAGATTGCATGTATGGGAGAAGATGCCCCGGAGTAACCCACAGTCCCTGCACATCATGGCTGCGCTGCTGGCGGGGAGGGCGACCTGTGCTGCTGGGCAGGTGCCACCACTATAGGCAACTGTGTGATTAGCCAGTGTGGCAAGATGGGAACTAAAATGTATGTGACAACATTGAATCTATTAATCACCAATTATTACCCCTACTCGAATGACACATTCAGTATCATGGACATATTCGCTTTAGTTTGAGGGCTGACATAATGACAATACCCAGTGTATATTGTTTTTTTACGGCTTACTGCTTTTTGCACTTTTTTTTATTGGTCGCCATAGACCGCTGTGTGAGGGCTCACTTTTTGGGGGTGAGACAACCATTAATTTTTACTGCTGCCTTTTTTCTTTAGGTACATAATACTTTTAAATCACCTTTTATTCCATTTTTTAGCAGAAGCAATGAAAGAAAAAAAAAAAGAAAAATCTGGAAATGTAAAAAACATTTCCAGATTTTTTTTCATAAATAAGAAAAAATCTTATTTATGGCGTTCAATTTTCAGCATAAATTAACGTGTTAAAAGGGGCTGTCACAACATATTGCTAGGTCATCAATATCAGACCGGTGGGGGGTCCGCACCTGGCACCACCCCACCAACAATCAGCTGTACACTATGTGAACTGGCAATGTGCAGCTCCATTCACTGTGTAGCAGTCGCTGCCGGATACCCCAGATCAACTCCTATTAAAGGGGCTTCCCCATAAATAAAGCACATTTTAACTAATAGATCTTGGAACAAAAATAAGTTCCACTATTGAATGTGTTAAAAAATTTGGAGTATAGTCAATATAGCAGTAATGTATCCAAATGTCCTATAATTAATGTTGGCTACATCTTAGTGCTTACAGTGCGCTGCTGTGTTCCTTTGTTTGTATATTGATAGAGATGATATTTTTATACTATTGAGATCAATATTAATAATATTTTTTTTTTTTTTTTAAAGAAACAGGACTAATGGTAATTGTGAGCTGAGGACTCCCAGAGCCCATGTGGTCTCAGCTATGGTTTCTCTGAATTCTCATACACCTAGGACCGTACTGGACAGTTCCAAGAAGAGACACAGCCCCCATAAATCCCACAATAACACAGATCCCAAAAGAAAATCTCCATCTATAATGTTCCAGCCCTGCACACAGACATAAAACATTTGACCTTACTGTGAATCGGTCTCTTTCAATTTTTTTTTTTTTTGAGCTTGAAAAAACCCAAAACATTAAAGGAGTTTTTTTTCATTTTCAGTAAAATGGACCCCAAATGCTGGCCAGCATGTAAAATCGCAAAACCAGCTGGTGCTTGCCCACCCCACTGCCAAAACCAGCTCTGCAAATGTAGATGTCAGAAGCTACTGAGCTCTGTGATTGGCTGCAGCGGTGATGAAACCTCACGTGACATCATCGTGGCAACTAAAACAGGATGAGGGCAACCTGGCTTTGTTATTTTACATATCTGCTAGTGTTTGCAGTCCACCTTAACCCCTTAAGCCCCGAGGGTGGTTTGCACGTTAATGACCGGGCCAATTTTTACAATTCTGACCACTGTCCCTTTATGAGGTTATAACTCTGGAACGCTTCAACAGATCTCAGTGATTCTCACATTGTTTTCTCGGGACATATTGTACTTCATGATAGTGGTAAAAATTCTTTGATAGTACCTGCGTTTGTTTGTGAAAAAAATGGAAATTTGGCGAAAATTATGAAAATTTCGCAATTTTACAACTTTGAATTTTTATGCAATTAAATCACAGAGATATGCCACACAAAATACTTAATAAGTAACATTTCCCACATGTTTACTTTACATCAGCACAATTTTGGAACCAAAGTTTTTTTTTGTTAGGGAGTTATAAGGGTTAAAAGTTGACCAGCAATTTCTCATTTTTACAACACCATTTTTTTTTTAGGGACCACATCTCATTTGAAGTCATTTTGAGGGGTCTATATGATAGAAAATAATGAAGTGTGACACCATTCTAAAAGCTACACCCCTCAAGGTTCTCAAAACCACATTCAAGAAGTTTATTAACCCTTCTGGTGCTTCACAGGAATTTTTGGAATGTTTAAATAAAAATGAACATTTAACTTTTTTTCACAAAAAATTTATTTCAGCTCCAATTTGTTTTATTTTACCAAGGGTAACAGGAGAAAATGGACCCCAAAAGTTGTTGTACAATTTGTCCTGAGTACACCGATACCCCATATGTGGGGGTAAACCACTGTTTGGGCGCATGACAGAGCTCGGAAGCGAAGGAGCGCCATTTGACTTTTCAATGCAAAATTGACTGGAATCGAGATGGGACACCATGTTGCATTTGGAGAGCCCCTGATGTGCCTAAACATTGAAACCCCATAGAACCAATCGAGAAAAAGACATGTTGTATGGGAGATCAACAGGACTCAATAGTGACTAGATATCAAAGATATATATTTTATTTTAATTTTAATTAAGCAGTCTAATAAGCACAAAACACAATTAAAAACAATTAAAAGCACAAAAACATGCCCATAATGACAAGGAATGCAAACATAGCCCACAGAAAGAAATATATAATATATGGCACCTGAGGAGGCTGAGACAACAGTGAGGACGTACCCCCCAAAAAAAGGGGGAATCAAAATGGTACATACATATATCTAAAGAATATAAATATATAATACTTCAACCATACTAAATATCCGTCCTAGTAACAAGATAGACTAGCACCACATACAAAGATATGGAAGACTAATGACTAATAAACAATAAGGGCAAAGACTGCCAACATACTGTCCCCCAGAGAAAAAATTATTATTGTTGTGTGTATATATAAGGACCACTTTAGGTTAGGTAAGGTAGCCAAACCCAAGATAAGGATAATCTCATAGCAAGAAAAGCATGTGTATGCATACCAAAAAATGAGAGATATCCAAGGCCCAACAGGACAATGGCAAAAAAAGTAATCAGTCCAAGTCACAGGTCCAGTCCATGCTGTCAGTCAGGATACCAGTCTGCATGTCAGAGCCATGCACTGCCCCTGATGAAGCTGCTTCTATGCAGCGACACGCGTAGGGCATCATAGCCCCACAGATTGGCTCTGACATGCAGACTGGTATCCTGACTGACAGCATGGACTGGACCTGTGACTTGGACTGATTACTTTTTTTGCCATTGTCCTGTTGGGCCTTGGATATCTCTCATTTTTTGGTATGCATACACATGCTTTTCTTGCTATGAGATTATCCTTATCTTGGGTTTGGCTACCTTACCTAACCTAAAGTGGTCCTTATATATACACACAACAATAATAATTTTTTCTCTGGGGGACAGTATGTTGGCAGTCTTTGCCCTTATTGTTTATTAGTCATTAGTCTTCCATATCTTTGTATGTGGTGCTAGTCTATCTTGTTACTAGGACGGATATTTAGTATGGTTGAAGTATTATATATTTATATTCTTTAGATATATGTATGTACCATTTTGATTCCCCCTTTTTTTGGGGGGTACGTCCTCACTGTTGTCTCAGCCTCCTCAGGTGCCATATATTATATATTTCTTTCTGTGGGCTATGTTTGTATTCCTTGTCATTATGGGCATGTTTTTGTGCTTTTAATTGTTTTTAATTGTGTTTTGTGCTTATTAGACTGCTTAATTAAAATTAAAATAAAATATATATCTTTGATATCTAGTCACTATTGAGTCCTGTTGATCTCCCATACAACATGTCTTTTTCTCGATTGGTTCTATGGTGTTTGTTTACTTGTTGAGGGGGATTCAGGATTTTTTCTATAGGTTATATATATTTTTTTGGGTGGTGCCCTCCATTGTCTTCTTTATAAACATTGAAACCCCCCACAAGTGACACCATTTTGGAAAGTAGACCCCCTAAGGAACTTATCTAGAGGTGTGGTGAGCACTTTGACCCACCAAGTGCTTCACAGAAGTTTATAATGCAGAACCGTAAAAATAAAAAATCATATTTTTTCACAAAAATTATCTTTTCGCCCCCAATTTTTTATTTTCCCAAGGGTAAGAGAAGAAATTGGACCACAAAAGTTGTTGTACAATTTGTCCTGAGTACGCTGATACCCCATATGTGGGGGTAAACCACTGTTTGGGCGAATGGGAGAGCTCGGAAGGGAAGGAGCGCCGTTTGACTTTTCAATGCAAAATTGACAGGAATTGAGATGGGACACCATGTTGCGTTTGGAGAGCCACTGATGTGCCTAAACATTGAAACCCCCCACAAGTGACACCATTTTGGAAAGTAGACCCCCTAAGGAACTTATCTAGAGGTGTGGTGAGCACTTTGACCCACCAAGTGCTTCACAGAAGTTTATAATGCAGAACCGTAAAAATAAAAAATCATATTTTTTCATAAAAATTAACTTTTCGCCCCCAATTTTTTATTTTCCCAAGGGTAAGAGAAGAAATTGGACCCCAAAAGTTGTTGTACAATTTGTCCTGAGTACGCTGATACCCCATATGTGGGGGTAAACCACTGTTTGGGCGAATGGGAGAGCTCGGAAGGAAAGGAGCGCCGTTTGACTTTTCAATGCAAAATTGACAGGAATTGAGATGGGACGCCATGTTGCGTTTGGAGAGCCACTGATGTGCCTAAACATTGAAACCCCCCACAAGTGACACCATTTTGGAAAGTAGACCCCCTAAGGAATTTATCTAGATGTGTTTTGAGCGCTTTGACCCACCAAGGGCTTCACAGAAGTTTATAATGCAGAGCCGTAAAAATAAAACAAAAATTTTTTCCCACAAAAATTATTTTTTAGCCCCCAGTTTTGTATTTTCCCGAAGGTAAGAAGAGAAATTCGACCCCCAAAGTTGTTGTCCAATTTGTCCTGAGTGCGCTGATACCCCATATGTGGGGGGAACCACTGTTTGGCCACATGGGAGGGCTCGGAAGGGAAGGAGCGCCATTTGGAATGCAGACTTAGATGGAATGGTCTGCAGGCGTCACATTGCGTTTGCAGAGCCCCTAAATCCCTAATGTACCTAAACAGTAGAAATCCCCCCACAAGTGACACCATTTTGGAAAGTAGACCCCCTAAAGAACTCATCTAGATGTGTTGTGAGAGCTTTGAACCCCCAAGTGTTTCACTACAGTTTGTAACGCAGAGCCAAGAAAATTAAAAAAAAAATTTCCCCCCAAAATTATTTTTTAGCTTCCAGTTTTGTATTTTCCCGAGGGTAAGAGGAGAAATTCGACCCCAAAAGTTGTTGTCCAATTTGTCCTGAGTGCGCTGATACCCCATATGTGGGGGGGGGGAACCACTGTTTGGCCACATGGGAGGGCTCGGAAGGGAAGGAGCGCCATTTGGAATGCAGACTTAGATGGAATGGTCTGCAGGTGTCACATTGCGTTTGCAGAGCCCCTAATGTACCTAAACAGTAGAAACCCCCCACAAGTGACCCCATATTGGAAACTAGACCCCCCAGGGAACTCATCTAGATGTGTTGTGAGAACTTTGAACCCCCAAGTGTTTCACTACAGTTTATAACGCAGAGCCTTGAAAATAAAAAATCTTTTTTTTCCCACAAGAAATATTTTTTAGCCCCCAGTTTTGTATTTTCCCAAGGGTAACAGGAGAAATTGGACCCCAAAAGTTGTTGTCCTATTTGTCCTGAGTACGCTGATACCCCATATGTTGGGGTAAACCCCTGTTTGGGCACACGGGAGAGCTCGGAAGGGAAGGAGCACTGTTTTACTTTTTCAACACAGAATTGGCTGGAATTGAGATCGGACGCCATGTCGCGTTTGGAGAGCCCATGATGTGCCTAAACAGTGGAAACCCCTCAATTATAACTGAAACCCTAATTCAAACACACCCCTAACCCTAATCCCAACAGTAACCCTAACCACACCGGACGCCGTGTCTAGAGGTGGTTCGTCTTCCCCTCCCCATCCAGCATCCTCAGCATTACGGGTGTTCTACCCGACAGGCGATCATTCCCTACCACATTTCCTGTGCTCTCAAGCCTTGTATCTATGCTACTAGGGCGTTTTACCTATGCGCCATATACAGCGACATTTTTTCAGTTTACTCCCACTGACCCTATTGGCCTTCATAGGCACGTGACTGATGAAAGTCCCAAGGGACTGAAACGTTTCTTGTGCTACCAATAAAAATCGTTTCTACGGTTACTGAAGTTGAGTGCTAGACTTCTATGTTATATGTATATTGATGGTTTGGGAACCTAAGTCTTAGCACCAGTTTTGTAGCAGTGCACACGGTGTTTTCTCTCCAGCTCCATGTTCTGTGTCTCTGCTCTCTGCATACTTCATGGCTATGTGTATAGGGGGCCGGCGCCTGAACTCTCTGGTTTTTACAGGAATCAGGTGCATCTGTCTAATCAGTTCCTGACCAATTACCAAGAGGCCTCCTGTATATAGTGCAGCTCCACCCTGTGGTCTGGGCCTGTGCAACTTACTCCCTCAGTCAGTTCTTAGCTGCTGAGGTGCCAGGTCCTGTCTCGGTTACTCTTTCTTGTCTGCCACCAAGGGGGGCGTTGTACCCTGGTCTCTGTCTTGTGTAGCCACCCAGAGGGGCATCATACCCTGGCTTGTGTCTATGACTCTGTGTCTTGTCTCATTCCTGACTCTGTCTTAGTCTAGTCCTATTCCTCTGTCTGTTTATATCTGTCTTGGTTTGCCTTTTCTGCTCTGTTCGTCACTGTCTGTGGCTCTGCTTCTCTTTGCTCTGCACTCTGACCTTGCTTTACACTCTGTGGCTCTGCTTCTCTTTGCTCTGCACTCTGACCTTGCTTTACACTCTGTGGCTTTGCTCTCAGCTCTGCACTCAGACCTTGCTCCGCACTCTGTGGCTTTGCCCTGTGGCTCCGCTCTTTGCGGTTCTACCTGGCTCCGCTCTTTGCGGTTCTACCTGGCTCCGCCTCCTGCGTTTCTGCACTTGGCTCCGTCACTGCTCTTGGCTCCGCCTCCAGCGTCTCTGCTCTTGGCTCCGCCTCCAGCGTCTCCGCTCTTGGCTTCGCCTCCAGTGTCTCCGCTCTTGGCTCCGCCTCCAGCGTCTCCGCTCTTGGCTCCGCCTCCAGTGTCTCCACCTCCAGCGTCTCCGCTCTTGGCTCCGCCTCCAGCGTCTCCGCTCTTGGCTCCGCCTCCAGCGTCTCCGCTCTTGGCTCCGCCTCCAGCGTCTCCGCTCTTGGCTCTGCCTCCAGCGTCTCCGCTCTTGGCTCTGCCTCCAGCGTCTCCGCTTTTGGCTCTGCCTCCAGCGTCTCTGCTCCTGGCTCCGCCTCTTGCGGCTCCGTCCTTGGCTTTGCCTTCTCCTTCTCTTCTCTTAGTTCCACCTTCTACTTGTACTCAGCCTCCTGCATTTCTGTTCTTGGTTCTAGCTCTTGTGCTTTCGCTCTGCACCCGCTCTTGCGGTCTTTCTCTACTTGTTACTTAGTCCTCCTGTCTGAACAGGTTCCTACCTGTTTCTCATACCTGCCTGCAGACCGGTCCCTACCGGTTCTTCCTATGTTCCAGTCATACCTGCCTGCCTACCAGAGAGCCAGTCGTGTCCGCCTGCTCGCCAGTGTCTGTTGTACCAGTCTGCCTGCCTGTGTCCCAGCCGTGCCCGCCTGTCAGCCAGTGTGCCAGCCGTGCCCGCTCCGTTCTTTAGTGGGATCAGCAGCCACAGCCAGACATCACCCTGGAGTGGCACCTGGTAGCTTCCTATTGCACAAGTCTGACCTCACCATCAGAGGCTCCAGTGAACACCTAGGAAGCTACTTAGTTACGCCCCTTCCAGGGAAGTTTGGTCTGTGGTCCAGTGGGGCCACACCCCCGTATGCCCGCGCCAACCAGTCTGGGCGCGTGCGTGACATCTTTGTTATTATTATCTTCATTTAATTTGCCTTAAATGAAAAAACACAAAAAAGAATTGTCCTAAAGCCAAATTGGATATAATTCCACACCAAACATAAAAAAAGGGTGGACAAAAGTATTAGCACCATTCGAAAAATAATGTGATGCTTCTCTAATTTGTGTAATTAACAGCACCTGTAACTTACCTGTGGCACCTAACAGGTGTTGGCAATAACTAAATCACACTTGCAGCCAGTTGACATGGATTACAGTTGACTCAACCTCTGTCCTGTGTCCTTGTGTGTACCACATTGAGCATAGAGAAAAGAAAGAAGACCAAAGAACTGTCTGAGGACTTGAGAAACCAAATTGTGAGGAAGCATGAGCAATCTCAAGGCTACAAGTTCATCTCCAAAGACCTGAATGTTCCTGTGTCTACCGTGCGCAGTGTCTTCAAGAAGGTTTAAGCCCATGGCGCTGTGGCTAACCTCCCTACATGTGGACGGAAAAGAAAAATTGACAAGAGATTTCAACGCAAGATTGTGCGGATGTTGGATAAAGAATCTCGACTAACATCCAAACAAGTTCAAGCTGCCCTGCAGTCTGAGGGTACAACAGTGTCAACCCGTACTATCCATCGGCATCTGAATGAAAAGGGACTGTATGGTAGGAGACCCAGGAAGACCCCACTTCTTACCCTGGCATTCAAAGAAAAGAACACGGTCCCTACAGTCAAACATGGCGGAGGTTCCCTGATGTTTTGGGGTTGCTTTGCTGCCTCTGGCACTGGACTGCTTGACCGTGTGCATGGCATTATGAAGTCTGAAGACTACCAACAAATTTTGCAGCATAATGTAGGGCCCAGTGTGAGAAAGCTGGGTCTCCCTCAGAGGTCATGGGTCTTCCAGCAGGACAATGACCCAAAACACACTTCAAAAAGCACTAGAAAATGGTTTGAGAGAAAGCACTGGAGACTTCTAAGGTGGCCAGCAATGAGTCCAGACCTGAATCCCATAGAACACCTGTGGAGAGATCTAAAAATGGCTGATTGGAGAAGGCACCCTTCATATATCAGAGACCTGGAGCAGTTTGCCAAAGAAGAATGGTCTAAAATTCCAGCAGAGCATTGTAAGAAACTCATTGATGGTTACCGGAAGCGGATGGTCGCAGTTATTTTGGCTAATGGTTGTGCAACCAAGTATTAGGCTGAGGGTGCCAATACTTTTGTCTGGCCCATTTTTGGAGTTTTGTGTGAAATGATCAATGTTTTGCTTTTTGCGTCATTCTTTTTTGTGTTTTTTCTTTTAAGACAAATTAAATGAAGATAATAATACCAAAGAATTTGTGATTGCAATCATTTTCAGGAAGAAACTGAGTATTATCTGACAGAATTGCAGGGGTGTCAATACTTTTGGCCACAACTGTATATCATATCATACCGATTAGTAGGTCAGGTTTAGGGGTTAATATGTTAGCTGTGCCTAAAATAGCCACACACTGAAGCAATCAGAAGTCTTATGTAGTATAACCATAGTCAGCACTGTATGGCTCCCAATTGCTCCCCATCATGACCCAATAAACCAGTTATAGTTGGTAATCCAATCTATCTGCGTTGCCAAGGCAGGGAACCGAAGTTTAAATACATAGTAATTTACCTTGAGACATAATGATTACCCTGTGCTATAGTGCCCGTGAGACACGCAGGAGCCTCGACGCGTGTTTCACCGCCCACGGCTTTGTCAGGAGGCGTATCTGAAAGGTTAGGGTCAGGGGTATATGTATGAAATAGTGGGGATCCATCAGCAGATCGGCGCTCAGTCACGTGTGATGCCCCACCCCCCAGAGAGGCAGTCACATTGTGTTGGCTAATGAGCTGAACCCGCACCCAAAGGAGCATCTGTCAACTGTAACATAAAGCCGGAAAACACAACTAATGCTCTGCTGCAACGGCCATTATGTTCTAGATTACACGGTTCGCCTTTAAACTTGTTTAACCCCTTAGATCAGAGTTTCCCAAACTCCAGTCCTTATGGCCCCCAACAGGTCATGTTTTCAGGCTTTCCATGATGTTACACAGCGGAGAGAATTCCTGATGGATTAATGATACTTCTATGTGTAATACTAAGGAAATCCTGAGAACATGATATGTTGTGGGACCGCAAGGACTGGAGTTTGGGAAACACTGGTCTAGATGCTACGGTCAATATAGATGGTAGATGCTATGGCATCTAGATGGCTGGTAAAAAAAACTATATATATTCAATAGTATTTCACTTGTAATGACTAAAACTATTAACTTCAGGATGTTTTTTTGTACCTGCCTTGCAAAAAAAAAATATTAAAAAAAAAGTCAGAATTGATGTTTGCTTGTTTTTGTGACTTCTCTTAAAAAAATTTGAATAACAAGCAATCAAAACTTCACATGATACCAAAAATTACACCAACAAAAACTACAGCTCATCCCCCCCCCCCTGTTGTTTTAGACACTGCACATCTCGTATCTTCACGGCGTAGACAATTGCCTTCAGATCACCCCAGCATCTGAAATAACGGATACTGGAAGCCTGTGCTAGCATTTCTTCTGAGCTGTTGCTATCAGTGTGTCAAGAGTGGGAGAAGAGGGTTGCATTGACAATCCAGCACTATGAACACATTTTATAAGTGGTCATAAACTTGTAAAAAATAAAGTTACGTTAAAACCAAGCACACCATTGTTTTTCTTGTGACATTCTCAATAAGTTTGATGTGTCACATGACCCTCTTCCCATTGGAAAAAATAAAGTTGGATCCAAAATGTCCGACTTCAAAATGACCGCCATGGTCACCACCCATCTTGAAAAGTTTTCCCCCTCCCATATACTAATATGGAAGTTGATATCACCAACCATTCCCATTTTATTTAGGTGTATCCATATAAATGGCCCACCCTATATATATAATATTCATTATGTAAACTAGTTGGTAGGTCCGTGAGGGATCACTGACCTGTCAGAAGTCATACTGGTGAATACCTAATCAGAGCACCACATGAAGACCCCCACAAGCCGCCCTGGAGCACGAGCATATCATTAACTGAAAACTGAAAGTAAAGATTAAACAACAACCACAAGACGGATTTCATCACCAGCTATCATTTTAATCAGTATAACAGCGCCGACCTGACACTGTCTGTAGTTTACTGTGCACAATCCTGCTGACAGGTTCCCTTTAAGCTAAATATTTTTTAAAGATTTTTTTTTTCTTGGCCCAATGCTAGGAAAATCTATGGGGTTTAATATAAATTTATAGGGAGGTACAGCCTCCAAAATGAGGTTTTGGGGCATATTTTGAGTTTTAGCACCTCAATTCCAAACTGAAAGAGTGCCTAAAGCAATCCTAATAAAAAGGAGGCAATCCACAAGGTGCTCCTTCATTTTTCAGGTTTGTGATCATGGTGGTCCACAAGTGGTTTGGGGATTGTAGCCGTCACAAAAACATTGCCGCTCTATGACTATGTGATGCCAGCCTTAAATGGGGAAATCATGATGTAGTCACAACATAGAACCATAGGTGTAAGAAATATTCTCCAATATCACTCGTTTCTACACACTTATTTGTCACTTTTAAACCTATTGAAGATTAAAGCTTCTTTTTTTTTTTGGGGGGGGGGACTACAAAAATTGATTCTTGCAAGAATATAAAGGGCAACCTGGTATGTTGTGGTCCATTGCAGTCTATATTTATCCAGAATAGGATCCCTTTAGTCTACTAACTCAATGGGGTTGTGTCATAGACATGAGCCACATCATCCGTCTGATGACAGCAGACATAGTGTGTAAAGTGAGGGATACTGAGTGATTGATCTTGTGACATCTCTTCTCTGGAGTGGACATAAGTACTTGTCATTTACAAAGGATTCTGCTCACATATAAAATCTTAATAATTTTCCATTCATCCAGGAATATCTACAAAACAGAACCAGCCAACAAAATGTCATCGGCACTAAATATTCTATTTATAAGTTCCTACAACAGACAAATTGGCAGATAAAAGTACTGTAAAGTATCCAAACAAGAGAACTCGATCACCCCTAGGAATCGGGCACATAACCATGTACACAGCCCGTGCAAAGGGACACAGAGGGCCCAATTCATTATTGCTTTTGTTTTTTGTCCTTTTTGGTGTTTTTAAGCCTTTTTTTTCATTTCCACCAAATTAAAGTCTATTTTACGTGTTCACTTTTGTTTTTTATGTTTGTGACTTTGGGCATAGTTTTTGTTTTCCAAATGATTGAGGCAGATTTATCAATCGCAAAAATTTAATGGAAATGTACTCCAGTCTCTCCCTGGAGTGATTATTTTTTGCATGCCAGATATTTTTTGAACACATGCTAGTTACACTCAGACATTGGTTGGGCATAGGTAGGAGGCTCCATGTGACCCCAAGTCACGGTGGAGACTTCAGTTATAAACTACACGAAATCCCCAGAACGAGGAAACCCATCGGGAAGTAGTCCTCAGGATTAGTCCTTGGTCGTTTATCCGTAGAGGGGTGACGGATGGGCACTATTAATGTGCCCTCCCATGAATTTTGGAAAAGACCAACCTTAAATTCTTGTGAATTAATAAAGGAATTGGTTTAGGTTTTTATCCTGCTGAAGAAGATCTGCTTTGACCTCGAAACGCGTTGACTTTGTAAACCTAAAATAAAGTTTTGAAGGAAAATATTCATTGGATATAATTATCAGTTCAATAAAGGAAGTTGGTGAGCCTTTTCCTTATTGATTTTTTTTAAAAACCAAGATATATATTACAGCTTTGGAGTATTCTATAAACTATTTAGGAATGCGAGTCAGATTATTAAATAAGCCTAATATTTGCAGTTTTTGTAACTTATACACCTGAAAATCTGGAGACTTAGACAGCCTTAGCTGTCTGGCGGTTTTTTATAGTGTTGTGTCTTATAAATGTTTGCATTATGTCAATACTATTTTATATGATTACTATTAAATGCTCATTTTTAGTTCCACAATGTTTTCTATAGATTAACTGTATAACTCTTTGGGTGAGTTTTGTCTTTGTTTTTCAGCATAGGAAAACAATTATTGCAATTGCCAAATGGTAGCTAAATGATACATTTTAACAGAACAAGGAACGTCTTGCTCTAAAAAGGCACAAAAAAGGTGAAAGGGAACCTGTCAGCAGTTTTGGCCGATATAAGATATGGCCACTGCCTTTCAGGGCTTATCTAGATAAGCCCCCGGTCTGACCTGCAAGAGAAGAAAAATAACTTTTATTATACTTACCCGGGGGGCGGTATGGTCCAATGGGTGTCGCAAGTCCGACTCCTGCCATCTCCTTGTGATGCCGCCCTCCTGTTGCTTCAGCGCTCCCCGACATCAGCTCCTGCACAGGCGTACTTATCTGCCCTGTTGAGGGCAGAGTAAATTACTGCAGTGCGCAGGCGCTGGGGCTCTCTGACCTTTCCTGCGCACTGCAGTACTTTCCTCTGCCCTCAACAGGGCAAATAGGTACGTCTGTGCAGGAGCAAGATGCCGGGGAGTGATGAAGCAGGAGGGCGGCATCACAAGAAAATGGGAGGCACCAGACCCAGACCTGCGACACCCATCGGACCGGACTGCATCGGACCGCCCCCCGGATGAGTATAATATAACTTATTTTTCTTATCTTTCAGGTCGGACCGGGGGCTTATCTGCAGCATGATAGAATGCTGTAGATAATCCCTGAAAGGTGATGGCCGAATCTTATATCGGCCAAAACTGCTGAGAAGTTCCCTTTAAAGACAAAAGAAAAAAGCATTTTTATTTTGCATAAAAATTAATGAACTTGTGTGAACCATTTTTAATAAGTTAGACAGAAAAATGTAAATGAAGGCCATAAGACAAAGAAAAAGTGACTTAGAAAAAATCCAATGATGAATCAGACCGAGAACCCTTACAGCTCCAAATTTGAAGCTTTTGGCACTCTGCGTGTCAACATGTGAGGCCTCCGTATGTCCCTTATATATAATAAAATATTTTCCCTTAGAAGCAATGCTTTTAGTGTACAGTGACCAAGTTATCCAATACTAAGACTAAGGGTGCATTCACACATCCGTGTGAAATGTCCGAGTGCTGTCCGATTTTTTTTTTTTCAGACATCATAGTGTGCCACAGAATCATTCGCATATCCACGAAAATGACGGATCCAAGAATGAGATACGTGAAACACAAATCGTCCTATCCTGATCAACTGTTAAGGATCAGAATAGGATGTACTTAGTGGATCTGTGTGATGTCTGGGCAGTACGGCCATGAGTCCCTCAATGTGTCTGGGATGCAGTTATTGACAGCTCAGCCATCCAATCTAATGCTGGTGTTTTGATTGACAGGTCAGCTGCCCAATCTGAGACTGGTGTATATCAATACTTTATTTTTGTAAATTAAAATAGGAAACTCAGAAAAATCAACGGCAAACATATAGGGAACCTGTCACCTTGAGAAATGCTGCTTACCTGCAGAAATGCTGGTAATCTGCAGGTAAATAGCGTTTATACCCTTTATAGCATTCTTACTGGAAGCGCAGCTTCAGGGAGAAAATGACGTTTTATTCTCCCTGTATCTGCTCTCTTCCAGTCATCGGGGTAGTGCAGGGAACTGCTCCAGTCACCTCTCACTACAGGGTGACGATGCCGTGATCACTCCCTGGCATTTTGATTGACATCCTTCTCTGCAGTGTATATGTGCAGCATATCTGTGCAGAGCAGGCTGTCAATCAAAGTGTAGAGGAGTCATTACAG
This sequence comes from Ranitomeya imitator, assembly GCF_032444005.1. Classification (NCBI taxonomy): domain Eukaryota; kingdom Metazoa; phylum Chordata; class Amphibia; order Anura; family Dendrobatidae; genus Ranitomeya; species Ranitomeya imitator. The sequence continues at coordinate 770,452,788 of NC_091283.1, forward strand.
TAGCTAATAGCTCTCTGCACCACCCCAATGACTTGAATTGTGCAGCTACAGGAAGGATACAACTTAATTTTCTCCCTGGCATCGCTGCTCCAGTAAATAGCTTTTCCCAAGGCAACTGGTTCCTTTTAACCTCTGAAATAGCAGAGTCAGTTGCACCCACGGCATCTAAGGGGCTTGACAGAGGAAGAATGCTCCTTCTGTCAGCTTGATGGCTCCCTCAGCTAAGGGCCGAAGGGATGCTATGGCAAATACAGGCCTAGCAATGGCTTCGGGGTCTACCATATGATAAAACCTATTAGATCCTGCCTGAAATGGGGTATCCTGACAGGCAAGTATAATCCACTGCACTTCATAAATGGTGTAGTGCATCTAAGCAAGCAAAAGATTTCATATGTTCATGTAATGATATAAATAAATTCATTAAAAAAATTAATCAACCAATCATTTTAATTAGTATAACAGTGCCAACCTGACACTGTCTGTAGTTTACTGTGCACAATCCTGTTGACAGACCCCAGGTCTAGGATGGAGGGCCATTCTTTTTTTTTTGCTAATATAATTTAAAGAAAATACTATTTAATGATTGTCACATGCTCTGACTGGAGCTGAGCTCTTATGAAATCCATGCTTTTAGTCATCATAATTTACAATATGAAAGTGTAACTAGTGTGATTACTGAAAGTAAAAGTGTCTTCAAAATGTCAACTATGAAAGAAAACTCCATGTAAAGCACTTTGTGCATGAAAGCGTGTCCTTCTCACCAAGAAGATAAATGTGATTTTACAGCGTTCTCTTCTTTGGTAGCCGTTTTTATGACCTCATGAAAATCCATACTGCAGAACAAAGGTGCTTTGTGACTTGCCCTTTCTGCACTGCATTTATTTAATGTGAAATACACTGTACTCTTGTAGCACACGGCTACCTGCCTCTTAGGAGAACACAAAAAGTTCATTCAAGAAGTGGCTTCAGTAAGAGAGCTTTGAAATTCAGCTCCTGGAAATCATGACTTTTAGACAACTTCTCCTTTTCTACTCCAAACCTCAGGATAGGAATCAAACCAAATAAAATCATAAAGCAAGGCAATAATACACCTGATGACAAGTTACAGCACAAGTATAACAAAAATATAGTACATACATTTAATATGGTACTGTGCAAAAGTTTTAGGACTCTTTGAAACGTCCGTGATCATCGTTCCGATCTTGGATTGCAATGCACTGGCTGGCTGGGCATCTCCTGGTCCCAGGGGTGACAGCTTCGTATAAAGCTGTCACTCTTTTGCTCCAGAGATAATCTGAAATTGTACCCATGATCATGGACGTCTGAAAAAGTCCTTAGGCAGATGTGGAAAAAAAAATGCTGCAAAGTAACAATTGCTTCAAAATAGAGGTATCAATAGTTTATTTTTATCAGTTGACAAAATGCAAAGTGAATGAACAAAACAGAAATTGAAATAAAATCAATTCTTCTAGGTATACTTGCAAATGGTTTTTGATGGAACTCTACAGGGAGATAGTTATAAACATCTTGGAGAAACAACCACAGATCTTCTGTTGATGTTGGGTGTACAAATTCTTCTCTTCATGTGATCATAGACAGACTCAATGAAATTGAGATCGGGGCTCTGTGGGGCCGTGTTATCACTTTCAGGGCTTCTTGTTTTTCTTTACCCTGAAGATGGTTTTTGATAACATTGGCTGAATATTCTCCTGCTGCAGGAAAATATATGGAGCCCATCAGAAGCCTCCCTGATGGTACTGCATGATGGCTAACTGTTTGCCTGTATTTCTCAGCATTAAGCCTGTCCATATACCCAACTGCATTTGTTGAACTTGCTGAGAACCTCCACCATGCTTCACCATTGCCTGCAGACACTCATTGTTCTGCTCTCCAGCCCTGCAGTGAGCAAACTGTTTTCTGTTACAGCCAAATATTTAACATTTAGACTTACAGAGCATTTGCTGCCATTTTTCTGCACCCCAGTTCCTATGTTTCTGTGTATAGATGAGTTTCTTGGCCTTATTTTTATGTTAAATTTATGGCTCTTGGGTTTCAATTCTCCCGTGTAGACTTCATGCCAGACTTATCTGAACAGTAGATGGGTTTAGCTGGGTTCCAGTGGCTTCTGCCAATTCTTAGCTGATGGCACTGATGGACATCTTCCAATTTCAAAGGGAATTAAACATGATGTGTCTTTCATCTGCTACACTAGTTTCTTTGGCCGACCACTGAGACTACGATCCTCAGTGTTGACCATTTCTTGGTGAGTCCTCAAAAGAGCTTTAACAACACATCTTGAAATCCCAGTTTGCTTTCATATGTTTGGCTGTCCCTCATCTATTTTTAAGCCTCCAAAATAGCTGTTTCTGTTTCCGTTAATCAGTTTTTACACCTATAGTTGACAAGGTTGATCATCACCTGTTTGGTATAATTGGTTATTCATACATCTGACCATAATCCTACAAAATCACTGATTTTATGCCAGTGTACCTAGAGGAATTGATGCTGTTTTGAAGGAAAAATGTAGTCACATCAAATATTGATTAATTTAGAATCTCGTTTGTTAATTCGCTTTTGTGTTTTGTTAACTGATCAAAGTAAACTATTAACACTTCTATTTTTTTTAAACATTCTTATTTTGTGACATCTTTTCCACACCTGCCTAAACCTTTTGCACAATACAGTCTGCATAGATAGATAGAAAAATAGATTGGAGGCACTTCAATGGAAATCATTGAAAAAGTGGACATTATTCACACTCATTCTGTCCCCCAGCACTCAGTGCAGGAACGGTGCACTTTAATCCAACTTTTAGCAGGTATACAGAGGAAGGGAGCTCCCTCTACTGTCTGATCGGCACCCATCATCGCGAGGGGCCGATCGTTGCCATGGTGACCCGATGTCATCATGATGACATCCAGGTCACCAGAGCTAGCAAACCTGTTAGATCATGCTCAGAGCATGGTGTAACAAGATTGTCAGTGCAGCACTGACAGTTTGTAAAGCATAGCAAAGATCCTTGCCTTCCGAGCACTGCTATGCGCCCAAACAGTGGTTTTCCCCCACATATGAAGTATCGGTGTGCTCAGGAGAAATTGCACAACAAATTGTGTTACACTTTCTCGCATTACCCTTGTGAAAATATAAAAAATTGGGGTCTAATGTAAAATTTTGGTGAAAAAAAGTTAAATGTTAATTTTTCCTTCCACGTTCCATTAATTCTTGTGAAGCACATGAAGGGTTAATAAACTTCTTGAATGTGGCTTTGAGCACCTTTAGCAGTGCAGTTTTTAGAATGGTGTCACTTCTGGGTATTTTCTATCATATAGACCTCTCCAAGTCACTTCAAATGTGATGTGGTCCATAAATAGGTTTTGTAAATTTTGCAAGAAAAATGAGAAATTGCTGGTCAATTTTTAACCCTTATAAACTTCCTAACAAAAAAAGTTTCAAGATTGTGCTAAAGTAAATTAGACATGTGGGAAATTTTACTTATTAACTGTTTTGTGTGCATTAAATTAAAAGTTTGAAAATTGCTACATTTTCACCAAATTTCCATTTTTTTTTTTTTTTTTCAAAAATAAGCGCAAGTAATATGAAACAAATTTGACCACTATCATGAAGTACAATATGTCACGAAAAAACAATGTCAGAATCAGTGGGATATGTTGAAGCGTTCCAAAGTTAATGCTGCATAAAATGACACTGGTCAGAATTGTAAAATTTGGCCTGGTCACGAAGGTGAAAACAGGCTCGGGTGTGAAGGGATTAAATTTAGCTTTTAAAAATCATGGTGTTAAGACAGAGTGCGTCTATATGTCGTTAGGTTATATGGCGGTCATAGAGGTGATCTTTCAGTTTGGGGCTCCTTACTATGATCAAATTTGGAAAGCTGCTAGTTAAGAGCAGATCCTGTTCTAGCAGACGAGGACGGTCAATCCTGAAAATCCTAAACACATTGACCCTGATTCACCAAACCATAAAAAGCTTTGAAAAGTCGCAATATTTTTTTTGCACAACACATTTTTAGACCCTTTTTACCCAGTTCCAACAAAGTGGGCAGGACAGGGACATGGCTACCTCACTTGTCAAATTCATGACCAACGATGGCATTCTTTTTGCCACAAATCTTCTTTGAGTCATTTCGCACCCCGCTGATGCACTTCCACTTCAGAACTGGGAGAAAATGGCATGAAAACACCAAAAGTCACAACATTTTTGCCCAGCATCACGTTGCACAATTTTTTTTGCGACTTTTCAAAGCTATTTATGCCAATTTTCTAGCATAAAAACTTTGATAAATTGGGCTCATGTGTTTAAAAGAAGCCCAATTTTTAATTCTACAATTTTTACTAGCATGAGATTATATATGACCCCTTTATGTTATCATTATAGTCTTTGATAAAATCCAAATCTCGATATGACACTTTTCTTGGTGACATTTGAAAATTTGTCAGAATGATGGAATGTATCTCAATAAGTTAGTGACTAATTTTTACCTAGCACAATCTGGCTTATTAGCGAGTTAGATTAATATAAATGCCAAAAATAATATAGTAATCAAATGCCAGGTTCTTTGGTAAGAAATCAGAGAAATCATACCTTTCCATTTCACAATTTTTCCCTTTTTTTTTACAATGCCTCACACTCCATGTGTCAAATTGTATTTTCATTTAACCTTGCTATAAAAAATAATTGTGGAGACTTTATGCCTTTTGTGAGTACTTTGCTAGCAGGGGTCTTTGTCCACGAGAAAAACAGTGCTGGAATGATGTGTTGTATGTAAAGATGTGCCGGACTTATCAAACATCGATGATGAATATTTCACAAATATCGGCGACACATCCACAGCACTCAATACTTGGTCGGGGCTCCTTTGGCATCAATTACTGCAATAATGCGGTGTGGCATGGAGGCTATCAGACTCTGGCACTGCTGAGGTGTTATGGAAGCCCAGGTTGCTTTGATAGCAGCCTTCAGCTCGTCTGCATTGTTGGGTCTGGTGTCTCTCATCTTCCTCTTGACAATACCCCATAGATTCTCTATGGGATTAAGGTCAGGTGAGTTTGCTGGCCAATCAAGCACAATAATACTGTTGTTTTTAAAACAGGTATTGGTACTTTTGACAGTGTGGACAGGTGCCAAGTCCTGCTGCAGAATGAAATTTCCATCTC